>NC_136881.1:43257783-43442783 GCF_949152265.1 Phoxinus phoxinus
TTCCGCAATATGCAAACACATTATGGGGTTTTCATGCTTTAGTAGAGTGAAAAAGTTACACACTGCACCTTTAAATATGTGCATGTTGTGTAGTTCTATTTTTAACAGACTAATAGTAGACGTGTCCATGTCAAATTTCTCTGCGTCATTGTAGGCAATACTAGGGGTGGGCATCTGGGTAATCTTCCCAAAATTTCATATTACGATCTTATAACAAACAACCACGATCTGAGTCGTGATCTTACCAATTTTGAGATGTACAATGGAGAATATCCAGACTTGCACATTTGCACAATTTAGAAACAATCAGTTGTCAAAATAGTCATTAAACCCTAAACCCTGAGTTAAACTTTGAAGCACTGATTCTTATTAAAACTGCTAAAGTTATTCAGTCAAGAGCAGTGAGTCATTTTTTCGTTTGTTGAACTTTAATGACACAGTATTTGCATTACGCTTTAAGACTGAATGCATGGATCTAATATAATGACACGCATCCAATTTCTTTCCATATTCACTTAAGATATGTGTTTATGTAAATACTTTATGTAAGACGGACATTTGGACATATTTTGGTGTATTTAAGCGCGTCTGAAACCACAAGTACTTTTCTCGTGGGGATCAGACTCTTTCGCAGATTAATACGCTTTTTTTAATAACTCTTTTTTTTATAAAACATGTCCCCCAATAGACACTTGATTTGGACTTTAAGTTAGGGTTTTAAGGAGGGGCGAAAGCGCACCATTTTAAAGGTACACTGTAAACCCAGATTTTGTTTCTAATTAAACTTACGAGTGATCATTACTTATTCTTTTATGTTTAGTAAAAACCTGCTATCATTACTAAACAACATTAGTTGATTGTACCATTTAGCTAAAAGACTCATTGCACTAATCAGGTTTAGCAGAGATAACTTAGTATGTTTAGTTTCATAAGGAAGGGGAGGGGGTTAAAACCTGCCTGGTCACTTGAAAAGACCCGCGTCTAACGTGCGTCCACGGCGGTACGAGCACAGGCCTCGGCAGCAGACGGTATTGAGAATAAACAGAGGTTTAGATGTTGATGAATTATTGTTTAATTTGTAGTCACCATAATGGTGACAAGTGTTGGCTTTAGTTGGGCCCTTGACATTTGAACATTAGTTTTTCTCTGGCTAGCTCCTAAACTCTGGAATAGCCTTCCTGATATTGTCCGAGGTTCAGACTCGCTTCCCCAGTTTAAAACTAGATTAAAGACGCATCTCTTTAGCCAAGCATTCACATGATGCATCTCATACCTTTTATACTACAGTTAAATCAGATCAAATGCATTCATATTAAGAACAGCAGCTACGCTAATTATTTCCCATCTGCCTTTTTTGTTGTTATCTCGGGACGCCTGTCCCTATAACTCAAATAGAGTTTGTCAGCTCCAGTTATGTATCCAGCCTCTCATGGAGACTTCAGATGCCCCAACGCCTGTGAAGAGACGACTCGACGCCTGTGAAGAGACGACCCAACGCCGGCGATATGTTATGCCCTAAATTTTATGATTAACTAACTGTATTTTTGTATGTATATTTTTGAAATGCATTTTCTGTAAAGCTGCTTTGAAACAATGTGTATTGTGAAAAGCGCTATACAAATAAACTTGAATTGAATTGAATTTACCTGTGTGTTTAAAAGGCACAATTGTTATACCAAAAAAGCCAAGAGTAAAGTGGTCCAGTGACTATGACTGTGTATTGATGTTGTCATGAATAAAGATTATAAGTCAGTAGCACCTCATGTCATCTAGAGTTTAATCTATTATTGTCTGGATCTTTCCATATGATTGATATGAAAGACCTGTGATTTTTTCACCAGGAAATCCAACAGAATTGTGATAATTTGAACAGTTGTAAAAAACATTATGTAGATTTTTTTTTTTTTAAATGCCATGTTATTTTGTCACACATAGACATCAACAATCAGCATATGAATCTCAACAATGGTGACACTCAAATGAAAAGTTTAGTTTCAGCTTGTGTAAAAAGTTAGGGTTCCATGTTAATACAACTCAACATGTTTAGTTTCAGTGGTATAGGGCAACGGGTTTCCACGCGATTTGAGAGTAAAGTCAACTAATTCGGATTAAGAGTGGAAATTAACACTAAGTTAAGTAAACTTTATTGTCTAAGTACATTAAATAATCATCAAGTTTGGTGAACTAAACAATTTAAGTCAAATCTGCATAAGCACCAAGTTAAGTAAACTTAAATATGCACGTTTTGGGAGACCCCATTACTCAATTAAATTGAGGGAACGAGTTTACTCAAATCAATTGAGTTCAATCAACTTATTAGGGTTTTCAGTGTAAGGAACGGCATGTGGCACAATAATAATTTTATCTTGATTATCATATTTTCATAATCGTTGGAAGCCAAAATCGAAACCAAAACTAAAGTTTGATTCATCGCCCTACTGCTCGTGCTTGTGGACGTCTTCAAGATCCCCGGTCCAAGCAACACGACTAAACAAAGCAAGAGAAAGTAGGTTGTACTTACATGACGTCTCTCTTGATGGTACATGCGGCCACATAGAGAAACCACCATCCTCCAGAACACAGATACACTCCTAACAGTGCCAGCAAACTCCAGAACCACGAGAGGCCCAGGACACTCGCCAGCCCGGCGGCGATCACCGCGACCGGGGCACGAAACCCGTCTCCAGCACTCATCCTGGAGCACACAGAGCAAACTCTTTATCATTACGTGTTCATTGAGGAACTACATGTGCTTACATGTTTAATAACCAGTGAAGGCGAAAAAAAGTGATTAAAAAGATGAAAACGAAATGGTTACCACTAGTTAGAAGACCTGCGATACACTTTCCCTTAGACGTCCATCAACATTTCAAACTATAATTTGTATACTAATTATTGGTAAATCTTGTAATGACATTTTTTCCTTTTATAACTGGATGAGCCTTGAACCTGAACAAGTCTGCTAGCTGTCAATAAAGTAAAAATATGAATTGTTTCTATATTACAATTTTCTTATAGCCTTGATGGTTTAATGACAGCTAATGTATCTAAAAAATCTTAAAATAAATGACATCTCGGAAACTGAAACTCTGTTTCTGCTCCACTGTCATCACGTCTCATTTCAATAAGAAAAGTTTATGAATAAAATCAATTATTCTCTCAAATGATTGGTGTTATGGAAATGACAGCAGAATTTTGGACAGTTATTCTTTATTACAAAAATTATCAAATACCCAGTTGAAAATGTTTAAATTATTATGACAAAGTAAAAAAAAAAAAAACTAATTTGAACTCCTTTTATACTTTTTTTCCCAAAAAGACAGTAATCACAGAAATATCGTTTATATATGTTTTAATCTATTCTGTAAAGCTAAAATGGATGGAATAAAAACATTTTTCATCATCCATTATTTTTAAACCGTTATCCCAACTAAATACATGTAAAAGCATTGCGTAGGCTGTAATGATTGTAAAGTACGCGCACTGCTCATGAAACGCACTTGCCTGCGCGCTCCGTCTGGTTTTGACCGCTGTTCAATCCTCTGACCAGAGAAATCCCACAGAAACGCTGAACGTTACACCAGTTGACGAGAACTTATTGAGAAATGTTTGTAACGGATAGACTTTCAACAGAAGATGACACATAACCCTTTATTTACGCTCACGAACTCTCACTTGGCTCACAGTGCGCGTTCCTAAGCCTGCAAGCCCCGCCCCCACGTTCAGGAGCTCCGCTCTCATTGGTGGACTCCGCCGTCAATCACGGGCCTGCCGGTGCTCCGGGCTCTGCGTGTCTGGACTGGCTGTTCTGGGGTCCTGTCAGAACTCAACCCTCTGACAAATTAGGGACTGTCTCAGCTCACAACATAATATGTTGTAAGAACGTTTTCATCACGTTCTCATTAAGTTAAAAACGTCAGTGAGATCAGGATTATGTTCGCAAAGTAATTTTAATGAATGACTCAATGAAGAAATATTATAACTCGCTATATTTCACAATTTGTTTGATTTCATCATAGTTTACCGGTAAATAGGCCTAAAATGTGTAACAATTTGAACTTTTCACCACTTCTATTTACTAAGACCTTTTTGTTTTAATTGTTAATTTACCTGACTGTTACTGGACTGGTTGTTGTTGTGGTTTCTTCTCACGTGCACAGATTTCGCTGTTCGCAATACACCCTCCACCCTGAAGGGGGAGACACAACACAGCGCGCGCAGGGTAATAAGTTGACGAGACAAATGAGATGATTTGTCCTTCCACACATGACCTCAGCTCTAAATATTACCTTACATATAATATAATATAATATAACAGACATCTCACTCAGGGTAACTGTTGGTCGTTACTCTTTACATTCAATGGAGGCAGAAACAAGAGAAACCACATAAGATTAAGATGAACTAAAAATCAGGACAAAATAACAGGACAAAATGATTTGGAAATATATATTTTAATATATTTTCTGGAAATATTAATACACAAACAGACAACATTTGCATTATTATAATTTTTTTATATCCGCAGTCTCTGATTATATATCTATAGTAAAGCTGTCATAAATGAACTCTCTCTACTGTTTAAAACCCAGCTACAGGCTATGTTTACACGGAAAACATGTTTACACGGAAAACATTTCTGAAGAGAAAACGCAAAAGTGGCGTTGCGTTATCACTTTTTATTCTGCGTTTAGACGAGCGTTATGGGGGGGAAATCTGCGTGCATATGGTGACGCAAAAGTGTGTGAAATTGGATGTAGTGTGCACTCCAGGCGGCTAGGTGGCGATGTGAAGCACTGAAAGTGAAAATGACAGATTTTTATTTTTTTTGTCAATGAAATTAATGCTATATATTAGTTTGATAATGTTTTGTTATTTTCCTGTACTGGCGCATGCCTGTGACGTAAACGCGTACGCGACGCCTTCACGGTCTAGCAGACTTTTGCGTTTTTACCCTTTAGACGGGAACGCGACGGTGGAGCGTTTTTAAGATTTCCACTCTGGAGGGGGGTTTCACTTTTTTGCGTTTTTTAAGCCCCAAAAACGCTGTCGCCGTGTAAACGAAAGGCACATCCCATAAAATATTTTTACGTTTTCACCCCCGAGCGTTCTCGTGTAAACAGGGCCTCAGTTTCACCTTCATAATCAAACCAAGAACTCCCTCAGCACAATAAAACATTCATCATTTTAAAGAAGCTGCCTTTTGCATGATCTTAAATGTAAGACTTTCCTAGCCTGGGAAAACCCAGACCACTCTCAGTTGTAACTGAGTTAGGGTCTGGCAAAGCTCCATAGACAATTCATTTCCACAGGGGCGTCACCAACGGACGTCGGATAGATCTAAAACCAATCAGAGCGATGAATGACATGACGTATGCAGAGCGACGGAGAAACATCTCGAGACTCTCAGCAATTCTCTGTTTGTGTTAACGAAAATGACAATTTTAAATCGCTTGAAACAGACGCGATAGCTGATTCGAACGAGTGATGTTGTGATGTTCCACGGCAGCATCCATCTTTGTAATGTACAAAATCTGCGTCACCGTCTCTGCTCTGTCGTCATCGTGTAAAGCCCGCCCCAACGTTTCTGATTGGTGCCGCGATTTCGACGGATTGGAAATGGGTTTCAATGGGCTCTTTGCCAGACCCACTTGCAGAGCAAATCTAAATTTGCCGGAAGTGGTCTATGTTTTCCCAGGCTAAGACTTTCCGCTTGCAAAGAAAAGACTAAATATTATGTTCAAATAATGGTGTGCTCAGTTTGATCTGTGTTTTCCGGAACAGAAAGGCCCCCGCTTGCACTCGAATAAAGTGTGACTCGCTCAACTATTTTGTGCCTGAATAAATCAAGCGCTTTAAACAAACCTTCTGAGTGAATGATTCAATGACTCACTCGTTAAGAAGACGATTTGCTGCCACCTATTGCTGGTTTTGGTTTAATATTTAAAAGTATATCATAGAATAGATATAATGTGTAGATATAGTGGTACATTTTTTTTTATAAATAGACTATTAGGAGTGAAATATTAAATAATATTGTTAAATATAACAGACAAAGTAAAAGATTAAAGATAATAAAGTAATTGCATTAGCATTGGATTCAACGTTTGTTTGTTTTTTGCTCTTTTTTTCTGGTTGGCACACAACCCACATCTGCAATATTCATGGGATGAGAACACTTGTGAATGCTTTGTGAAAGTCTTCCTTTTTTACAGAAATTGTTCAAGTGTCTTGTGTTGAAGAGTTTGTATAAATCCAGCACACTTTATATCTGTGACTCTGCTGTGCTGCCGTCGCTCCGCAGAGGTTTCTGTGAAAGTCAAAGGAAGAATGAGGAACTGAAGCCACAAACACAGCATTAACACACATTTAAACACACTCACTAGCGGACTGTACCTGACTGCTGCTGGACCGGCTGACACGGTGTTCTGCTTTCTTCTTATGGGGACACGTTAGGCCAAAGAGATTGTAATACTCCGTCCTGACCTGAAGGGGGCGACACAACAGCCAAATCAAATGAGGTTTGACTAAATAATAAATTACAGTTTCTGGCCAACCTCTTGCATTCAGAATAGTGGTCGACTGATTTTCTGATTAAATGAACACTGTGACAAGCAGTTCACCCAGTAATGTGATAAGTGATGTGCACACTGGGGATCATATCATACTTTCCATAAATAAAGCGCAGGTAACGCTAATTTTTAAGTTCACAGGGAATATGACATGATTATGATGATGTAGAGGCCATTTGGTTATAGTGCAGCATAGTTTTAAAGGTAGGGTAGGTCAGAATTGTCTAAAAAAACTTTTATTCAAATTTGTTTAAACTGTCTTTATATACCGATACATAATTAAAATGTAAGTACTCTGAAATAGAGAGTATAAAAACTGAGTGACTCTAGTGTATTTAATCTTCAATAAACACAGCTCATTAATTCCATTCACTCCCACCTAAAAACGGGTGCGCGACTGCGCGCACGTGGGCGGAGCCAGTAATAGCGGCGGTAGTCATGGCGACGGAGAGTGACAGTCGCACAAGCCAATCACTTGTTTCGTCGCGGTAGGAATTAATGAGCTGTGTTTTTTTAAGATTAAATACACTATAGTCACTCAATTTTTATACTCTCTTTTTCAAAGTACTTACATTTTAATTATGTATTGGTATATAAAGACAGTTTAAGCCAATATGAAAAAAAGTTCTTTAGACAATTCTGACCTACACAACCTTTAAATCAAGGAAGATTACGCTTGCAACTGCGCTCAGACGCCGGTGTTCTCAGCGCTGTCAAAATAAAAGTACCATCGATGTCAAAATAAAAGCAGCTTCTGACACTTGTAAGTCAAACAGAAAAACATTGGTCAATGCCAATCACTTAAAAATGCCCTTGGAGATATTTATATATATATCGGTCAACCACTACTTGGTATATATGGCATGAATTGCATTTTATGATCCTTTTGCATCCCTTTTGTCTATAAATTGGGCTTCAGTACCGGTTTGGACAGCAGGCAGTGCATGAGGAAGATGAGCGCCCCCTGGAGGCTGTTGAGGATGGTGAAGAGGTACAACATGACTTCAGTCCCGTTCTCCTGAAAGAGGAAGAAGCCGAAGACCCACGTCCCTCCAAGAACACACAACTGAGCCACTGCGGTCATCGTAAAACTCCTGCAGAGAAATACACTGATGGAAAACCACTGACAGAAAACTATTAAAGACTGATTGAATTATTTTAAGATCAGAACCCTAAACCTACAAAACATGTTCAAAAAACATAATTCTGTTGGATTTATACACTGTTTTCTTCATGGGGGAAATATAAATGAATCTAAACTAATTCAAAACATAAATAAAAACTATAATCGTAAGAAGGATAGTAAAGTAACACACACACACACACCTGATCTGTTTGAGTTTGGAGAGGTCTGGGTTGAGACTGGAGAATTTGTTCGCCAGTTTCCACACAGTGATGATGAAGAAGAAACAGTTGAGGATGACGATGATGCAGACGGGTGCGAAGAAACTCAAGATAAAATATCCATCAAGAGAGAGCCAACAGCTGGAACACACCATAGAAGGATAATAATAAATTAGTCACGTGGTAACACACACACACACACACACACACACACACACACACACACCACACACACACACACAAGAATAATTCATCCCTCTTTCCCTTTCCTATTCCCTTTGAAAATGAATCAGAGACATGTGAATGATCTGATGTGTTGATGTTTGACCATGAAGTCAACTATTGGAGATCAGGTGGTTGTTGATACCAAATATTAATCTCTTGCATGTTGACACAAGCTCACATGTAGTTCTGGTTCAGAATTAAGACTATTGTAGTTTGGAATAGGTAAAATGTGCCTGGGAAAAAATATATGATAATCATGCATGTGCATACTTACATACATACAGACACACACACATAACTATACAGCTGAACAGTAGTGGGTTCAGACACTCACTGTCGATCGGTGCCGTATCCCCGCGGATAAGAGACGGCAGAGATGATGACGATGACAAGAGGGACTCCGTATCCCACCGCATACACGTAGAGATGTTTTAATGTGGTGTGAAACACCAGCACAACCATCCGGTAGAGCTGGACCCCCTCCAGCAGCATCCAGCAGAACGCAGACAAGAAGAAGAAGTGGAGCAGCCCGGCCACAGCCGCACACGCGACCTGAGAGAGAAACAGACATGTTAGCCATTAACTAACACCAGTGTCTGAGGTGGCGTGCAGGGACCTCCGCGAGGGCAGGGGCCAAATTAGTTAAGGCAGGGGGGGGGTAGGAATCGCTTTCCGGGGGCCACCACAATACGACCGAAAAGGGCACTTTCGCTTTCATGATTAAAGGGGCTAGGCTCCCCTGAGCACACCACTAAAGTCTATACACATGCCAATCCAATTTGCTCAATGAATAGCGTGATGACATTAACAAACGCATGAAATGCTAGTCATCAGATTCTAATTGACCCTTCGCAGGGAGCTTGATTGACAGGTGATCTGACCAATCATACTTGTCATTTTGTCCGACAAAGCAGTCAGGAGAGTTAGTAGATTAACATGGGAGGATTTGAGCTTGAGAAGCGGAGTGTACTGACGTCTTTCCGTGGTTAAAACAACATTCCTTCTGATGTTCATTCATGTTTATTTGGTGCTATAAATGAACTAGAAGGAAGAGATGATCGGTTCACGAGCAGCTTTAACTGAGGCTCTAGTCTACAGCGATCTGTCACACATTAAAGAGCAACAAAACGGTATTGTTTCAATTTCTTAAAAAAAAATGACCAAATTTGAAAGGTGAGACTTTGTTTTATATGTTTAATATCAAAAGTAACTGAAAAGTAAGCTGGTCTGTCCTGTCTGTCAGTGTGTTGTCAGTCTCCTCTGCTCCAGGATGTATTTCTCACTGCGTGAGAACATGGTGTGGAGTGAGAACGGCGTAGCTTGTCGGACATAGCGACAGTAACTAAGGGGGGCGGGTCTTTGCGAATGGTCAATTGTCTAAAGGTGAAGCACAGGGCTGACCGAGGCATGGCAACACGACCCAGCATCTTGTGTTTCCTTCTGAGGGAACCAGGTTACAGACGTAACCTGAGATATTCCCTTTCAAGTGGGAACTTTGACACTGCGCCATGGTGTTGATACTATGGGAACGATAATACCCACGCCCAGTATGTTAACTCTGGCTCAGGCAAATTTTGAAGGCAGAATGACCTGGATCATCCCTGAAGAACCTGAGATCCTGGTGTTGAATCAGTGTCCAAGCAATAACATTTTAAAAATGTGTGATGACCGTCCTGCTGCAGCACAAACCCTTGGCAAGAGCCTTAGAAGTCCCAGTAGAGTGAACCCTACCCCCTAAAGGTGAAGCCATGCTGCACGCCTCATAAGAGAGGGCAATGGCATCAGTGATCCAATGTGAAATACGCTGTTTATTGACCACATTTCCCTTATTGCGGCAACTGAAATAGAGCTGAGAGGATTTACACCACTGGCCCAAGCGGTGTACATAAATAACCAAAAGCCCGGACCGGACATAGCAGGTGAAGAGTGTCCTGCTTCCACTATTCATGAGGCAGAGGACAGAAAGCTTGCAAAACTATAGGCTGACTATTTGGAAAAGGCATCTTAGCGATATAGTCCGGTCTGGGGTATAGAATAGCCTTAACCTTTCCAGGAGCAAATGGAGCTTCTGTTATTGCCCCCAGGACAAGAGATAGGTCCCAAGAAGAAACTCACAGCTGGCAGATAGGCTTTGCCGTCAGGGGAACAGTGGGTTAACTCCTTGGATGCAAAACAGATCCACTTCCACTCTGCCGTATTTCCCTCATACCGACACCACCACTTGTGTATGGAATCGCCATTCCCCGCCATTCCCTCAGCGGACTAACACATGATAGCCCATCAACTGAAGAGGAAAGTATTTCAATTCTAGAAATACCACCCTTACCTTGAGACAATTTATGTGCCACGAAAGATCCCTTCCCTTCCAAAAACCCTGAGTGGGGTGGCCATTGAGAACCACCCCCTGAGGGAAGCATCTATCGTTAGAGTCTTGCAACAACAACAAGCCCAGAGGACGGGACCCTGGTTTATAAACAAATGTCTCTTCCAAAGCTGAAAGGTCAAAAGTCCTCTGTGTGTAACCATTATTACTCTGAAAGGATGGCTCAGAGGATGAAACCCCTTGTCCCTGCAGCAGACCCAATGGAATGACACTGGCTGCTGCCGCCATGAAACCTAACTGTATTTGAACCTGAACAACTGACAACTTCAGATCTAGCCTAATGCCTTCATGGTTAAGGTAGAGTCTACACGTGCAGGAGACAAACATGCCTCCATCGTTGTAGAGTCCCAAACAACTCATAGAAAAAGGGTTATCTGAGAGGGAAATTGCAAAAAACTTCTTGAGGTTCAACCTGAGCCCCAAACACTTCATATGAGCTCGCACAACATCTCAATGTCATGCTGCTAGCTATTTTAACTGGGATAAAATCAACCAAACATCTATATAATTCCCTAGAGTCCCAGAAGAGCCAGACAGGATCCATGCACTAGTTTGTCAAGGCTAGGCTGAAAGGAAGCACTCGGTACTGGTAATCTTATCCCCAGGCAAACAAACATGATACATCTCTTGTGTTTTGGCCAAATCTCATCTGGAAATAAGTGTCCTTTAGGTCTATTGTCACAAACCAATCCTTGGATTGAATTTGAGACAATTTGAGTTTGAGCGTTAGCATCTTGAATCTGTATGTCCTCAGAGTACAATTAAGAACATGTGGATCCAAAACTGGGCCTTTTTTTGGGCACAATAAAGTGCCAGCTGCCTCTCTCACAGCAAGATGTAGAACTTCTATCGAGCCTTTCGCCAAGAGAGGTTGCAGTTTTTGATTTAGGAACCTTGATTGATCGTGGTTCAGCGCTGTTTCTAAGACCCCATTGAAATGAGGCGAACAGCAGGCAAACTGAATATTGTAACCTTTTTCCAAAATATTCAGAACCCTCAGAAAAAAACACTGGGCAGAGTCATTTCTTCAATAGAGTCTCTATGTTCGGGGCCCCGAAACAAAGAACTGGCAAGGAAACATCGAACAAGCCCTAGAAAGAGATTGTCCATGAGCGAGGGTGGGTCTACCGTTGGGTGTCTCTGCTCCTCGGATCACCAATGGTGGCGAAGTAGGCAGAAGCAATCTCTGAGGGCATAGTGGGAGGTCTGGTTCACCATCTTGTGGTATGTCCAGACCCTCCGCAAGAAGGCATGAGGTACGCGAGAAATTACCTAATATTAGGTCATCTAAACTGAGTCCAAACAAATGTTTCAAGTATCCTGCACTGCAGTGAATTCAGTTGTAAAGTAATATGGAATATGGAGCACAGGGACATCCGGTTATAAGCATTTTAAAAGGAAAGAAAAGTTCTGACATGAGGCCCATTTGAGCAACAGACAAGGTAATATTTCTTATTTCCAAATTAGTCCTTCACGACCAACATTTGTTTTCCCTTTCGAACACACCTGGTTGTGAGTGCTGGAGATCCCGCAGAGGAAGACGAGGTCTGCGATGAAGAGGCACACGCTCAGATGAAGATGAATGCTGTTTCGGGTTCCTTGGATGGAGCGGCAGAACCGGAACGTCAGGATACAGAGAAATAAACAGAGCAGAGACAGAACTAAACCCACTCGCGTGATCAATACCAGCTCAAACGAGTCCTGAGGGAGAGGAAGAGCAAACGGACGGGTTAATATCATCATCATTTAGTCTCAAATCTGAAATATGTCACAGGTGTACCTGGACAGGGTAGAGTGCCATGAGCAGAGCGAAACTGCTGAGATGAGAGTATGAACACATTGTATGAGTGTCATTAGACCACACCCTCTCACAGTCCCGCCCAGACCACGCCCCCTCGGTCTCATCCCAGAACACACAGGAATAAGCCACGCCCTCAGACTCCGCCCTCTCCTGAAGAAGTGAGAAGAAGAGTTTAGGAAATCAGGAATAAGTGAACACCTGCCTGGAAAGTGCTACAGGATCTCGTGATATTAAAACATGACAATATTTCTTGTCAAGTTGAAAAGCAGAGCAAAGAGGATACGGACAAAGCGCTGATAGACAAGACAGACATGAGATGAAGCAAAGTCTCAGCTTTATGTAAACGGGTCACGTGCTGCATTTGTCCAGTCAGTAACAGTGACACCAGAAATGTGTGGTTTTTCATTTGCAACTATTACACTGTTTAACATCTTCACCTGCTCGTGTGTGAAGATGATCGTCACCGGCTCAGACAGCCGTTTGGTTTCTGGATTACTGACGATGACCGTCACCACCTTCGAGTTGAGCTGATAAGTGATGTTTCTCTCTCTATCGTCTGATCTCTCTCTGCTCATCGTGTGAAAATGATCGCTGGATGAGTTCATATCTTTATAACTGACCAGAGCCACAAAAGCGAAACCTAAAGGAAAACGACATTCACATCTGGTCTTGACTGCACTGATGCTTTCATAAGCACATATATGTGCATGTGTGTATTTGTACCTGGATATGATTTCCCTACAACTGTTTCCCAGCTGGTGTTGAAGAGGGCGGAGTCTGTGCTCAGAGTGACACGCCCACTGGGCGGAGCCTGACCCCTCCGGACTGCAACCTCAGCGACTGTGATTCACACGATCATACAGAACAACTGCTTTTTTATGCACATTTGAAACAGTATTTCCATTCAAAAACACAATAAGATAATGTGTAAACTGTAAATGTTTGTGTCTCACAGGTGTTGTGCGTCTCCATCCTGGTCACAGGCTCTTTAAGCTGAGGGCCAATCAGATGCATGCCTTTCTCCACCGTGTCCAGAAACTGACTCAACGTCTCGCCGTCAGCGATGTTTCCATCCGACAGCAGATCATTGGTGGAATTGCACAAGTTCTGTGAAATGAATTTCATTCAGCCACTGTGAAAGTGCATGTACACAAACTATATGAGAATATGTAATGCGGTGTGTGTTTAACCTCCAGTAACTGCTCCCCGGTGAAGTGTTCTCCGTGTGTGTCATTCAGAGACTCACAGCTGTTCTTCAACAGTGACATCAAATGCTTCAACTATAAGAAGACAGAAATCAAATTCTATTGACATCTATAATGTTAGTTGTAACCTTATCTTTACTCACAATGTACATTCGTTGAAAGTTTACTTGTAATATTGCAAGACATTAACTTCCGGCAAATATAAATAACATCACAAACATTACAAGAACAAGAACATTACCTGTCAAGATTCATAAGGTACAAAATAACATCATAATGATGTTCCGAGAATGTTGTTCTCAGAACGTTTTCTCGTAATAATCACTCACACCAAATGTGTGCGCACCACTGATCTACATAAGTGCCGCTCACACAAAGCCGGCTCTCAAACCAATTACCAATTAGACTTTTTTTTCAAGGCTCATTGCATTAAAAACGGTCAAATACACACAAAATGTTGTAAAAATGTCTGTGTTGGCGAGTGTAAACACAGTTTTGGAACATAAATATTTGAGAAAGAAAACCCATAACAGTGTATTGGATCCGTGCATTAGCTCTTAAAGTGACAGCGGTCTAATATTGAATATTCCTGCTGCTGTCTGTCATGTTCACCAAAGAACAAGAGACAAAGAAAAATCACTCGCTGCTCTTGACTGAATAACTTTTGTAACTTTAATTGTAAGCATCAATCTGTATTTCATTTTTACAGTAAAGACTATCCATGCCGTGTTATTTAACATTTACATTTCTGTAGTATTTCTTACCAGAATACTACTGTTAGACCCACCTGAAAAACAATAAAATAAAGAGATAAATGATTTTTTTTTTTTTTAATCATTTGTCTCTTTATTATATTGTATTTATTTGTGCTATTGTTTGCAATTTGTTTATTTGTTCTTGTTTTATTACTGACTGTTTACTTGTTTTTTTTTTGTGAATTTAGTACAAAGTTTAAAATAAAGCCTACCTGTGCTGTCTGTAATCACATTTTCTAACAATTATTGATATTTGTCAAGGTATCGTATCGAAGTTAGAAATTTCAGCATCGTGACAACTTTAGTTTTAAGAACGTTTTCACTCTACAAAGAGAACACATATCAAATATCAATAATCTGTGAAAATTAAATGTTATTTTAAGAATGTTTTATAATAACATACCATAATAATAATATTAATAATAATATAATTATAACAATAATAAGCAGAAGTACACATTCTACCTTCTCCGGGGTGTGTTCTGCATCAGGCTGAGATTTAAACTGATCACAGTCCATTTCTGTGCACAACATCAGGACAGATCAAATTAAAATAAAAAGACTACAGTGCACTGATTAACTTCTACAAGATTCTCATTAGCTGCTGCATAATGAACAGAGCAATCTCTGCGGTAATTCTCACCGGTGCATTTTGACTGGTTGTTGCCGTAGTTACTGTAACCTGAGTGACATTCGCAGATGAAGCTGCCTGGATGATTTATGCAATCTGCATTTGTGCCGCAAACATCTGGATCTTTACACTCATTGATGTCTGAGAGAGAGAGAGAGAGAGAGAGAGAGAGAGAGAAAATAAGATAATAAGAGAGAATATAAATAATATTAGAATTAATGTAATTTTAAAGTGGTCTTATTATGCCCTTTTATGAAGTCTTGATTTTGTTTTTGGTTTGATTGTTAAAAAAACACATTATTTTTCACATATTGATGATTACAGCACCTCTCTCCCGAGTCTGTCTCGAAAGCGTCTTTAATTCCTGTTTCCATGAAGCCCCTCCTTCCGAAATACGAAAAGTGCTGTGATTGGTTAGCTGGCCCAGTGTGCTGTGATTGGTTAGCTTGCCCAGTGTGCTGTGATTGGTTAGCTGGCCCAGTGTGCTGTGATTGGTTAGCTGGTCCAGTGTGCTGTGATTGGTTAGCTGGTCCAGTGTGCTGTGATTGGTTAGCTGGCCCAGTGTGCTGTGATTGGTTAGCTGGCCCAGTGTGCTGTGATTGGTTAGCTGGCCCAGTGTGCTGTGATTGGTTAGCTGGCCCAGTGTGCTGTGATTGGTTAGCTGGCCCAGTGTGCTGTGATTGGTTAGCTTGCCCAGTGTGCTGTGATTGGTTAGCTGGCCCAGTGTGCTGTGATTGGTTAGCTGGCCCAGTGTGCTGTGATTGGTTAGCTGGCCCAGTGTGCTGTGATTGGTTAGCTGGCCCAGTGTGCTGTGATTGGTTAGCTGGCCCAGTGTGCTGTGATTGGTTAGCTGGCCCAGTTTGCTGTGATTGGTTAGCTGGCCCAGTGTGCTGTGATTGGTTAGCTGGCCAAGTGTGCTGTGATTGGTTAGCTGGCCCAGTGTGCTGTGATTGGTTAGCTGGCCCAGTGTGCTGTGATTGGTTAGCTGGCCCAGTGTGCTGTGATTGGTTAGCTGGCCCAGTGTGCTGTGATTGGTTAGCTGGCCCAGTGTGCTGTGATTGGTTAGCTGGCCCAGTGTGCTGTGATTGGTTAGCTGGCCCAGTGTGCTGTGATTGGTCAGCTGGCCCAGTGTGCTGTGATTGGTTAGCTGGCCCAGTGTGCTGTGATTGGTTAGCTGGTCCAGTGTGCTGTGATTGGTTAGCTGGCCCAGTGTGCTGTGATTGGTCAGCTGGCCCAGTGTGCTGTGATTGGTCAGCTGGCCCAGTGTGCTGTGATTGGTCAGCTGGCTCAGTGTGCTGTGATTGGTCAGCTGGCCCAGTGTGCTGTGATTGGTCAGCTGGCTCAGTGTGCTGTGATTGGTTAGCTGGCCCAGTGTGCTGTGATTGGTTAGCTGGCCCAGTGTGCTGTGATTGGTTAGCTTGCCCAGTGTGCTGTGATTGGTTAGCTGGCCCAGTGTGCTGTGATTGGTTAGCTGGCCCAGTGTGCTGTGATTGGTTAGCTGGCCCAGTGTGCTGTGATTGGTTAGCTGGCCCAGTGTGCTGTGATTGGTTAGCTGGCCCAGTGTGCTGTGATTGGTTAGCTGGCCCAGTGTGCTGTGATTGGTTAGCTGGCCCAGTGTGCTGTGATTGGTTAGCTGGTCCAGTGTGCTGTGATTGGTTAGCTGGCCCAGTGTGCTGTGATTGGTTAGCTGGTCCAGTGTGCTGTGATTGGTTAGCTGGCCCAGTGTGCTGTGATTGGTTAGCTGGCCCAGTGTGCTGTGATTGGTTAGCTGGTCCAGTGTGCTGTGATTGGTTAGCTGGCCCAGTGTGCTGTGATTGGTCAGCTGGCCCAGTGTGCTGTGATTGGTTAGCTGGCCCAGTGTGCTGTGATTGGTCAGCTGGCCCAGTGTGCTGTGATTGGTTAGCTGGCCCAGTGTGCTGTGATTGGTTAGCTGGTCCAGTGTGCTGTGATTGGTTAGCTGGCCCAGTGTGCTGTGATTGGTTAGCTGGTCCAGTGTGCTGTGATTGGTTAGCTGGCCCAGTGTGCTTGGATTAGTTAGCTGGTCCAGTGTGCTGTGATTGGTTAGCTGGCCCAGTGTGCTGTGATTGGTTAGCTGGTCCAGTGTGCTGTGATTGGTCAGCTGGCCCAGTGTGCTGTGATTGGTTAGCTGGCCCAGTGTGCTGTGATTGGTTAGCTGGCCCAGTGTGCTGTGATTGGTTAGCTGGCCCAGTGTGCTGTGATTGGTCAGCTGGCCCAGTGTGCTGTGATTGGTTAGCTGGTCCAGTGTGCTGTGATTGGTCAGCTGGCCCAGTGTGCTGTGATTGGTTAGCTGGTCCAGTGTGCTGTGATTGGTTAGCTGGTCCAGTGTGCTGTGATTGGTTAGCTGGCCCAGTGTGCTGAGATTGGTCAGCTGGCCCAGTGTGCTGTGATTGGTTAGCTGGTCCAGTGTGCTGTGATTGGTTAGCTGGCCCAGTGTGCTGTGATTGGTCAGCTGGCCCAGTGTGCTGTGATTGGTTAGCTGGCCCAGTGTGCTGTGATTGGTTAGCTGGTCCAGTGTGCTGTGATTGGTTAGCTGGCCCAGTGTGCTTGGATTAGTTAGCTGGCCCAGTGTGCTGTGATTGGTTAGCTGGTCCAGTGTGCTGTGATTGGTTAGCTGGCCCAGTGTGCTGTGATTGGTTAGCTGGTCCAGTGTGCTGTGATTGGTTAGCTGGCCCAGTGTGCTGTGATTGGTTAGCTGGTCCAGTGTGCTGTGATTGGTTAGCTGGCCCAGTGTGCTGTGATTGGTCAGCTGGCCCAGTGTGCTGTGATTGGTTAGCTGGCCCAGTGTGCTGTGATTGGTTAGCTGGCCCAGTGTGCTGTGATTGGTTAGCTGGCCCAGTGTGCTGTGATTGGTCAGCTGGCCCAGTGTGCTGTGATTGGTTAGCTGGCCCAGTGTGCTGTGATTGGTTAGCTGGCCCAGTGTGCTGTGATTGGTTAGCTGGCCCAGTGTGCTGTGATTGGTTAGCTGGCCCAGTGTGCTGTGATTGGTTAGCTGGCCCAGTGTGCTGTGATTGGTTAGCTGGTCCAGTGTGCTGTGATTGGTTAGCTGGCCCAGTGTGCTGTGATTGGTTAGCTGGCCCAGTGTGCTGTGATTGGTTAGCTGGTCCAGTGTGCTGTGATTGGTTAGCTGGCCCAGTGTGCTGTGATTGGTCAGCTGGCCCAGTGTGCTGTGATTGGTTAGCTGGCCCAGTGTGCTGTGATTGGTCAGCTGGCCCAGTGTGCTGTGATTGGTTAGCTGGCCCAGTGTGCTGTGATTGGTTAGCTGGTCCAGTGTGCTGTGATTGGTTAGCTGGCCCAGTGTGCTGTGATTGGTTAGCTGGTCCAGTGTGCTGTGATTGGTTAGCTGGCCCAGTGTGCTTGGATTAGTTAGCTGGTCCAGTGTGCTGTGATTGGTTAGCTGGCCCAGTGTGCTGTGATTGGTTAGCTGGTCCAGTGTGCTGTGATTGGTTAGCTGGCCCAGTGTGCTGTGATTGGTTAGCTGGCCCAGTGTGCTGTGATTGGTTAGCTGGCCCAGTGTGCTGTGATTGGTTAGCTGGCCCAGTGTGCTGTGATTGGTTAGCTGGTCCAGTGTGCTGTGATTGGTTAGCTGGCCCAGTGTGCTTGGATTAGTTAGCTGGTCCAGTGTGCTGTGATTGGTTAGCTGGCCCAGTGTGCTGTGATTGGTTAGCTGGTCCAGTGTGCTGTGATTGGTTAGCTGGCCCAGTGTGCTGTGATTGGTCAGCTGGCCCAGTGTGCTGTGATTGGTTAGCTGGTCCAGTGTGCTGTGATTGGTCAGCTGGCCCAGTGTGCTGTGATTGGTTAGCTGGTCCAGTGTGCTGTGATTGGTTAGCTGGTCCAGTGTGCTGTGATTGGTTAGCTGGCCCAGTGTGCTGAGATTGGTCAGCTGGCCCAGTGTGCTGTGATTGGTTAGCTGGTCCAGTGTGCTGTGATTGGTTAGCTGGCCCAGTGTGCTGTGATTGGTCAGCTGGCCCAGTGTGCTGTGATTGGTTAGCTGGCCCAGTGTGCTGTGATTGGTTAGCTGGTCCAGTGTGCTGTGATTGGTTAGCTGGCCCAGTGTGCTTGGATTAGTTAGCTGGCCCAGTGTGCTGTGATTGGTTAGCTGGTCCAGTGTGCTGTGATTGGTTAGCTGGCCCAGTGTGCTGTGATTGGTCAGCTGGCCCAGTGTGCTGTGATTGGTTAGCTGGCCCAGTGTGCTGTGATTGGTCAGCTGGCCCAGTGTGCTGTGATTGGTCAGCTGGCCCAGTGTGCTGTGATTGGTTAGCTGGCCCAGTGTGCTGTGATTGGTTAGCTGGTCCAGTGTGCTGTGATTGGTTAGCTGGCCCAGTGTGCTTGGATTAGTTAGCTGGTCCAGTGTGCTGTGATTGGTTAGCTGGCCCAGTGTGCTGTGATTGGTTAGCTGGCCCAGTGTGCTGAGATTGGTCAGCTGGCCCAGTGTGCTGTGATTGGTCAGCTGGCCCAGTGTGCTGTGATTGGTTAGCTGGCCCAGTGTGCTGTGATTGGTCAGCTGGCCCAGTGTGCTGTGATTGGTCAGCTGGCCCAGTGTGCTGTGATTGGTCAGCTGGCCCAGTGTGCTGTGATTGGTTAGCTGGCCCAGTGTGCTGTGATTGGTTAGCTGGTCCAGTGTGCTGTGATTGGTTAGCTGGCCCAGTGTGCTGTGATTGGTCAGCTGGCCCAGTGTGCTGTGATTGGTTAGCTGGCCCAGTGTGCTGTGATTGGTCAGCTGGCCCAGTGTGCTGTGATTGGTCAGCTGGTCCAGTGTGCTGTGATTGGTTAGCTGGCCCAGTGTGCTGTGATTGGTTAGCTGGTCCAGTGTGCTGTGATTGGTTAGCTGGCCCAGTGTGCTGTGATTGGTCAGCTGGCCCAGTGTGCTGTGATTGGTTAGCTGGCCCAGTGTGCTGTGATTGGTTAGCTGGTCCAGTGTGCTGTGATTGGTCAACTGGCCCAGTGTGCTGTGATTGGTCAGCTGGCTCAGTGTGCTGTGATTGGTTAGCTGGTCCAGTGTGCTGTGATTGGTTAGCTGGCCCAGTGTGCTGTGATTAGTTAGCTGGCCCAGTGTGCTGTGATTGGTTAGCTGGCCCAGTGTGCTGTGATTAGTTAGCTGGCCCAGTGTGCTGTGATTGGTTAGCTGGCCCAGTGTGCTGTGATTAGTTAGCTGGCCCAGTGTGCTGTGATTGGTTAGCTGGCCCAGTGTGCTGTGATTGGTTAGCTGGCCCAGTGTGCTGTGATTGGTTAGCTGGCCCAGTGTGCTGCGATTGGCAGCGCTTGTTCTGGAAATGTCACGACCCTTACCATAACCACGAGTTTCATCTCCTCAGGTGTAAATATTAAAGCATTCGTTCACTTTCAAAATTTCCTGATAATTTACTCTCACCACGTCATCCAAAATGTCCATGTCTTTCTTTCTTAATTCGAAAAGAAATGAAGATTTTTGAGGAAAACATTCCAGGATTTTTCTCCATATAATGGACTTTAATGGCAACCACCGGTTTGAAAGTTCAAATGTGAGTTTCAAAGTTATTGTATGTGGAATGACACATATTTATAAGTATTTGTGTCAGTTTATTGTTTAAAATGGTCCTTATGTGTGCGTATCCTGGTTATTTAACGATGTCACGCGTGACCTTTTCAACGTGATGACGTAATGTGTGGCGCATCTCAGAGATGGTACAAGACGGGCATTTGTGGTTAAAAAGTATATAATTTTAATTTATTTTGATAAAATGACCGATGGTTTCGCTAGATAAGACTCTTATTCCTCGGCTGGGATCGTGTGGAGACTTTGAAGCTGCACTGAAACTCACATCTGGACCTTCGACCTGCTGGTTTGTTAAACAATTTTAAACATGTTTTCCTTAAAACCTTAATTTCTTTTCGACTGAAGAAAGAAAGACATGGTAATCTTGGATGACATGGGGTTGAGTAAATTATCAGGAAATTTTTATTTGAAAGTGAACTACTCCTTTAAGGATGGCGTCAATTTCAAACCAATTCAAACCAATTCAAACTTAAGAATGTTAACAAACAAGATTTCATACACGGACTTTGCAAGCACAGATTTCACAGGACGTTTCAGAGTATAATGTATAATTTTCTTATACATTTTAGATACGATGTTATATACACCATTTTATCATGATATTTATCGGAAAACTCTGGTAATACAAACATTAATCGATCAGAAAACCATGGTTAACATTCCTAAGGGCCGGTAAATAGTCTTAAAAAAGCGAGAGGTTAAACGCTACGTCAACAACACTAATGTTGGCTAGCATGCGAACAGCTTCGCCTTTTGTTTTCATCGTAGCAGCAACATAAAACTTATAATTGGAACTTTTATTAGAAAACACTACAAATAATAAGACATACTTGCAATTTGTGATCCACAAACAATAGATTATCCCAAAAAGTATGAACTGCTCCATTTCAGGAGAAGTTTTTGTGAGTAGCCTGCATTGTACTCTCTTATAGTATCTAGAAGCTGTTCTCCATCAAATGTGCAGCACACAGATAAACGTTGGGATTATAAAGAACAGGAACAGTTCTCGTCAGCCTTAGGAAGATCAAAAAAAGTTTTGGAAACGGGGTGGACAAAACAATGTCTCTGACATAGCAACACCACCGTCTTCTCTAGTGCAGCTCAACCAGGCCTCGCATCTTTGTTTGGGTTTTACGTGGGGCGGGATTATTTAAATTAGTAACATTGTGACTTCACAAAGCCCGGGGAAAAAAGCGTTGAGGTACAAACAGAGTAGTTCGTTGTAGTTCTCGGAAAGTGGATTCTGTTAAATAAAATATCTCCCTCTGGGGTGATCTTTGAGCTTTGTAACCTTGCAGATCATATTTATTCTCAAACAGCAACATTACACACTAACTAAAGTTGAAAAAGTGGAAAAGCATAATAAGACGAATAGCATAATAGGATAAAAGGCACCTTCACATTTTGATTCAGAGCCAGTTGAGCTCCGAAAGTCCATATCAGGTAAGGTCGTAAAAAACATATCAGTTGCGGTCTCAACGTCTGAGAAACAGGAAAGAAAGAGCAGTTGGCATGAATTATTGTTTTAGAACAAATGATAAAATTATAATTAAAGCAAAGACATAAAGCCAAAATGATGAACTGCAAATAATGTTTCTTTTATGATCAAATGCTTTTACGATGTTTTCTAAGTAATTTTGTAGTGTCTGCTAAAAATAAAAAAGGTATACCATAATATTCTTCTAAACCAGCTGGGCTCTCAAACTCCCTATCGCCAAAGCCGGAAGATTCTTTCCCGGGACACTTGTTCATATCTGACAGGAGGGAAAGAGAGCAGTTGCCAAATCATGTACTGCAAATATTGTGTCTTTAATTATCAATTGCATTTATGTTTGGATTAAAGTTTCTACTAAATTACTCCTCATTTTTCTCTAATACCTGTACACTGTTCTGTTGGGAAGCTCATGATGAACCCTTGAACACATGTACAGTAGAAACCTCCATGTGTATTGACACACTCGGAGTGATCGCCACACACACTCGGAAAAATTCCACACTCATCCTCATCTGAACAACAGACAGACAGAGCAGTGGATTGAGGAAGAAAAAGTGTCATTATAAAGTTAAAAAGACTAGGCCTAACAACTACAGGAACACAAATTCCCTCTTTTAAATGTGATGACCATTAAAAACTTCATTAGTCAAACTGTTCATTTTTATTTATTTAATCAAACTGAGATCATACCAACACATTTCCTTTGAACACGTTTAAATCCAATGGCACATCCACTACAAGACGGCAGAAAGAGAACTGTGAAGAGAAAGGAAAAATACAGCGATAGTAAAACTTATTTTAGCTATAATTTTTAGACCAGCTACATGCTTAACATCATTATGTGTTCAATTTGCAGCCAAATCGCATTTGATGAGACAAACGTTATAAATCCAACTAAGCATAGTGTGGAAAAACATACAAAATATCTGTGCTTAACTTGGTTTAACCGAACGCTTTTTTGAGGCGCGCTCCACATTTCTACACACGAATTCGCGGTTGCGCGCGTTCTCACAATTTAAAAGTTAACGGTCATCCTCAGCGATTCATATTCGTTTTGATTTCTTAAACGAATTAATTTGTAGATGAGAAGTTAAATGTATTTTAATCGATTTTGCTCGTCTAGTTGAAAGAACGTTTTGGTAAGTGTAGCCGCGCGGAGATCAAACTATGTTCAGTGGTAAGGTAGCTAACGCCAATTTTAGCCTCATCCGAATATGACCTGTATGAGGCAGAGAAAATGGTTAAACATTGAGCCTTATGGCTGTAATCAAAAACGGCCATAAGACAGCTAACTTGAATCCCCCTAGACATCGCGAGCATGTGTAGGCGGTGGTTAAAAACAAAAACTCTTTTGTGCACTATTTCACAATCCTTTCCTCATCGTCTTTCTTACACGAGGGTTAGGCTACTTATTTCTTGGTGGGTGTGTTGTTGGTGTAGGAAACATTACGATACTGCGTTGTGAATAATATCCTCAAAGTCTCTCTGGTTTCAATTTCCAAACAGAACTCGACGATTTTAAAGAAGTCGTCTTGTTTAACACACAGGCACAGTTCTGTTCTGGTCTCTGACACACATGTTCCCAGTCTGACTACTAATCCAACTAAAGAGCGCCAGAAATATATTCACTGTATGTGAACAGAGTAAAACAATATAGACTACTCACCCACAAGAAGTGTCCATTTCAGCTCCATGTTAGGAAGTTAATACAGCTGAAATATTTTTATAATACATGAAATTTCTAAAGAAAATCTCCTGTTGATTGTCCTGAAAGCCTTAAGCTCTTTTAAAGGTTATTTCTAGCCTGTTATTTGTTCCAGTGAAGCTGAACATTATTTTCCACTACTGTATGTATTCCTGCTCGGGTCAATAGAGATGCTGTTCTGCCTTTTCTGATCCGGTCTGTGATTTCCAGCCCTAAAGCTCTTCAAAACCCACCCAAAACATTCACAGCCAAAAGAAAAATATAATTCTACTGTCAGAACCATACTTTCTTAAAACGAAATAAAGGACAAAATAAAATTATAAAAATTAATTAACTTTTCTGCCACAACAATGCTAGGGAAAATGTTTTTAACAAAACAAGTAGAAACTAATAAAATATGTAAAATATTTGCAAACGGCAGTCAAGAAATTAACAGACTTTAACCCTTGGAAACATAATTTACAATATCAACAGCAAAAACAAGGCAAAGCCCAGTAGTATAAGTGTCAACATTAGTGCAACAAGCTAGTTTTTGGGTTGACTTCTCACACCATAACATACAAAAAAAATTATGACAATAATAATACTGCGCTGACCAATGTGTTGCGCTGTAACTTCAAAGATAACTACAGTATGTCTTTCTTGAAGTACACATTGTACATAACGCAGAACTTTAAATCACTGACACACACATTTACCTCATCCAGAAAACCTCCTCATTAAGCTCATTATTCTGAAACACACACACACACACACATTTACCTGACAGTTACTGGACTGGTTGTTGCTCAAGGTCGTTTCTTCTTATGTGCCCAAACAAACAACACTATTGGTAACATCATGTATTATATAATAACCCCAGGCTTTCAGATCAGATCATTTATGTATTGTAAAGCCGTCATAAATTAACCCAACTACAGTTCCACTTTCATTTTTCAGACATGTTTAAAACTGTTTTGTGACATAATCATGTCAAGATCTCCCTCAATGCAATAAAACATTGATTATTTTATTAGGTTACACTTTATTTTAAGGTGTCATTGTTACAGTGTAATTATATATCCAAGTACTGAGTAATATTAAGCATCAACATGTACTTACTATAGGGTTAGGGTTTGGTTGAGGGTTAGTTGCATGTAATTATGCATAATTTACTGTTATTACTATAAGTATATGTAACAAGGACACTGTAAAATAAAGTGTTACCGAAGCTGCAAATTGCATGATATAAAATGTAAGACCCTCGAGTTCCACATCCGCCGCACCTTACAAGTGTATAAATCTCATAACTTCGATCATAGCCCAGCAAATTAGACAGTTGTAGACCAATGTGATAAGAATGAAGAACTTTTCAAGGACTTCAAAGCTCAAAAGTATGAATATTATCCTATTTAAATGTTATTTTTTAATGTGATGACCAAAAAAAAAAGTTCTTAGTTCGTTTTTCAAAGATCGTCTTCAAATGTAAAACTTAATGTTTCACGATGTAGGAAAACTAACCCTTGGTGAAAAACAAACACTTATTTTAAAATTTAAAAAAGACATTAAATAACCACTATGACCGGTAGATGGCGGCAGAGGAGCACTTATCGGCTCATTTGCATTTCCACTCACTAGTTTTTTCACGTTTTGCTTTCGATTTTTTTTTATTCCGTCCGAACTGTGCCCTGAGTTACTCATATGATGTTTGTCAATTTAAAAGATAATTATGAAAGTCAAGAAAGTCGCAGTTTGTCATAAAGCAGAAGAGTAACGTTTAGTTTTATGTGGAAATCGCTCAATGAACTTCATCTCTCGTCTCGCACTATACGTCACCGTTGCTCGTGTGTGTGCAGTTCTGGTACAACACACTCCGGCATCACGGCGTAACGTTACGATTATAACGGGAGACTATAGAAAACATGACAGACGTTAGCTTCAGTAAAGTTAGCTTCAGTTGAGATAGCTTCAGTAAAGTTAGCTTCAGTAGAGTTAGCTTCAGTAAAGTTAGCTTCAGTAAAGTTAGCTTCAGTAAAGTTAGCTTCAGTAGAGTTAGCTTCAGTAAAGTTAGCTTCAGTAAAGTTAGCTTCAGTAAAGTTAGCTTCAGTAAAGTTAGCTTCAGTAAAGTTAGCTTCAGTAGAGTTAGCTTCAGGAAAGTTAGCTTCAGTAGAGTTAGCTTCAGTAGAGTTAGCTTCAGTAGAGTTAGCTTCAGTAAAGTCAGCTTCAGTAAAGTTAGCTTCAGTAGAGTTAGCTTCAGTAAAGTTAGCTTCAGTAGAGTTAGCTTCAGTAGAGTTAGCTTCAGTAAAGTCAGCTTCAGTAAAGTTAGCTTCAGTAAAGTTAGCTTCAGTAGAGTTAGCTTCAGTAAAGTTAGCTTCAGTAGAGTTAGCTGCAGTAAAGTTAGCTTCATTCATTTAGAGAAAAGGTATGACGTCACATGTGCGCCTTTTGGGTTTGTAGTCTTTGTAATGACGTATTTTCACAGTCTTATACCTCAACAGTTTTACATCAAACTGTGACTTTCTTGACTTTAAAATGTATCTTTTAAATTGACAAACATCATATGTGTAATTCAGGGCACAATTCAAACGAGATCAGAATATTTGTTGTCTCTCGTCATTGACTACCATAAAATATTTTTCTGGAATAAGGTCCCATGGTGTTCACCAGAAGGGGCGGGACTTAGGCTCTCTATTGGCTACAATATCTAATGCTTCAAAATCACATTGAAACGCTATTGACACATTTGCAGCGATTTTGACAGGAATATAACAACCAGATCACTTTAATTTACTTGCTTTTCTCTTTTATTGAACAATTACAAATGATACGTTACACATAATATACAATCCGTTAATCCTGCAATAAACATGTATGACTTTGCATTGAACTGAGCAGGCGTGCAGCATTCTCACTGAACAGACGGATGGAAAGCTATTTTAAGATCTTCTGACTGGAAAGTGATAGAAATATTTGATGTAATGGGTATTTTCAACATTAAATGTACAGAGAAATGCAGATTGATGATGCTCAGGTCAAAGGCCATATATACTTAACCAAAAAGTGCTTAACACAGTAGAACTAACAGTCATGTGATTAGCTTAGATCATTACAAACCAATCACCAGAACACATCACAGTGAAGAAGACTTGAGTCACATTGATTTTTACTCAACTGTATGATTTAAATACATGTATATTCTATTCCGGAGACTCACTTGGTTGTTGTGACCACTGATCTCCCGGCTGTGAATAAAACGATAACAACTGAGAGTTGTTTAAATTGTCCGTGGTGAAGAAGTCTGCTTAACCCTTGTGCAATTGTGCATCCTAATGGACATTTGTGTGTGTGTTAATGGTGGCACAACGAGCACACTCAGGCCCTTACGAGAGCAGCCAGAGAAATGGAGCGCAACTGGAAGAAAACAAAACTAGAGGTATTTCGCATTTCATGGAAGGAGAGCTCGATTGCTTACAGAGAGGCTTTAAAAGCTGCTAGATCTGCTTACATTTCACCGACATTACCTTTAAAAAATCTTTTTTGCACTAGTAACACAAAATACTTCCTCTCAGCGCCTTTTGGACAGAATTGTCCCCATTGAAACTCATTAAAACTGCATTTTTTTAATCCCAGGGCCATGATAAAATGATGCAATCTTTGTGAAGAGGCTTTCATTCTGTTGGCAAGGCTTCAAAATTGTAATTTTTTATTATTTTATCAGATGGTGCCATTTTTCAGGTTTGGCTTATAAAGCAAATACTCGCTTTATTCCTGTTTTCTGCTGCTTCATATTATAGAGCCAACTGAATAAATTATGCAACGATAATTGTTTGGGTGTGTTGGTATGGATGTCAGAGTGTGGTTTGTATGTGTGTAATAAAACAAGTGTGTGTGTGTGTGTGTGATATTGAGAGAGAAAAACTCAACTGCAAATAACACATCCAATCACTGTGTCCCAGTGAGTTTTACTGCATCCGATGGGGAATCTGTCACTGCGCCCAAACAAGACCTCACCCAAAGCTCATTTTTTGAGATATCAACACAAATTATATAGATTTGATTTTCTAGCCGTTTTACGGCTTGAACGAGTTCAATTTGTTTCATAAAATATATATTTTATATAAAATAATGTTCATAAATCATTTTCATAAACTTAAACCTATATAACTTTATACCTATGTGTAACTTTTTTTAATTGATGCACAAGCGTTAAGTAGGTTGTATTCGTATTAGGAATTTCCACGACAAAAGGTTGAACCGAAGCTTAGTGAAAAGTCTTGGTTTGTCGTTGTAAGTGTCTTGTGTTCAAGAGTCTGTATAAATCCAGCACACTTTATATCTGTGACTCTCCGGTGCTGTTGTCGATCCGCAGAGGTTTCTGTGAAAGTCAAGGGAAGAATGAAGAACTGAAGCCACAAACACAGCATTAACACACTCAAACACACTCACTAGCGCCCAAAATATACTACTTCTTTTTTGACACGTACACTAGCGTATGTGTACGGTTGAACGCATAGCCTTTCAAAGTATACTCGGTTTGAAAGTTTAATCTTTGTTCAGTGTCTGCGCTATTTTTCTCCAGAAGTTATGATCAAAAACAATGTCTTTGTATTCTTTTAAAGTAAAGTCAGGGCGCTCTCACACAAGCGCTTGTCATTGCGGGCGCCTGTTGTTCTTCAGTCTCTTCAGTTTCGTTTTCTACTGTGAAACATCGGCCCGAGACAGTGCTGCCACCTTGTGGAACAACTGATTAGTGTGCAAAACACGCATGTGCGACGTTACAAAAATGTGCAAAAAATTGCGAAATCTGCTCCACGTGGACTGTACTCCGCGGACCCTCGCATTCGAGTAAAACTGAAGTGTCCTGTGGGCTTGACGTACCTGACTGCTGTTGGACTGGCTGGTGCTGTATTCTCCTTTCTTCTCATGTGGACACATTCGGACAAACAGTTTGTGATACTCCGCCCTGACCTGAAGGGGGCGACAACACAACAGACTAAATTAACTGACTAAACAATAAATTACAGTTTGTTTCAGATCAAACCCTAGTGGTCAATATAATATTACACAATTGAATGTATGCATAATTGCTGCAATGAAATTTAGATTTATTTTAAATATTTATTACTAAATTAGAAAAAAATATATAATTTTATATATATATATATATATATAAATTTTAAATAATTTTAATGATTTCTGAAAGATCATGTGACACTGAAGACTGGAGTAATGGCTGATAAAAATTCAGCTTTGCATCACAAAAATAAATTGTATTTTAAAGTATATTAAAATAGTAAACCATTATTTTAAATTGTAATAATATTTCACAATATTACAGATTTTTCTGTATTTTTGATCAAATAAATGCAGGCTTATTACTCATAAGCTCTCATTCAACAACATAAAAAATAGTTTCCAAAACCGGTACTGTATATCGGCCAACCACTAATTCAGAACAATATGGCAGGAATCATGGGATTTCTGTGATACTCTTGCATCCAACGTAAATAACATCACCATTCACTGCCATTATATAGACTAGCACAAGCTGGAATTTTTTTAATCTCTCCTTTTGTGGTCAGAAAAACAAACAAGGGCAAATGAACAACGCCAGGGGGACTAGATAATGTCTGGATTTTGAGTTTGGGTGAACAGTCACTAAACTGCTGAAGTCCTGCGAGATGTGAAGCAAACCAGTTCATCATGTGTTCTGCTGTCATGGTGTGTGTGTGTGTGTGTGTGTGTACCGGTTTGGACAGCAGGCAGTGCATGATGAAGATGAGCGCCCCCTGGAGGCTGTTGAGGATGGTGAAGAGGTACAACATGACCTCAGTCCCGTTCTCCTGGAAGAGGAAGAAGCCGAAGACCCACGTCCCGCCGAGAACACACACCTGAGCGACTGCGGTCATCGTAAAACTCCTGCAGAGATACACACACACAACATCATTCATCAGAACTACTGAGATAAAACTAAATTAAAGACGGACTCATAAAAACTATAATCATAGCCGCGGGAATATATTTAATAGGGGGAGGTGGTTGGGGGAGGGGCTTGATGCGATGGGGCAGGGATGACATCATAACTGAATAATTATTCAATTATTGAACTAATTATTTCAATAATCATTTTTATTTTATATTTTAAGAGGTATATATTATATACAAAATATTTACCTCTAATTTATGCAGCTTCTACCATCTGCAATACCATGGTGTAACCACTAGATGGCTGTATAGCCCTAAATACACACATTTATATTATAAACCGTTGCTGCTGAGAACACTGTTTTCAGACACGACACTTGCATATATATTTAGACATAATTAAAGACTACTTTTCATAAAAGTAGACATGTAAATGTTGATTTGAAGTCAGTTTTTGCAGGCAAATCTGAAAGAAAAGCATTTAGTTACTCATGCTAGCTACATATAATGGTGTGATTAGCACAAGAGAGTAATCAGAGTAAATATTGACTCAGTATGACCAGGGCGATATTTCAGATCATATAATAGAGTGCTTACATACCATGTCCAGTCATGGTGTCGATCCAATGGCCAAAAGTGCTCATTCGACAACATATACAAAACTAAATAATCGTTAAAGCAATTTTAAGAATAAAGGTGGAAAAATAAAACCATGATCGCTGCAGCACCTCTAGTTCCCGGGGCCATGACTATAATCGTAAGAAGGATAGTAAAGTAACACACACACACACACACCTGATCTGTTTGAGTTTGGAGAGGTCTGGATTGAGACTGGAGAATTTGTTGGCCAGTTTCCACACAGTGATGATGAAGAAGAAACAGTTGAGGATGACGATGATGCAGACGGGTGCGAAGAAACTCAAGATAAAATAACCATCAAGAGAGAGCCAACAGCTGGAACACACCATAGACGGATCAGTCACATGGTCACACACACACACACACACACACACACACACACACACACACACACACACACACACACACACACACACACACACACACACACACACACACACACACACACACACACACACACACACACACACTCTCTTTCATATTCCCTTTGACTGTACTCAAGCTGGTTCCAGTGTTACTTTATTTATCTGTGATCACACATTTTAGTTTTCAGCATTTTGAATTTGTTTTTACTTTTTAATTTTCAACTTTAATGTTATTCACGTTTTAGTTATTTTTGCGATTTTTATTTCAGTGTTAGTTATTTCAGTTCCTCAAGTTAAACTAAATAAAAATGAAATGTTGCCTTTGCCAACTAGCAGAAACAAAACACGTTTATTTTAAATATTTTATTTTACTACGATTTAAATATCAAAAGTGTTTTATATGGTTTTAGTCATTTTGTTGTGTTTTTGTAATTTGTATAAGTGAGTTTAATCATTTCTATTTAATTTTAATTTGTTTTAGTACTTAGTGAAATTTTGCCTAAAACTAGCAGAAATTTTTGTATTTTATTTTTAAGTATTGAACATGTATTTATTTAATGGTTTTAGACATTTTTGTTGTGTTTTTGTCATTATTATGTAAATATATGTTTACACAAGTTTTTATTCATTTTATTTCATATTTTTAGTTTTATATATTTTGCATTTGTATCGTAAATGTGGCATTTATATTTATTTGCATTTGTACATATATTTATCATAGTACTTAGTGAAATTTTGCCTAAAAATAGCAGAAATGTTTTTTAAGTATTTAAATAAATAAAAAATCTATTTTTTTTATTATTATTTTTAAAAAAAATGTATTTCATGGTCTTAGACATTTCTTATTTTTGGTTTTTTATATCTTGCATTTGTATTGTTAATGTGGCATTTGCCACTAGCTAAAAAAACAACAACTTTATTTTATTTTATTTTAAGTATTTCCAAATGTCTTTAGTTCTAGTTGATGATAAAGCCGTGATGTCATCATGGCGGCTGGCCTTCGAGCGGGTCTAATATATCTGATGATAACACGTTGAGACCGGAACATCATTGTGTGTCTTCAGTATGTCTCAGTGAATGATTGATCTGGGTTTACAGCTTCTGAGGTAATGTTGGCCATGACGTTTCTGAAGCCAAACACTCCAGGCGTTGTCCCAGTTGGAGATCAGCTGGTCTACACACCTGACCAGTGACAGAGACACACAACTCTTGCATTATGAATAGAGTTCACCTGACCTGTAGTTATGCTTCAGAATGACCCTTTTATACCGAGTATCACATTAAAATATGGGTATGAACTTTATGGTGTGGGTGAACTAATTGGATTCAACATAATTCACCCAAAATCACACTTTGAAAAATGTCCGCTATCATTTACATTACTTCGGATAAAAGCATCTTCCAAACGCATAGATGTTGTTCCCCTAGTGGAGAAATCTACATAACAAAATACATCAATTTATGTTTTGCTTCTTTGGAGCTGCGTTTAACCATTTTGGGGCGTCACATATCAAAGACCTGCAAGACATTTTTAATAGCTTATAATTTATATAAATTTTGTAGATTTGTTTGCAAACAAGGCGAATCATCAAAACTTTTGGCCTGTTTTACCAAAAGAAAATGATTTGCCATTTTAAGTGTGTATATCAGCCAAAAGTAAACTTTTAAACGGGTTCAACATCGACCAAAAAGAAACAAAACTCTCATTTTGGTTCATGTTTTGTTTTTTTTACACTTTTTTTTTTATTATAAAGATTTTGCACATTTATCAGTTTACATTGGAGTCATACTTTTCTGACATTTATCTGCTAAAGACACTTGCATATGACTCAAAAACAGAAATAAAGTGTGAATTATGCACTTTTTCAAACATATAATTTAGTCCAAGAACAAAAGAAATTTAGCATTAAGTATCGCCTCGCATGCATGTTGGCTTTTTGTGAATTCATGGGGTTTTTATCGATAAAATTTTTTTTTTTAATACTTTATTTTACAAAAAAATTTGGGGCGGCAAGAGTGATATTTATTTCAGGGTAGGTATATTATCGTGAACAAAAACTACAATTATTCATTATTTTACAATAATAACTAAGATAACACTGATTCAGAGATCACACACACACACAGTAGTGGGTTCAGACACTCACTGTCGATCGGTGCCGTATCCCCGCGGATAAGAGACGGCAGAGATGATGACGATGACGAGAGGGACTCCGTATCCCACCGCATACATGTAGAGATGTTTTAATGTGGTGTGAAACACCAGCACAACCATCCGGTAGAGCTGGACCCCCTCCAGCAGCATCCAGCAGAACGCAGACAAGAAGAAGAAGTGGAGCAGCCCGGCCACAGCCGCACACGCGACCTGAGAGACAACGAAAAACACACACAATAATTCAATTAACCATAAGGGGCATCACGGCCATTACACATTTAAAACAGTAATATCCTATACTAAACCTAAACTAACCTTGACAAACTATATATCATTTGAAAACTTACAATCTCTAGTTTACATATTTGGTGATTTTCTAAATACATTACAGAGGAGCCGTAATCTATCAATTTGCAGCAAGAATATGTTCATACTCCTGAGACGTGTTCAGACCTTTATTTTGAAATAGTGATGAACATGAAAAATCATGAAAGAATGGTAGAAACCTCAGTTTGTTTTCAAAAGAAGAGTTCAAAATATAGCATCCATTCAATTCTTTTAGAAAAAAAGCTCTGAAAATGTTTTAAATATAAAGAAAACAATAATAGATTCAGCTTTAGTGATGTGTCAGCGAGCTATAATGCACATACGTGATCTTCTGTGTTTCTTAGAGGTTGAGTTCATTTCTAAATCTGCCAAACTTCCAACACTACTTCTGAATAGGATGTCTACTTCATAAATTGTAGGAAAATTGTAAAAATAATGGTTCAGACTCAAACAACATATGGAGATGGAGGCGCCCTTATATGGGCAGTACTAGTGGAGAAGTGTGGTACTGCGCCCAAACTACATCTCACTGAACGCTCATTTCAAGAGATATCAACCTAACATTTGAAACACAACTTGTTCAGATTTTTGCCTTTGATTTTTTTTTGTTGCATTTTTAGAGTCCTCCAGGTTTTGAAAATATATATTTTATATAAAATATTAATAATTAAACTTTTAACATTGTACATTTTCATAAACTCAAACTTCCATACTTTTTTCTTTTTAACTTTCTTAATTTATTTCACTTCTACAAAAATCTGCCAAATGTCTTCTTTAAAACAAGACCATGTTTCGGGAATTTCTTCGCTGTATTCTTGCTTTTTGCTCGCAGGTTTCTCGATAGAGCGCCCCCTACAGCTCCGGAATAGATATTTGACAACACTGTCGAAAAACTTGTTGTCGACTCTCAGATACCAGAGGCTAGCAGATCAACAACATCACAGCAGACGGGACATTCTTTACAGCGTCTTCTTCATTCGGGTTCGAACAGCGCGAGGAAGCGCAATAATGACAGGATTTTAGCAATTTTTTTGGCGTAAAGCAATTTGTTATACCGCGAGACATGATATCACGCGATACTTCCTGACACGGCGGCCCAAAGTTGCAAGTGTGTTTTCTCCGCTCACAGGCGATATAGGGGGGTGCGAGACGACCACCATTCAACCCGGAAAAAGTCATAACCATTCCAATGACTCCGAGCTGTTCAGTTAAGGTAAAAAACCTGCATAGTTCACCTTTAAACTTAAAAATTTAATTAAGATGACTTTTTTTTGCCTTGTGATAACTTAATGATTGAGACAACTTTTTTCATTCCCATTAATGCAAATAATTAGCAATCTTATGTCTGACAAAGAAACATATAAATTCAACATCAAATCAATTAAATCTGTGAAGATCTCAGCAGATCTGAATAATCAACTCCACAAACAGCATTACCAGCTTCACTTATTACTAACCAGACTGACTTTATTTCTGTCACGTCTACAGAAGCTCTTATTGAGAATTTACAGAGGTTTATATGTTTCGTGTGAAGCTGTCATTATGATGATCAAAGTTTGCTTTAGTTGGGCTCTTGGCCTTTAAACATTTACATTTTCTCTGGCTGTTGTAACGGTGTGTTTATAAGACACATTTGTTATAGCAAACAAAAGCCAAGAGAAATGTGATCAGGTGTTCTTGGTTCTGATGACAAACTCATATAGTGGTCTATCTGGGTGAGGTTATTTTTATATTTTGGATTTTTTTGTACCCATGACTCTAAAACACTTTAAACTAATGAATCACTAAGACACAAACAGACATCAAGAATCAGTGTATGATTCTCACCGATGGAGACAATCAAAAGTGTCATGCCACAATGAATGCTGGGTACAAATTAGGCTTGCTGGATAGTCGGGTTGACTGACAAAACGATGGCGGAAGATTTGGTTTCAAAGAGAAATGTAAAAGTGGCAAAAAAAGTTCACTTTTTCACCGTCTCAACTAAATTTTGTAAGCTCAAGTAACTAAATTTGAAAAAAAAGATAACTCAAAAAGTTAAGTTGAGTGAACTCTTTTTCTTTTTTTTTTACAGTGAACCTTTTAGACTTCAAAGCTCCCGTGTACAGGAGGTACAAGACACACACCTGATTGTGAGTGCTGGAGATCCCGCAGAGGAAGACGAGGTCTGCGATGAAGAGGCACACGCTCAGATGAAGATGAATGCTGGTTCGGGTTCCTTGGATGGAGCGGCAGAACTGAAACGTCAGGATACAGAGAAATAAACAGAGCAGAGACAGAACTAAACCCACTCGCGTGATCAACACCAGCTCAAACGAGTCCTGAGGGAGAGGAAGAGGAAAAAAATCATCATAATTTCATTTCAAATCTGAATTAAATGTGTGATATCTGAGTTATTTCTGGGTCACAGGTGTACCTGGACAGGGTAGAGGGCCATCAGTACAGCGAAGCTGCTGAGATGAGAGCAGGAACACGCTGTATGAGTGCTGTTAGACCACGCCTCCTCACAGCCCCGCCCAGACCACGCCCCCTCGGTCTCATTCCAGTACACACATGAATAAGCCACGCCCTCAGACTCCGCCCTCTCCTGAAGAAGTGAGAAGAGGAGAATGATTGACAGTTCAGAAAAGGTACGTCTGATTATCCACATAAGCAGCCGGTGGGCTGCTGGTATTCTCACCTATCTTTATCACTAGCGTTAGCAGAAAGATTTCTTTGGTCAAAAGACCATGATCATCAATTGCTACTATATTTAAACATTACATTTTTGAAAACTACTGACCAGTTTTAGAAACATTGGTTTTAGAAAAGTGAGTGCAGTTCTGTATTAAAGAAAACTGTGTTTTTGTGTGTTCTCATTTATAAGTGTGACAAGACATCTAAACATTTAGTGTGGTTGTCAACTTTTTTCATGCATTCAGAAAGGCATCCAGTTCTTACATATCATGCTGGCAAATGTTTGCACAAGCAACATTTAGATCACTACAGCAATGATAAAAAAGCCATATCTCAGCACCAGATCAGAACATATTAGTAACATAGGATTGCGCTATATTGACTTGCCTAGCAATGCCCTAGCAACCACATAGGGACGCCCTAGCAACCACATAGCAGTGCCCTAGTAACATCAGCGTAACAGTGAAAACTAAAACATCATGCTTTCTAATGATATCTCACAAGGGTAGCTTGTACAGAGTGAAAAGCAATGGTCCTAGTACTGAGCCTTGTGGTACACCATACTGAACTTCAATTTTACATCTCTTCATTTACTGCTACAAACTTATAATGGTCAGATAAGTATGATATGAAACATGCTAGTGCAATTCCACTAATGTCAATTTTCAAGTCCATTCAAAAGAATGTTGTGGTTGAAAGTATCAAATGCAGCACAAAGATCCAGTAACACTAATAACACACTTGCTATAACCACATAGCAATGGTCTTGAAAGCACACAGAACACCCTAAATTAAACCATTTAGTGTGTGTGTGTGTGTGTGTGTGTGTGTGTGTGTGTGTATGTGTGTGTGTCCAGTGAGGTCGGTGTGTGTGTGAGTGAGCAGATATGTCAGCATCTTCACCTGCTCGTGTGTGAAGATGAGCGTCACCGGCTCAGACAGCTGTTTGGTTTCTGGATTACTGACGACGGCCGTCACCACCTTCGAGTTGAGCTGATAAGTGACTTTTCTCTCTATCGTCTCCTGCTCCTGGGATGATTTGCTCATCTTGTGCAACAGATCGCTGGATGAGTTCATATCTTTAAAACTGACCAGTGCCACAAACGCAAAACCTAAAGGAAAACAACATTCACATCTTTTCATGAATGCACTCATGCATTTATACGTACATATACACTATATTGCCAAAAGTATTGGGACACCCCTCCAAATCATTGAATTCGGGTATTTCAATCACTTTAATAAATCAAGCACTTGGCATGCAGACGCTTCTACACACACCTGTGAAAGATTGGGTCGCTCTCAGGAGCTCAGTGAACTCAAGCGTGGGACCGTGATAGGTTGCCACCTGTGCAATAAGTCCATTCGTGAAATTTCCTCACTACTAAATATTCCACGGTCAACTGTAAGTGGTATTATAACAAAGTGGAAGCAATTGGGAACAACAGCAACTAACGTAAAATCCCAGAGTGGGTCAGCGCATGCTGAGGCGCACAGAAGTCACCAACTTTCTGCAGTCAACAGCTACAGACCTCCAGACTTCTGTGGCCTTCAGATTAGCTCAAGAACAGTGCGTACAGCTTCATGCAATGGGTTTCCATGGCCGGACAGATATTTAGAAATTATGTTCGGGTTCGGGTCGGGCTCCGAAACACATCAGCGCGATAAGGCATTGAACATTTTAAATTTAAAACAGCTTATTATGTAGGTAGCAAATGTGCCTGATGCTTTCACTTGATGCAAACGTTAGTTTTTGTGATTACATGTGACATGTGAAATATGACCATAACATCTGTCTTCCTGTGTGTGGAAATTTGTTTATGTAGCCGTGACAACGAAACACGTGCATGCGCGCCTGTGTTAAGTGCGCTTGTTGCTCCGTGCGTGCTAATGCGCTCATCTGTTGACATTTCCGAATGCCTTCCTACAGTTGCTTAATAAAAGCGGGCTTTCCACACAAACAAATGTACATGTCTCATTAGTATTAGAAAAAATGGGATTTTAACTGTCAGGTTCGGACATAAATATCTTATTGCCTGTCGGGCTCGGGTCGGGTTCAGTTACTGCTCTGTCGGATGCGGGCCGGGCTCGGACAGAAAAATTCGGCCCGATTCCAGGGAAAGGAACTCTTATTGCTTCAGAATACCAAGATATTCCGGACAATTTCATGCTCCCAACTCAGTTTTGGGGTTCTCCTGTTGCCACATGACTGCACACCAGTGCACAAAGCAGGTCCATAAAGACATGGATGAGGAGTTTGGTGTGGAGGAGCTGGCCTGGCCTGCAGAGTCCTGACCTCAACCCGACAGAACAGCTTTGGGATGAGTTACAGCGGAGACTCGAGCCAGGCCTTCTCGACCAACATCAGTGCCTGACCTCATAATTGCGAAAAAATTCCCATAAACACACTCCTAAACCTTGTGGAAAGCCTTCCCAGAAGAGCTGAAGCTGTTATAGCTGTAAAGGGTGAGCAACTCCATATTAAACTCTACGGATCAGGAAAGGGATGTCTTTAAAGTGAATTAGCATGTAAAGGCAGACGTCCCAAAACTTTTGGCAATATAGTGTATGTGTGTGTGTGTATTTGTACCTGGATATGATTTCCCTACAACTGTTTCCCAGTTGGTGATGAAGAGGGCGGAGTCTGTGCTCAGAGTGACACGCCCACTGGGCGGAGACTGACCCCGCCGGACTGCAACCTCAGCGACTGATTCACACGATCATACAGAACAACTGCTTAATTAAGCAATCTTAACTAAACACACAGTACGTTTCATGAATAAATGTTTGTGTCTCACAGGTGTTGTGCGTCTCCATCCTGGTCACAGGCTCTTTAAGCTGAGGTCCAATCAGACGCATGCTGCTCTCCACCGCGCCCAGAAACTGACTCAACGTCTCGCCGTCAGCGATGTTTCCATCCGACAGCAGATCATCGGTGGAATTGCACAAGTTCTGTGAAATAAATCAGTGAAATTCATCAAAGCATGTACAAAAACTATATGAGAATATGTAATGCGGTGTGTGTTTAACCTCCAGTAACAGCTCCCCGGTGAAGTGTTCTCCGTGTGTGTTATTCAGAGAATCACAGTTGTTCTTCAACAGTGACATCAAATGCTTCAACTATAAGAAGACAGAGTCTATTAGTCTTTGTGGGAACCGAGATTTGCAAGGTTTCTAAATCATTAAAATGTTAATAGATCATTCTCCTAGCCTTATTTGGCTAACATAACATTCTTTGAATGCTTTTTTTGTTGTTGATGTTGGTAATATTCCAAGAATGTTAACATTAACATTTCAGCAAATATAAATAGCATCATTAGGGATTTAGGTCAATTAACATTTTCTGTCAAAACTATGAGAACATTCATCAAGTAAAAACATCATAAAGACGCTCCAAGAATGTCGTTCCCAGAAGAGTTTCTGTCAACATCATGAGAACCACACATATCAAATATTAACAGAGCATTAAATACATTTTATTTTAAGAACATTTTATCTTAACATTTACATAGCCTTTACACACCATGTTAGCTTGGCATCTAATAAATATAATATTAATCATAACAAGCAGAAGTTCATATTCTACCTTCTCCGGGGTGTGTTCTGCACCAGGCTGAGCTTTAAACTGATCACAGTTCATTTCTGTGCACAACATCAGGACAGATCAAAATACACTCACCAACGTCTATAAGAACAACCTAAAAACTGCATCGGTGCGTCGAAAATTAAGCGAATAATAGTTTGGCCTGCTGCTATACACTTACCGGTGCATTTTGACTGGTTGTTGCCGTAGTTACTGTAACCCGGGTGACATTCGCAGATGAAGCTGCCTGGATGATTTATGCACACTGCGTTTGTGCTGCAAACATCTGGATATATACACTCATTGATGTCTGAGAGAGAGAGAGAGAGAGAGAGAGAGAGAGAGAGAGAGAGAGAGAGAGAGAGAGAGAGACTTTTAACATCTCTTTAATTACAATCTAATCCAACAACAACACTACATTCACCTTATACACATTATTTCAAATCAATACATCACCTTAAAATTTTTTTAAAAAAAATTGCACAATAAAAACTCTTTTACAACAGTACATTCAAAACTCCCTCTTCATTGGGTTGACATAAAATATTTTCAACACCCCATATGCAGAAGAAGGATTCAGTATCATTCACCAATTCATAATACTTATACTCCATAACCAGCCTACTTTTTACCAGAGCTCTGAACATGTTCAACGGATCAGCATCACTATTAAACAGCATTTTTCTCTTTCTTGTCAACCAAATTGCCATTTTTGCCATACCAAATAAAACATTTATCAAAACAATTTTGCTTTTATTCAAAGTGCTATATTTTGGTCCAAAAATAAAAAAACTATTTGTAAAAATGAAACCAAAATTCTGGCTCAAATCTTTTAACACCCCAAGAACTCCTAATAGCCTTGAACACCCAATAAATATATGAGAAACGGTTTCTGGTAGACCACAAAATAGGGATGCGCCGATCCGATATTCAGTATCGGTATCGGCTCCGATACTGACATTTTTGCTGGATCGGGTATCGGTCAGACGAGGCCGATCCAAATCCGATATTGTGCGTATACTATTCTGTGCTATTGTTAAGCCCCACAAAAGGCACAAAAACATTATAAAGCACCATAAAGTTGTCGTGCACTATATTATAAGTGTTCTGAAGCCATTATATAGTATAATGTGAGATATAAATGAATATTTAAGTCATTAAATTCAAGATCACGTACACTTTTCCCTCCGCTGCGGCTGTCAGTCATTCTCCATTCAGCATCAAACAGCGCGTCGCGTTCGGTACGACAGTCAACACGATGAAAAACTCTCTCAAAGATGATTCAATGTTACTATAATTATACTTGATCTCTAGATATAGGTCTATGGTTTTGCATTAAACAACTTTATCTTGCCGGACTTTATTGCTGTACCTTAACTACTTTCTACCGGGTGTCTGCTCACAACACTGGAGTCAGAGCACTATAGCAGCTAACTGTTCTTCACGCGCACAGTAACTGACATTTAAAACTGTTAAAAGAAAATAATAAATAAACTATTGCTTAGATAGATTCTGTATTCTAAGCATCAATGTCTTTCCTTCGTGCTTTGAACTCTTCAATGTGGACTCGACGCGCTGCGCGCTGTGACTCATGTTGCTTCAAGCGCATCATTCTGCGCTCGGGATGCGCATAAGCGCTGTGTGCCGCTTTTCATATCAATACAGCGACTGTTCTGTACTATCCATCATGTTGCTGCCTCATTAAACCGCTGTGCTATACATTTAAAACATGTCTCAATTTTATAGTAGGCTATAAAATAATTAATATTTTTGATTTTTGTTATCTTGTTTTTCATGAATGTATTTTACAACAATACAAAGATTGTGTAACGTTTTACCAGATTTAGTGTTACACTTATTCTCATATTTGTTCCCCACTAAATGTTTTTTCATGTTCAGATTTAATACAATTATTGTGCACTTGTGATTTTTCTAGACTAAATTGTACTGCTTAATTATCCACTATTCTAGTTTAATTTCCTATTTGCAGTGCAAATAGCATCCATTAAACATCCTGTGCAAATTTTGAAAAAAAACAAGTTTAAGCTACTGAACTTTTTATTTTATTTTGCACTTGTTGCTCTGGTGCTGGTTTAATAAATCACTAAACTTGTGAATACATTGTTTGTCATTTTGTTTTACAAGGCTAAAAAAATATTGTTTAAGTTGAGCCTGATATCTTGCAAAGTAATGCATACAGCTTATTAAGTAATTTAGCTCTTTTAACATTTTACCTTTGTATCGGATCGGTACTCGGTATCGGCCGATATTGAATTGCAGGTATCGGAATCGGTATCGGAAACAAAAAAGGTGGATCGGAGCATCCCTACCACAAAACAGACACTCTTCTCCTTGCAAAGAATTTAGATGAACTTTATGACAGTTTGATGCTAAAATCCAATGAGAAATCCTCCATTGCAAATCTGCACTTCTTTTCTCAATTGGTTTCTTATACAATGTCCTCCAACATCCTTTTGGAGAGGCCCCTGATTCAACTAAATTTGTCCATTTGGTCTCTGGGAGATCTTGCAGTGCTCTTAAATTTAAATATTTTACACAAACAAGATAAAGTGACTTCTCAGATATAGTGTCAAATAGACCAATCTCAGGTGTTGTAAAAGAAAGAAGTCTTCCAACCCCCTCCTGCCAATCTCCTACATTTACACCCACCCTGATACTGGGGAAAACAGTTTCAACTATTTCAGCTTGCAATGGTATTACCGTAAAAGACTCCTGTATCTCAGTTAATAGCTTTTCAATAGTCCTAACCGAGTACATACTAATCTTCATGGCCAAATTTTCTGCAGAAATCCATGTGTCCCTTGACCGAAGATGACCGATTTTACATATTCCTGCTTTAACCAAGCTTGCGCAGACACCTTTAGATTTTAACATCACGTTAGATAAGAGAGGATTAAAAATCAAAGGTTCTTCAAGAACCCACTCCTTAGTTTCTTCAGACAGCTCTCTTTTAACAATAAATATTTGCCAAGCATTTAAAACGGATCCATAAAAAGAAGAGAGTCCATTCACATCAACTTCCTTCAAATTCATTAAGAATAGGTGTCTATCCAAGTTCATCCGCCCCACTCTTCTTAGTAAAGCACAGGCTATTTGTGTCCAGTTTTGAGACTGATTATACAGGAGTCTTTGTGCAATCTGCAGTCTAAAGCCAGCTACCTTAGACTTAATATCTATAAGCCCTTGGCCTCCTTCATTCAACTGCAGATACAGTACTGACTCTCTTAACCAGTGTTGTCCATTCCAGAAAAAATTTACCAACACTCTTTGAATTTCCCTAATGAGTTCATCTGGTGGATTTAACACAATTACCTTATGCCATAATATGGAGGCTGCAAGATTGTTTATGACCAGCATTCTCCCTCTATATGATAATTGAGGTAAAATCCAATTCCATTTTGACAATCTATTACAAATTTTCTCTTTAATACCTTCCCAGTTTTTCCTTTGATATACTTCTGAACCTAAAAAGATGCCTAAAAACTTAAAACCATCTTTTTCCCACTTTACATTTCCAGGGATAACGGGTTTTGCATTAACCTGACCACACTTATCTTTATCATTGCACCAAAATGCCTCTGTTTTACTCCAGTTTAGTCTTGCAGATGACGCTCTCTCATAGAGAGAGATACTGTAATTCACCACATCAATATCTCTTTGATCTTTCACAATTACAGTAATATCATCTGCATACGCGGTTAACTTAAACGTATTGCAGTTACCTTCAACCTTGAGACCAGACAGTTTTTTTCTTAAATTACATAGGAGTGGTTCCACTGCTAAAGCGTATAACTGACCAGACAATGGGCATCCTTGTCTTATACCCTTAAGCAACCTTATTGGTTTACTCAACCCACCCCCTATTTTTAAAATACAAGAGGCATTCAAATATAAGATTTTGATCCAGGAAATAAAACCCTCTCCAAACCCAAACACACTCATTGTTTCATACAGAAAACCATGATCCACTCTATCAAATGCTTTCTCCTGATCCAGGAAGAGAAAGCCAACATTTTCTTCATATATTTTAGAGTAATCTAACATGTCTCTGATCATAAAGATGTTGTCATATATGGTTCTCTCTGGAATGCAGTAGGATTGATCCTGATGTATTACATCTCCTAATACCGTTTTCAGCCTATTTGCCAACACTTTAGCTATTAGCTTATAGTCAGTTGTTAAAATTGACACAGGCCTCCAATTTTTAAGATCACTCAAGTCACCTTTTTTTGGTAAAAGTGTTAATACTGCCCGATGGCAACTTGTGGGAAGGCTCTTTTCTTTAAAACACTCTTGGATCACCTCATAAAAATCTCTTCCGATGTAGTTCCACACCGCTTTAAAAAAGTCCACTGATAGTCCATCAATCCCCGGTGCTCTACCCGGCTTCATCTGTTTCACGGCAACAGTTAACTCCTCGAATGATACAGAACTGTCCAGACTCTCACTCTGTGCTTTAGTAAGAGAAGGCAACTGCTGCAGTATCTGTGACGCGCAATCAGAATCCGTTTCTTCCTTCCTATACAAGTTTGAATAAAAGTCCACAGCAGTCTTTCTCATTTCTCTTGCATCAAAAGTCTTTCGTCCATCAGGTTTTGTCAAACAATACATTTCATTTTGTTGTTTTGTCACTTTTTCTAAATTAAAAAAATATGCAGTGGGAGCATCTATCTCATGTACAGACATAAACCGAGATCTTATCAGGGCACCTTTTGCCCGCACTTGTAACAAATCTTCTAGATCACGTTTCTTATCACCCAATATGCCAGCTGAAGATGAATTAGATTCTTGAATCATACCAGATGTGATGTTTACAATCTCTTGTTCTATTTCAGAAATTTTTTGCTTTATTTTTCTTGTTGAAAAACAAGTATACTGCTGACAAAATATTTTTATTTGTGTCTTTCCTATTTCCCACCATTGTATCAAATTATCAAATTCATTTTTCTTAGAACCCCATTCATTCCAAAACAATTCAAATTTCTCTATGAACTCTTTTTCTTTCAACAATGCAACATTAAATTTCCAATATGGACTTTTTGATTTAACTTGTTTCAGGATAATATTAACTGTAATAAAATTGTGATCTGATAGACAACATGGAAAAATATCACACCCCATTATTCTATTATTTTCAGCACCCTTGACATAAAACCTGTCGAGTCTTGCGACCCTTATCATTCCCTGCGAAACTTGTGTCCATGTATATTGCTTCAACTCTTTATTCCGGTCTCTCCATATATCTACCAAATCATTCTGAACTACAATACTTTTTAAAACATCAACTGATACAGGATGTGGTTCCTCATTATTCCTATCTAAAAGAAAATTAAAAGTACAATTCCAATCCCCCCCAATGATTAGCATACCATCTACAGTATAACTTTTTAAAAACTCTCCTAATTTCCTAAACATGATGATTTTTTCTGACCCTTTATTTGGAGCATAAATATTAATAAAAAGGAATATCTGGTTTTCAATTTTAGCTTTCACCATCAAAATACGTCCTCTCTCTATTTCTATTTCTGATAAAATATTAACATTGAGGTGAGTTGAAAACAAAATCGCTACACCTGCACTGGCATTTGTGCCATGGCTTAAACAAAGCTTTCCTTTCCACCACAAATTAAACTCAGATTCATTTTTAATATCACTATGAGTTTCTTGTAAAAATATTACTTCTGAATCTTTAAGCCTAAGAAACTCAGAGAGTAAAACTCTTTTTCCTCCATCCCTCAGCCCATTCACGTTTAAAGATCCTAATCTAAGAATCTGCATTGCAGGGGAGAGGGGGAAAAAAAACAAATAACAAAAAAACAAAACGAAAATTAGGATAGTTCTCACACCCATGTGCTTCATTTTTTCCCTTTTGACAGTTTTACGTTATCTTTATGAGTTTTACGTACATTTGTTAGGAACTTTTTCAGCCGAAATCTTTTCTGTTTTGAAAGGACCTCATATCCCACCGTCCTCTGAGCTATCGCTACTGATTTAATAAACTTCTTAACATCGGGGAAAAATGTTGCCACATCAACCTTTTTACCTTTGGTTAAATCCAGAAACTCATTTAACTCTTCGACAGAATAGACCTCCTCCAAAGACTGACTATCAATCTCTGAGAACTCCGAACAATTATCACAATCTTCCCCTTCTTCACTGTCTTCACTCTCCATCAGCACATTATTCTGAAACCCGCTAACACTCGCAACCGCACCATCATGAACGCCTTCCTTAACAACAACAACTTCATTCCTCAAACCCATCGGGCCTACAGCATTATCACCAGCTCGCATAATTGAAATAAACTCACTCACCTCTGACTTTGAACTTGGATCCAGAGCGCTCTTCTCGGGCGGAGACCCAGTTTGAGGAATAACGATGGGTTCTCCCACCGAATCCGTAGCCTCTGAATCCTTGTCGTTAACCCCGTTTATCTTTTGTTTCTTTTCTGGAATTCTCACCTCCTTAACACCAATTGGCCGTTTCTCTTTATTTAGACTTTCGTTTTTTTCGCTTTGAGCTGTTTGCTTATCATTAATTCCCTCATCATTTTCTGATTGTTTCTTATGCGGACACGTGAACTTCTTATGTCCTAAATCCCCGCATTCAAAACACCGCAAACTATCTGTCGTTGCAAAAATCATATAGGAGCTGTCCCCTTGCTGAATGCGAAACGATATATCTAATTCCTTAGATTGCGCATTTAAAAACATGAACACTTGTCTTCGAAAGGACATCACATGCTTTAATGCTGGGTTTTTACACCCAAGCGGCAACATTTTAATGGATCCAGCGAACTTTCCAAAGCGACTCAGTTCTTATAATTTGCTCATTCGAAATAAACGGCGGCGCATTTGAAATGGTCACCCTGGTAGCAGGTGCGCGTAAAGGCATTACTTGCACCAAGGAATCGGCAACAACAATTCCTTTTTCCACAAGGCTGTTTACAAATTTTCCATCTTTCAAAAACACCACCACCGCCTTGTTCATTCTAGACGCCGATGCTATATTTTCGTGCCCTACAACCTCACCCATTGCTAAAAGTACGTCTTCCACGGTAAACGGTTGATCCGAGAACACTTTGCACCCATTTTTTATAGTTAACCCCGGCGCTCCCTCGCCGGAGAGAGACGCCATGGCCTTTGTCAAACTACTTCCTCACACCAGGTTTTTCATAAACTAGCCTATACAATAAACCAAAAATTGTGCATAAATAAAGCCCCAAAAAAACAAAACAAAACTTAAATAAATCACAGAAAAATTATTTAAACTTGAAAACAAATTCAAACGTGCCGCTCTCACACCCACGCCCCACTTCCGCTCCCAGCATGCAACACACACAGAGAGAGAGAGAGAGGAGAGAGAGAGAGAGAGAGAGAGAGAGAGAGAGAGAGAGAGAGAGAGAGAGAGAGAGAGAGAGAGAGAGAGAGAGAGAGAGAGAGAGAGAGAGAGAGAGAGAGAGAGAGAGAGAGAGAGAGAGAGAGAGAGAGAGAGAGAGAGTTAAAAACTAGTTAACTTATCATGGTTTTCTTGAAAATGTGTGACTTTCTCATTTAGGGTCATGAAAATGCCAGCAAAGTGTCAACAGGGAAATTTATTTTCGACATACTCGTCTATATCTGACAGGATATAGTTTAAATTATATAATTATAAATTATATAAAGGTTAAGCTTATACATTAAGTCAGCATGATGAACTGCAAAAGAGGTGGACAAAGTACACAACTTCCTTACTTGAGTAAAAGTACCGATACTACTGGTCAAATATTACTCCGTTACAAGTAAAAGTTGTAAAGACCGATGTTTACTTAAGTAAAAGTACAGAAGAACTCGTTTTTAAAAGTACTTAAGTATAAAAGTAATGTCAATGCATTGTTTTATTATTGTTGCATTGTTGCATGTAATAGCCAATTTACAGTACCTTATGCCTCTGAATCTCTGACTACCCTCATATCAATATCACATTTATTTCTATAACACAGTTCCAGTCGCGGGATTGAATAAGTGTACTCAATTTACACAATGGTTTCGGACGACCAAATGGCTGTTCCCAGTTTTTTAGCTTTTAGTATGAATATGTTAGCCTTGTTATCTAGTGTGCTCCAAAACAATGACAAAATTCACATTTAGACCAAACCCTACGTTGAAAATTAAAATCATATTGATGTCAGAATCCAATGTCAGATTGACGTTAATCTCCAACGTTGGACAGACGTTGTATTGTGGTTGAAAATCGGTTGACGTCAGAAACCAACATCAGTCGAGTTCTGACGTCAACCAGACTTTCATTTCCAACCAAAATCATCCCTGACGTTACTACTCTCTACTCAAGGCCCTTGACAGAAATGTAGTGGAGTAAAAAGTACGATATTTGTCTTTCAAATGTAGTGAAGTTAAAGTAAAAAGTTTCCAGAAAAAATAATACTCAAGTAAAGTACAGATACTTAAAAAGTGTACTTAAGTACAGTACTCAAGTAAATGTACTTTGTTACTGTCCACCTCTGGCAAATATTGTGTCTCTTATCAATTATCATAAGCTGCTTTTTACCATGTTTTCTACAGTAAGTCATTTTGGATTTAGGTGCTAAATGAATAACTGTAAATGTAGACACAAATAAGGTGGACTCCTCAATCCCACAATCCTCTCTCATACCAAAACACGGTCCTAATATGGTGGTCCTTCCGAACCCTTTATTACAGGAGCAGTAGTAACCTCCATCTGTATTTACACACTTGGAGGTATAGTCACACACACTCGGAATCATTGCACACTCATCCTCATCTGCAAAAGAGAAGGAAGGAAACAAGCTGTTAGAAGACTAGATCACAACAATTATACACACATTGTACTGACATATGTATAGGCTACAGACAAAAAAAAAAAAAGTAATTACAAAACAATCATACTTTTGCACTAGTTAATTACAGTTAATTACCAACACATTTGTTTTTAACCAATTTAAATCCAATGGCACATCCACTACAGGACGGCAGAAGGAGACCTGGGAAGAGAAAGAAAATACAGCATAACTCAATAAGCTATAACTCATATACATTGCCATCATTTTGAATATCATGTGTGCAGCCAACCCGCATTGCGATTATAAATCGTACTCGGTTACTAACGTAACCTCGGTTCTCTCTAGGAGAGGGAACGAGTACTGCGTCGATTAGCGACGCTACGGGAAAGATATTTCTTTGTCGAGATTGAAGCCTAAAAATTAATCCTTAATTTTGTAATATGTAAAACGCTTTTCTGTAGCATACAACCCTAGGCGGAGCAATATCGCTCGCCCATTGGCTGCTCCGCCAGAAAAGCACAGCCTATGCGAGGCCAGTGACGCTGACCAATGAGGGTGCTTCGCGCCCTTCTGCGTCATCTCCCGCCGAAACAGGCGTGGCCTAGGTCTATAAATACCAAGCATAGCTGCTTCCACTCCGATTTTCGTCACAGAAGCGACACAGCGTGGGCACGCACGGCATGAGACGCAGTACTCGTTCCCTCTCCTAGAGAGAACCGAGGTTACGTTAGTAACCGAGTACGTTCTCTTACGTAGAGTTCTCTCCTACTGCGTCGATTAGCGACGCTACGGGAACCCCTGTAAGACGCCGTGCGTGTTCTTGGACCGACACAGACACCCAAGGGCGCGCGCACGCGCCCTGGCATGCCAGAGCCTACACCAAGAGTATATAGGGAGAGCGGCTAGAATAGCATCATCCCTTTATAATAGGGCCCCTAAGGGCATAATAACATATATATGTAAATATAGATATATATGGGGGGGTAATAGCATGCTCATGGGACACATTGTCAGTGAGTGATGCTTAAAACATTTTAGTGACCTGGGCCGCCGTGCGGGGCAGGAACACTATACCTGGTCTTAGACCGAGAGCAGTTTAGCCTGCAACGCAGGAACCTCTAGGTTATAGAACCTTATAAATGTAGACGGGGAGGCCCAGCCTGCCGCCATACAAATATCTTGCAACGAGATTCCGCTATACCAAGCCCACGACGAGGCCATGCCTCTCGTAGAATGTGCTCTAATGCCCAGGGGGCATTCCAAACCTCTAGATGCGTAGGCTAGCGCAATGGCATCCACTACCCATCGAGATAGGCTCTGTTTCGTCGCAGCACGTCCTTTAGAGCGCCCACTGAACGAAACGAAGAGCTGCTCCGTCTGTCGAAAAACAGCGGAGCGGGACACGTAAGCTCTTAATGCCCTGACCGGGCAAAGGAAGCTATTTCCGTCCTCAGAGGCCGGCAGAGCCGACAGGGAGATGACCTGAGCCCTGAACGGTGTGTTGAGGGACTTAGGTACATACCCATGCCTCGGTTTCAACACGACTATAGAGTCGTTGGGCCCGAACTCCATACAAGAGGCTCTTACTGAGAGCGCTTGCAGATCCCCCATACGCTTCACTGAAGCGAGAGCCAAAAGAAACATGGTCTTGAGAGACAGATGATTCATGTCAACTGAGTGAATAGGCTCGAAAGGGGCCCCTTTCATAGCGTTTAACACTGTAGAAAGGTCCCAAACGGGGACTGAAGGAGGCCTTGGAGGATTTAACCTTCTGGCTCCTCTAAGGAAACGCACCACCAGGTCGTTTCTGCCCAGTGCATGGCCAAGCGTCGGATTGACGAACGCTGATATGGCTGCCACATAGACTTTGAGCGTGGATGGGGTCCTACCCTTATCCAACAGCTCCTGCAGGAAGGAGAGAACCTCCGTTTCCCCGCACTGAAGAGGTGATAGACCTTGGTCTGAACACCAGTCAGAGAACACCGACCATTTGGAAGCGTAGAGCCGTCTAGTAGACGGGGCCCTAGCCTGCTCGATCGTGTCTAACACTCCTCTTGGGAGTTTAGCGGGTACCCATTTATGGCCCACACATGAAGGGACCATAGCTCTGGGTGAGGATGCAAAATCGAGCCCCTGGCCTGCGAGAGAAGGTCCCTCCTCACTGGGATCGGCCACGGAGCAGTACTCTTGAGCTGCATCAAGACTGGGAACCAGGGTTGATTCGTCCAGTATGGTGCGACAAGAAGCACTGAGCATCCGCTTTTCCTGATTCGCTCGAGCACTTGGGGCAGGAGCGAGACAGGGGGAAAAGCATAGAGCGGACGGCGGGGCCAGACTTTGGCCAGCGCGTTCGTGCTCTTTGAAAAGAATTCTGGGCAGTGAGCGTTTTCCTGGTTTGCAAACAGGTCTATCTCCGCTCTGCCGAACTTTTTCCACAGCAGACGCACTGTCTGTGTGTGTAGGGACCATTCTCCTGTCGGAACATTGTTCCGTGAGAGTCTGTCTGGTCCTACATTCAGGCGACCAGGCACATGGATCGCTCTCAGCGAGCGCAGGTTGTGCTGGGCCCATACCAGTATGCGTTCCGTCAACCTGTAAAGGTTTCGGGATCTCACGCCACCCTGGCGGTTTATATAGGCTACTACCGACGTGTTGTCCGAACGGACTAGGACGTGGTGTCCCTTTATCCGAGGACAGAAGCGCCTCAGCGCTAAGTCCACTGCCATCATTTCTAGGCAGTTTATGTGCGGTAGTTCGACTCGTTCTGCCCATTGGCCAAAGAACGGTCTGCCTTCGAGCAGTGCTCCCCAGCCTGAGGTGGACGCGTCCGTGGACACCACCTTCAGGCTCGAGGAAGTCCCCAGGCTTACACCTGACCGGTACCAGTCTGACGCTCTCCATGGTGTCAGGGCTGAAATGCATTCCTGATTGACCTTGAGGCGATAACGACCGTGAACCCATGCTCGGCGCGGTACACGCGCTTTTAGCCAGAACTGCAGTGGGCGCATGCGCAGCAGGCCCAACTGTAGAGCTGTCGATGCTGCGGCCATGAGGCCTAGCATTTTCTGAAATCTCTTGAGCGGCACTATGTGGCCGCTGCGGAAGGATTTCGCCATTCGCAGGGAATTTCGCCTGCGTTGTGATGACAGTCGAGCTGTCATAGACAGCGAGTTCAGCTCCAGTCCTAAAAAGGAGATCCTTTGACTGGGAAACAGTGAACTTTTCTCCCAATTGACTCTCAGACCTAAGCACTCGAGGTGATCGAGAATTAGGGTCTTGTGGCGGATGAGTTCTGAAGGTGATTGAGCTAGAATCAGCCAATCGTCCAAATAATTCAGAATTCGAATGCCGCGGAGTCTCAGGGGTGCCAGCGCCGCGTCCATGCACACTGTAAATGTACGAGGTGCTAGAGACAGGCCGAATGGCAGGACTGTGTACTGATATGCCTGGCCCTCGAAGGCGAATCTCAAAAATCGCCTGTGACGTGACGCAATTTGTATGTGAAAATACGCGTCTTTCAGATCTATTGCCATAAACCAGTCTCCTCGGCGAACCTGCGCGAGGATAGCTCTGGTCGTGAGCATTCTGAACTTTCGCTTTGTCAGCGCTTTGTTCAGATGCCTGAGATCTAAAATGGGTCTGAGACCCCCGTCTTTTTTCGGTACCAGAAAATATCTGCTGTACAGACCCCCTTCGCTCTGAGCTTGAGATAAAGGCTCTATGGCCCCTTTGCTCAATAGCTTCGCTATTTCGGCTCGAAGTAGATGTGCTACTTCTGTTTTCACCGTAGTTTCGACTTTCTCCGTGAAACGGGGAGGGCGTCGATGAAACTGTAGCGAATAGCCTCTTTTTATAGTCTCTAGCACCCATTCTGAGACCCCGGGAAGTCTTTCCCATGCATCTGCACGTGTGACTAGGGGTTGAATGTAATCTGGGCCCTGGTCGCGAAATGGCGGCGACACGAGAGCAACCGTGTGCTGTGACATGGACGCCGTGGCGTGTGAGGCGGGGGGCATGTTTAACACAGTATGCATCCCGCGCGCGCTCGGCTCTCTGTGTCGAGAGAGAGCGCGCGGGACGAGTCCCGTAGGGCTCGTTATGCTTGTGAATAAACGTGGGCGCTTGGTAGCGGGCACATTTATAACACCGGGGACACTGTGTTTGTGTACTGACTGACCGTTCGTTAGTTTCGTTTTTACAGAAACCGCGGAACGTGCAGTGTGTAGTGGTTGTGGGCACTTGGTAGTGGGCACGCTTACTACATGTAAAGCACAATCGATCTGAGTCGATTTTATGTGTGCAAACCCTGTGTTGAACGGGGTGTCTGTGTGAATGAATGGGCACTGGGTGGGCATTGCAGTTACACACATTACACCATCGGCCTTGGCCGGGACACCAGAAAATAAACTCTTTTTTAGATTTATCTGGGTCGCCGTGAAAACGGCGTTTGTGTGCAGGCAAACGGGCTTTACGGCCGGTTTGTTGGCTGCTGAGTACACTGGTACAAACACGGAACTTAGGGCTGTACAAGCGGGGATTTTGGGTGGAAGTCCGGCCGCAGCGGGACCCGAACACCGTCTTTTTCCTAGCAGGGCTAGGATGGCGCCGAGGCCTCGGGCTTGAGTACGATCTTAGGCCGAGGACCACGCGGTGGCGGGCGGCGTCCGGCGGAGCGAGACCGTGGTCTCTCTCGGGCCTGTTGCTGCTGGGCCGGTGCGGCGGGCGCGGGGCGCTGCTGAGTTCGGGCAGGCGGCTGTTTTGGGCGGCCTGTTGCGGAACTGGAGCGCTTTGGCAGGAAATGTCTCATGGCCTGCGAAGTCTTCTGCACCTCAGCGAATCGGTCCGCGAAGTCCTTCACGGAGGATCCGAAGAGGCCAGTCGGTGAAATGGGAGCGTCGAGGAACGCAGAGCGCTCTGACTCCGCCATTTCAGAGAGAGTCAGCCACAAAGGTCTCTCGGAAACAGTAGCTGAGGCCATAATCCTCCCAATGGCGTGTGCGGCGGACTTTGTAGCACGAAGAGCTAGGTCTGTGGCGCTACGTAAGTCCGGAACACTGATCGCGCCCGGGCCTTCCTCGTCTAGCTTGCGGAGGAGGTTGGCCTGGTGGATTTGGAGGACCGCCATGGTGTGCAGCGCCGATGCAGCTTGTCCGGCGGCGGCGTACACGCGGCCGTTCAAAGCTGATGACGTGCGGCAAGCTTTGGATGGTAGCACTCCCTTAGCCCGCCGTCCAGCAGAGGGTGGGCAAAGGTGAGTCGCTACAGCCTCCTCGACCGGAGGGAGAGCATGGTAGCCTCTGTCTCGAGCACCGTCCAAAACGGAGAATGCTGGCGAGGCAGAAGTACGTACTCTAGCTGAAAATGGCGCCTTCCATGATTTCGCTACCTCTTCATGAAGCTCAGGAAGAAACGGGGCGTGTCTGGAGGGTGGCGCAGCGCGCTCTCCAGAGAGGAAGCAGCCATCCAGCCGGTTGAAAGCAGGTTGTTCGGGCGTCGACCAATCGAGGCCGAGGCTCGACACGGCCTGTGTGAGCAGACGCATCAGCTCTGCTTCGATGCTGATCTTCCCTCCTCGACGTTCCGGAACGGCGGGGGAGGGGAGGTCCACAGAGCTCTCCCATCCCTCGCTCTCCGAAGCGAGAAGCGAACAGCAGTCGTCATCCCCCTCAGATGCGGCTAGCTGGTCGTCGTCCATGACAGACAAAGCGGCAGGCTGCGGCTTTTGTTCGTCGAAGAGCGACTCCAGCGAAGCGGAGAGAGGAGCTAGCGGCGGCGGCGGCGGCGAGCTCCTCGTGGCGGGGGGTTCCGGAACCCGCTGAGCGCGGCGCTTTTTACGGCGCGGCGCTACAGGGGGTGGGTTAGCAGCTTCGGTGAAAGATGCCAGGCGAGTCCGCAGAGTCGCGATGGGCATCATTTCGCAATGATGGCAGCCGCCATCACCGAGAGCGACAGCTGCATGATCCTCGCCCAAGCAGGAAACACACAGCTCGTGGTGGTCCCCGTCGATGAGCGCAGCTCGGCAGGAGCCGCAGGAAACACGAGACATCTTTAAAAAGACGCTCGCTGCTCTTTGTGAGAAAAAGTGTGTGACGCAGTAGGCGAACACACACACAAAACACACACAAAGTGATAAAAGGATATATCCACGCCGGAGAAGCGCAGCAGGGAACGGCGGCTGAAGGCGGCGATGACCAGCGGCTTCAGGTAAGGGCTCGTCCTGCTGAGGTGCTGTATCAGACGGCTGTGGTGGCTCGAATCCGGTCCTACGATGCGTGTAGCTTCGTGAAGTAAAGAAAATCGGAGTGGAAGCAGCTATGCTTGGTATTTATAGACCTAGGCCACGCCTGTTTCGGCGGGAGATGACGCAGAAGGGCGCGAAGCACCCTCATTGGTCAGCGTCACTGGCCTCGCATAGGCTGTGCTTTTCTGGCGGAGCAGCCAATGGGCGAGCGATATTGCTCCGCCTAGGGTTGTATGCTACAGAAAAGCGTTTTACATATTACAAAATTAAGGATTAATTTTTAGGCTTCAATCTCGACAAAGAAATATCTTTCCCGTAGCGTCGCTAATCGACGCAGTAGGAGAGAACTCTACGTAAGAGAACCGACTAAGCATGTTGTGGAAAGCATAAGTTTTACTAGGCTATCTGTGTCTGTGCTTTACTCCTGGCTTTTGAATCGCGCGCTCCATACATTCCTCCACAGACATTCGCGCGTTCTCACAATTTAAAATTTAACGGCCATTCCTATTAACCGCCACATTGATTTAATATTCGTCTCTATTTCTTGAATAAATAATACTTTTTTATGAGGTTGAATGAATATCTTAATCGATTTTGCTCATCTGAATCTACTCAAGACGCAGAGAAGCTGAAATCTAAATGGTAAGATATAATTAAATTCAATATTTATTGCATTAATGTTTGTAAAATTGTAGCTTTCCCATATACAATGTAGTTTATTTGAGTTTTTATTTATTTATTAGTGGCACTTTGACGAAACTATATTTTGTTATACCTGTAGGGCAGACAAAAAAAAACATGTAATCTTTGAACCTTGCGGCCATAATCATACGATCATATTTGTAGCCTATGGCATTGTAACTTGCTTTTTGCCTGACAACCTAAAGTCATAAAGAAATATTCGTGTTTAAACACAAGCTTTCTCGACATGTGACGAGTCCAAATGATTTTCTGAAATAGCCTAATCGTCGACAGGACAGAGCTAATTATCCCCAACTGATCGATCGAGAGAGTGGGACATCTCCACGCCCTGAACTGAAGATAACCCCTGAACAGAACTGAAAGTGAGCAGAAAATTCGACATGAAGGAAAAGCTTTTAAAAACACACGAGAAATCAGGCAAAGATCCGATGAGTGCCAGACTTTAGCGGTCGCGAACATGTGCTGGAGTTGTGTGGTGGTTAACTTCTTAAAGATTACACGCACACTATTTCCTCATTAGGTTTATTAATCGGTCTTCAGTCTCCACTGATTTATGGGTCGGTGTTGGTGCACAACAAGAGAAATATTTTCTATGGCTCTTTGGTTTCGGTGTCCGATCGTCGTTTTTTACTTATTTTTGTTTAGGCTACTTATTTGTTTCATATCGTCTCTGATACGAAGCATTTGTCTGACTACTAATACAACTTCCCTACGTCACAAATTCCCACACACGTGAAGAATAAAACATTTCACTCACCCAAAAGAAGTGCCCATTTTAGCTCCATGTTAGGAAGCACCGTATAGCTGCTTTTATTTATTTTTACGGTTCGTGATATACAATTCCCAAAGAAAACCAGACTCCAGGTGACTATTAGCCTACTTCACATCCTGAGATAACCACAAGGTGTCCCTCCTTCCCTTTATGGTTCATCTTAAACGGATTTAAGAATGAGCAGTAAAATTATACACAGCAAATGATTGAAATATTGTACATACCTTTTATTTTGTATATTATACTTCTATTGCTCTCCTCATTCGTAAGTCGCTTTGGATAAAAGCGTTCGGTAAATGATTAAATGTAATGTCTGGTCCTCCAAATTAATTTTATCATTGCAAAACAAATTTGCTTTTTAACTATAAGTCCAACCTCTCTATAGACATTGGAATTCCATAATTATGTTGTTAACAGATTCAAACTTGCTTAATTTTGCCAATATAATTAACACCTGGGTCCAGGTGTAGATGCAGCTCGAGTATGCGGTTGACAAAATCATTTATAATCAGAGCTGTCAAAGTTAACACATTAATGCATGCATGTTTATTATATTTACCAATGATTCATATTTTCCACAATTTCCTCCATAGTGCATATCCAGGACGTCTAATACTCTGCAGAAAGCTAGCCTAGCAGTCAAATTCTTCTCAGTTAGGGCTGGCACTAATGATTATTTTAGTAATAGGAGTAATCAGACGATTATTTTCCAGATTCATCTGGTAACCTGGCCTATAAAAATAGACCTAAGCTTTTAAAATGGCGTATACATAACAATGAGGCAATAATATTTGGTTCAAATAAAGTATCAAAAGCAAGTAATCATATGTTTTCATAAAACAACACTGTTAAAATACATAATATAAACAGTAATCTCATGTACATTATGTATTATAACAAATGTCTTTCGGCCTGGTGTTATTACACTTTACAGTAGATAAAATCCTTCTTTAATTTCGTCCAAATGACATTTAATTCAAGTGCTTGCTTAATTTTTTATATTTGGCCACTTCTTTATGATATAAATGCAACAGCCACGGTAATTTCTTGAACAAGAACATGTGGAAATCAAAACATGCAAACTCAGAGCGAGGGTTTAAACTTTATTTAGAAACATAATGACGTATTCTCCTGTGTTGGAATAGGTTTATAAAGGATTTGTTTTTATCTGATGAAATTGCGCACATTGCGTTTTCCCAGACAAACGTTATTAGCAACACAAACTCACAGCATTTACTGTGAACGAAGCCACTCTGAGACGCATGTAAATAAAGCTTAGCGCATATTAAACCTGCGGGGCATATATAGTATTGGATTTTAAATGGTTTTAATATATCGTGCAGCCTTAGAAAACGGTCTAATAATGCGGATCATGATTGTTGTCCATGGAACACGCCACTTCCAGTATATTGCAATCGAGGATATTAGAGAACACTAATTTAATCGAGGAATTGTGACAGCCCTAAACTCAATGTTCAAACTTGTGTATGTTCCCGTGGGCAAACATCTGCAATAATATTGTAAAACTATATTGGGTTTAAAAAACAACAACAACAAAAAAATCAGTAACACTTTACAATAAGTTTCATTATTTAACATTAATTAAAGTGTGTAAGATTAATAAATGCTGTAGAAGTATTGTTCACTTTTAGTTCATGTTAACTAATAAACTTATTGTAAATTGTTACCTAAAACACATCTATTTTGTCAAAATATAGAGCTAGTTTTGAATAGGTTCTTCTAGCCTGCAGAATTACAGCACCTTCCACCGTTTCTAACCGTAAACCAGATCATTGCAGAGTCCTACTCTGTCAAACATGACTACAATCATGGCATTCAACATTCAACTCATCTCTACTCACGATTGACATATTAAAAGCTCAATGCGACTCTGCCTCCTACTGGCAGCACACTGCAAACAATGCCTTTCTTACTTAGTATTTTTGTCTTGTTTCCAGTCCAAATATCTAAAAATTCTTAAATCAAGAACCATTTACTAGATGAGATAAGACATAAGATATTATGTCCTGTTTTCCAGGGGAATTAATCAAAATTAAGTGAGTTGACCCCCCCCCCAAAAAAAGCTAAATTATCTGCCAATGGGGTCATAAAAATAATCTTAATTCGAACAGAAACTACATTATTTTTTGACCCCATTGGCAGATAATTTAGCTTGTTTTAGGCAAAAACTCACTTAAGTTTTATTTATTTCCCCAGAAAACAAGACTTAAAGGGGCTATGTGGAGTTTCAGCGGCATCTAGCGGTGATGTTTACGAGGCGAGAGGCTCTGGAGCGCGCATTCAGGTCTCAGTCACTGCACTGGAATTGGCAAATCCGACCCGGAGACTTCACATACAAATAGGAATGCTTGCTTTCAGAGGTAATAGCAAAACCCGCCAAGTGGATCGTTTTAATGTGAGATTACAACTAGGGCTGTAAACGATTAATCGCATCCAAAGTAAAAGTTTGTGTTTACATAATATATGTGTGTGTATTGTGTATAATTATTTTGTATATATAAATACACACACATGCATGTATATATTTGAGAAATATTAGCATTTATATACTGCTATATTTTTATATGATTTATATTATATATAAATAGAACTATTTTATATATAAATAACACATTTTTCTTAAATATATACATGCATGTGTGTGTATTTATATATAAAAAATAATTATACACAATACACACACATATATTATGTAAACACAAACTTTTATTTTAATTACAACCCCTTCACACACAGGCAATAAAAAAATTATTAATTTTAGTATAAAAACTACACATAGCACCTTTAATATCTTTTTACTACTTTAGTAAATGAATCTTGATTTAAGAAATGTTTGATATTTGGACTGGAAACAAGACAAAAATACTTACCGTAGTAAGAAAGTATGTTTTGCAGTGTAGAAGCTCAATGAATGTACATTTTTAGGATCAGTTGAGGGATTAAACTGTGAAGAGACACTACGATGATTCAGGGGCAGTTTGTTCTTTAGCGTGTTTGTTCTGGTGGGTCTGAAAACCCCCGAGATAAGCGAATCTCTCGTCGCAGATGGAGCAGCGGTAAGGCTTCTCTCCTGTATGAACTCGCTCGTGGATCTTCAGGACGTCCGATCGAGCGAAAGTCTTGTCACAATGTGAGCACTTGAACGGCCTTTCTCCTGTATGAATCCGCTGGTGCTTCAGTAAGTTGGTGTTTTGGCGGAAACTCTTCCCACAAACGCCGCATCGGTACGGCCTTTCTCCCGTGTGGACTCTCTGATGAACTCTGAAGTGAGCCGGGTCAGAAAAGCTCTTGCCGCAGTGAAAGCACAGGTACGGCTTCTCTCCGGAGTGCATTCTCTCGTGCCGCTTCAGCTGGGATATCTGGCGGAAGCGTTTGTCACAGTGTGAGCACCGATGCAGTTTTTCAGAATGTATTTTTTGGTGAGATATTAGACAAATGGGCTGTTTGAAGGTTTTCCCGCATTCGCTGCACTGATACGGCCTCTCGCTGGCATGAGAACGCATGTGTGTCTTGAAATGGGAGCCATCTCTGAATCTTTTCTCGCAGAGAGGACACTTGTACGGCTTTTCCCCCGTGTGTATCCGCTTGTGGACTAAAAGAGATTGTTTGGTGCTGAAATACTTGTCGCACTCGCTGCAGTGGAAGGGCTTTTCGCCAGTGTGCGTCTTCATGTGAGTTTTCAGATTGCCAGAAGTGAAAGAAACCTTCCCGCACTGTTCACAGCGAAACTCCTTCTTCACACTGTGCTCTTTTGAATGACGTCTCCGCTCTTCTAAGGTAGGAAAGCTGATGTTGCATCTCTTGCAGGAGAAGTCTTTCTGTTCTGTGTGTTTTCTCTCATGACTCGATAAATTTCCCTGTTTTCTGAATGTTTTTCCACAGGTAGCGCAGGAGAAACTCTTGACCGTCGGCTGATCTTTTGATGTCGAGGCCGTTTCTTCGTCAGAAGATGAACCACCTTTCTCATCTGAAAAGAACAAAATAATATAGATCTATTGACTTGCATGTCTCCAACACATATAAATATATTCATGTAATTTGGGTCAACATGTAACATAGGCTAATGAACATATAAACCATGTGGACCGGCATCCTCAGAAATTTTGCAATGAGTGCATCTTAAACTTTAACTTGTAAACCGTGTAAAAACATTTATTGATAAAGGTAGGGTAAGTGTACCTATTAAGCCCATGTACCCTTTAAGCCCACTTTCAACTTTGAAGTCTAATATAAAAAAGAGAAAATCATATTTTTTGCTGCTCCTTATTTTAACCAATCCAGTGATTTGTAACTTACCTGACATTTTTTATTGCATGCTAAACACATTTGGCAATGTTAAGTTAACCCCACTCATGTGCATGCGGTCTCAGGGGACCTCAAACAAAGACACCCAAAAACTTTGGTGTTTCTGGACCCTTCAGAAATCAACACATTTCTGCAATTTTCAGCCATTCTTTTGGTAACTACATTGATATTATGTCAAATAAGAGATAAATGTATTGTTTTTTGTGTATGAACAAATAACAATTCATAATTTTATCTAATTTTCCTTTAAATGGAAAGATGAATTTTATTAGTTTGTGCTCAAAGCAAATCTCAAGATCAAACCATTAGCCTTACTGGAAGATAGACTGCTGAAGAATTAAGCATGTGAACTACAAACACTAAATATTTTGTGATTTATTTTACATTAATATACAAATAAATACATCATAAATTGTTTTGTTGGGAAGATTATTTTCAGAAATTAACTTTTTTTAAAGATGGGCCATAAAACGCAGGCAAACTAGAGTCAACACAAGCTAACCTTGAATGAAAAAAACATAACATGTCTCAATGTGGGCACAATGGAAATTACTATGATGCTTTGTCCACGGTATATTTAAGCTCCTTGCATGTCTGTGTAAACATATATTATATTTTTTAAAGGAAAACTGTCTTTTTTTCACCTTTACTGACTGTGGAACCATTTAAGCCCACCTTATGTGTTTCAATGAGGAATCCCTCAAATTACAAAGTTTAATCAACTTTGTGAGAGAAATTGTTTAATGGCCTATTAATTGGATACTTCATGTGGAATTTTGACTTCATGTGGAACCAAGCCGACTCAAGGCTCCATACTTAGGACATGGGAGGACCACTAGTGGACTTTTTTTGGTGGGCTTAATAGGTACGCTTACCCTACTTAAAGGGATGGTTCACCCAAAAATTAAAAATATCCCGTAATTTACTCACCGTCTAGCCATCCTAGACTTTCTTCTTTCAGCCAAACACAATCGGAGTCACATTAAAACATATCCTGGCTCTTCCAAGCTTTATAATGGGAGTGAATGGTAACTTGGATTTTGAAGCCCATAAAAGTGCATCCATCCATCATAAAAGTAATCCACACTGCTCCGGGGGGTTAATAAAGGCCTTCTGAAGCAAAGCGATACGTTCGTGTATGAAAAATATCCATATTTAGAACTTTATAAACTAAAATGACTAGCTTCCGGCAGACGGCCTACGCCACAAGAGTAACACTTGATGATGTGTGACGTAGATGTAGGAGTAGCGTAAGCTTTGAGCCTCTCGCGGCCTGGGCAACAAACTCAAGCTCTTGTTCTCTTTATATCTTTTTTAAATTCTCATTTTAGACTTCTAATCACTTCGTGATCGTTGTTTCGTTAACGCTTCCGCGTTCGTCAGTACGTCAGGTCAAAGGCTAAGTCTTTCGCCGTAAATAGATGCGTACAGTCGTCTGTCGGAAGCTAGTTATTTTAGTTTATAAGATTTTAAATATGGATATTTTTCGAACAAAAACGCTTCGCTTTGCATCAGAAGGCCTTTATTAACCGTGTGGATTACTTTAATGATGGATGGATGCAAATCATGGGATCATTTTCTTTTTTGGGCGCACTGTCCCTTTAAGATAAAATGCTAGAGGAAGAAACATACCCATACCTGAGGGAATAAAGTCACCATCATCACAGTGATCATCATTATCATTGTCGTCGTCGCCATCATCATCATCATCGCTCTGTACTTTCTCTGCAGTGGTTTCTTTTCTCGTCTCCTTCGAATTCCTGCAGTCCATCAGTTTGACGGAGCACATCTTCAGCGACGTCTGCTGTTCTCCAGCGTTACAGTCAGAGGTTTGCTCTGCGTTACAGTCAGAGGTTTGACCAGCGTTACAGTCCGACGTTTGCTCAGCGGATCCGTCAGACGTTTGCTCAGCGGATCCGTCAGAGGTTTGATCAGCGGATCCATGATCTTGAGTCTCAGTATAACACAGTAAACTGAGGCTGAGCTCTGAGTCCTGTGTGTCTCTGGATCTCTGATCTCTGACGCTCCAGACTGAATCCTGAGAGTGCAAAACACAAAATATATGCTGAAATCTGTCATTGTGTTATAATAAATCAACTAAAAGACGGATTTTCATTGGACAAACAGACAGTGATTGAAGTGAGCTATGAAATACAGTGTGAGCTGCTCAAACCTCTCTGTTGGGTTTGTCTCCTCTTTCTCTCAGCTTTGCCTCCAGTGACGCCACCTCTTTCTTCAGCTGACAGATTTCAGTGATGAAATCCTCAATATCCAGCATGGACAGATCCGTTCCTACTGATTTACAGCAGATCACATCTATCTGCACTTCCATTGTCAACATCTGAAGACAAACACAACTTATTTATTACAAGACACATTTATAATGAACTGACACTGATCAAACTAAAAAAAACATCGTTGATTATAAACGAGAGCAAGCAGATCTATTAGTAAATATGACTTTTGATTTCAGAGAATGCAGGAATTCAAATGCTTGTTTTCATTTTTGAGCCAGCGTTGAGCAGGAACATCTTAAAATATCGTATAATACATGATCACCTTCGTTTAACGCGTTATTCTGTCGCTAGAATTTATCAACACATTTAGCGTTCGACAAAAATAACGAGATTCGATGAGAGAGAGAAAAAATTATTCATTTCCGATCATCAAAACACTAAATAAAATCGCTTATTCGATCAACAGATTAATCCTAAATCAAAACAAACGTATATTAATGTAGTAAAACATATTAAACACCCACCGGCTCAGTGTTCAAACCAGGGGGGCAGTGTTCCGAAAGATATTGAAGCCGACCTGGGCGCCGCCATTGGCTAGCGGACCCCCACCTGCTGTTAGCATTCCATTGACTCCCATTCATTTTGGCGTCACTTTGACAGCGAATAACTTTACATCTGAGGCGTTTAAAAACACCGTTTGTCCATTATTTATTTCTAAAGAAACACGAAAATGTATAAAAGGCTCCATTACCTTGTATCTTACGTTATGGCCCCATAGAAGCAGTTTTTGTAAAAACAGGCTAACGATTGCGTCATACCCGCGCGACTCTGTCGCACAAGTCGAAAAATTACCGTATGGACAGGCAGAGAAGCCCGCAAGCAATCGGGAGGACGTGGAGGCATAAAGTCAAGGGAGAAGCCCATAGAGAGTGATAAAGTTGCTCCCGTTGCTAGCTCATGGACAGCAAATACCCACGCTCTCCGTCTCTGCGAGATTCGGAAGGGAATGATTCAGATTTCTCTCGGCACAGCTACTAGAAGACCTACAGGTTGCTCACGTCACATCTACGTCGTCAAGCTCAGTTTGAGCCTGCGCAGTTCGCCTTGCGATCAGGAAGTAAGTGCTTCTAATTGACTTCACTGCTCTCCATTGAAACCTATGGGGTCGCTGTGTCCAGTTTATATACTGTCTATGGTTCAAACAGTAAGATCGTCTTTCTTTCGTTCGGGTTTGTTTTACTTGCGGAATTGAAGAGCTTCATAGCGCCTCCTACTGCGCTGGAGCGATGTCGCAAACACCTGAGTGTGTGAGGATGACAAAGTAATGTAAATACACTCTAAATTCACGTATTGTTAATAGTTTGAGAACGACGCCGAATGTTCCAATGAATGTAAATGCTACTTAGGGGATAGCATTGTCTCATGTAAACACAAGCTTACTTTAAACACGGCACGTCATCAGGCCAAAAATGACCGTTATTACCTCAGTTCATGTTTGAAGAGATGAGATCCAGACAAATACCATACACGATAAGTCTATTTAGGTAATCGGGTGTATTTTTGATTGAGGAAAAAGAGAGCGTTTGCTGTAATATATCTGGTTTCGAGGAGTCGCTGTGATGGGATCTTCAGTCCACCGGACCAAAACCACTGAAGAAAGGACGAAGGCTGCCGCGCTGAGACTGAGGTAACTGATTGTTGATTCACAGTATTTAATGTTTTAATTAGCTTAAATTAAGCGTTTATTCGCCGTTTATTCTTAAAAAACAAATTAACCATGATTTAACTGCAGTAACCAATTTAAGTTATTATTTAAAAAATACCAACCATGTCTAGTAAAACAGTTACTGTAACATAAGTCTGTTTAGAAACGAGTAAAAGTATGGCAATCATGTTTAACTTCGAAATATTTTATTAAATCCAGCAGTGAATTTAATATGTGCTATAATGTCGGAAAAGTTACTCAATAATAAAAAAAAAATTAACAAAAAAATCTGGAGTTTCTGAATATTAAAGTAACTTCTTATTCAGATTATTATTTTGTAGTTCTGTTGTTCATTAGGCCATATGTGAAATATTTTTGAGACTGATCAGTTCATTATTATAGTAATGTTTTCAGATGTTGACCATGAGAGGGCAGATGGATGTGATCTGCTGTAAATCAGTAGGAACGGATCTGTCCATGCTGGATATTGAGGATTTCATCACTGAAATCTGTCAGCTGAAGAAAGAGGTGGCGTCACTGGAGGCAAAGCTGAGAGAAAGAGGAGACAAACCCAACAGAGAGGTTTGAGCAGCTCATCATTTCATCCTTCAGCTCAATCAAACCAAAGTTGTGTGAGCTTCTCACTTCTTATGATAAGATAACTGAGTAATGAGGCTAAAATCAACGGGTTGTTGTTTATTTGTGTTGATCTCTGATGTGTTTGTCAGGATCTGGAGAATGTTTCAGTGTGTGTGACTGATGGGACAGAAGCTCAGGATTCAGTCTGGAGATCCAGAGACACACAGGACTCAGAGCTCAGCCTCACTTTACTGTGTTACACTGACGCTCAGGATCATGGATCCGCTGATCAAACCTCTGACTGTAACGCTGGAGAACAGCAGATGAAGATGTGCTCCGTCAAACTGGAGGACTGCAGGAACCTGATCGAGAGACGAGGAGAAGAAACCACAGCAGAGGAACAACAACAGAGCCATGAGGAGGAGGAGGATGTTCAGAATGATGATGATGAAGGAAATGATGTTGAGGATGAAGAAAATAAGGATGATGATGAGTTTATCCCTGCAGGTTTGTTTCTTCCTTTTATGACCTTTTTTTCATGACACTTGAATGTCCGTAATCTCTGTAGGATCATGCTCATATTGGTCTCTGATGGTCCTGATTAGTAGGGGTGTGTTTCCCAAAAGCATTGTTAGCTAACTATGATCATAATCTCCATTGAACTCTCTTAGTAATGACAGAACTTGCAACCATATTTGACTTTAGAAAACGCACCCCGGGTTTGAGAGCACATCAACTGGGAACATAACTAACCAGGGTTTCCACGGAGTCATAAAAAGTCATAAAATGTCTTAAATTTAATAATAAGAATTTTAGGTAGTGGTGCACGATATATCGGCCGCCGATATAATATCGGCCGATATGGTCATTGTTTTACACATCGGTATCGTTCCGATGTCAAAATATGGCCGATGTGAACAGGCCGATTATCATTCCTGTGTATTTGACGTGCGTGTGGGGGCGGGGATGTTTGTTTTTACACGAGCGCATTTCGGCTGTGAACAGCGCTCGTGTGTAGGGGCGCGCGCTTTACAGGGGGTGCACCCTTTATCACGTCTCGTCAGAGCGAGGGGAATAACTGATCCTGTGGGAACCGTTTTTATGTGTAGTGGTGCGTACTTCATAGTGGGCACACGATCAACATTTGTTATATCACCCGTGCTGGACGGGGCGAGGTTTGAACCCGTGTTTGTGTGTAGGGGCGCGCGAACTAGTCATTACACCGTGTCCTAACTACACGCAGCGACACGTGATAAAAGGTATCTTTTCCATGTTAATCAGAGTTTATGTCCTAACCAGCCGCGACGGCGACACGCAACGATTCTATTAGTTAGGGAAAGATAGGGATTTCTTTGGCCAATCTGCCAAAAAATTTCTTACCAATAGCTTTTTTTACCATGTGTTCCTATAGGTGTCTAGTAACACCTCCCAATTTATCCACGGCCAAATCCTCGGGGAAACGCCTGGAGGGGCAATCAAAGTTGGGGTGCCCAGAGGGCCTGGGTACCAAAAAAAAAAAAAAAAAAAACATGCCATGGTTTAAAAATTAAACCATGGCTAGTCTAATAAAATAAAAACATGCCTACGCGTTACCTACCACGCGATCACCTTGTAGCCAAACCATTTCGAAACTAAGGAGCCATTTGTCCTCCGATTACATACAAGCTCCTCGGCGCCGCGTTTGCGGGACTCGTGTTTCGCGCTGTTGGGGATTTTAAAAAAAGTGACGTGAGTGGAAGGGCGGCGCCGTGTGTGTGTGTGTGTGTGTGTGTGTGTGTGTGTGCGGGAGCAGGAGCCAGAGCGGCAGAGAGATGCGAAATTGCAGGCGCGGCTCAAAATGGATGTTATTTTTAAATAGCGTAGCATATTTTAAACTAATCAGTTAACCGGTTTCAACCGGCTAATGAGGCTCGGTGGTCGGTCAAGTAATTTTTTAGTTTTCGCCATCCCTACATAGAACATAGCACATACTAAACCGTACCGAAACCGCAAACCTAAAAACAGGATACAGACCGAACCGTGAGCTTTTTGAACCGTTGTATCCCTATCAAATACATTTTAAAGTTTGACATTTTACCACAATTTTGTTACTGACAGATGAAAACACTGGTTCATCTTCAGATGGAGGTGAGGAAACAACATCGACATCAAAAGATCCGCTGAAGGTCAAGAGTTTCTCCTGCGTAACCTGTGGGAAAACATTGAGCTCACAGGGACATTTAGCGAGACATGAGAGAATACACACCGAACCAAAAAACTTCTCCTGCAAGAGATGCAACATCAGCTTTCCAACCTCAGAAGAGAAGAGACGTCATTCAACAGAGCACACGAAGAAGGCGTTTCACTGCGAACAGTGCGGGAAGGGTTTTGTCACCACTCCTCATAATATGAGAGCTCATATAAAGACGCACAAACGTGAAAAGTCTTTCCACTGCAGCGAGTGCGACAAGTATTTCAGCAACAAAGGGAATCTTGATGCTCACAAGCGAATCCACACGGGCGAAAGGCCGTACAAGTGTCCTCAGTGCGGGAAGAGTTACAAACACAGACCCCATTTAAAGAAGCATGTGCGCGTTCACACCAACGAGAGGCCGTACCAGTGCAGCGAATGTGGGAAAACCTTCACAAACTCAACCTGTCTAAAGTCACACCAGAAAACGCACTCTGGGGAGAAACCGTATCCGTGTTCACACTGCGATAAACGATTCCGTCACAAATCTGATTTGACTTGCCATGAGAGGACTCACACCGGAGAGAAACCGTACCTGTGCTCCTACTGCGGGAAGAGCTTCTTTAGTCCGGCTCATTTTGGAGTTCATCAGAGAGTTCACACTGGAGAAAGACCGTATCACTGTGGCGTTTGTGGGAAGAGTTTCAGTAAACAGTGTACCTTAAAAAATCACCAGCAGATTCATTCAGGAGAAAGACCGGTCACGGCTTTGTTGCTGTGTGTCAACCAGTCAACCAATCAAAATGCTGCTTGGACTCAACCAATCAGGATGTTCAGCGCCCAAGTCCCACCAGCGAAAGTTCCTGAACTATTAAAAAATAGTACCTCGTGAGCAAGTCCTTTCTGAGGGGGACATTTTTACCCAAGTACCACCCCAAAGTCCCTAGGCCGCAACATATTGTCGGCCCACATCTGGGCCGTGTGGAATCAATTTGTTCCTGCGGTGGAAACGCGGCTAATTGTTGTATCTTAAATTTGACAAAACTTGAACTATTAAAAGGCCTCAAAATAAAATAATAGGCTATCTATGAGTGCCTGGATTTCATAACGCTTTTAAACATGTTTTATGTGTTTGGAATGGGCTCAAGAATGATTGTAAGGAAGTAAAAATATGTTTTATTGTTGGATGGTTTTCTTTGGGATGGGTTTGATTGAATCAAGAAAGTGTGGTTTTCCTTTCACTTAATGTTTTTAAATTTTAAATGTTTTAAATCATCTATGTTCTTCCAGAGCATTTTTGCTTGCCACCATAGGTGTTTGTTTGTTCAGGTAGCTACTTTACCTTCACTGTACATTTGCAGATGAGTGAAGTCTGTATTGATGTATTGATCTCACGTGAACACAAAACTCGGCCACAGCTTCTTTTAGCAGTAATACTAACTGAAAAACATGGCAGTGCCACATCAGGGCAAGAAATGACCGTTATTTACCTCAGCTCATGTTCCAATTCAAGCCCAAATTGATTCCTCTTTCGTGTCTTCTTGCATTTGATGGACACATACGCACAAAATGAGTATTCTCGTAAACGCAGTCGGTTATGTCTGAGAAAGAGAACAAGAGACGGGTGTGCTTCATTATAATGGATCCGTGCATTCAGTCTTAAAGCGACAGCAGCCTATAAATGCCTGCTGTAGTCTATGTGATGAATGTTAATCAAACTACAAAACACAGCTTTAACGAATATTAAAGGGGTCATGACATGAGAAACCAAATTTGCCTTGATCTTTTGGTATATAAGAGGTCTTTGTACCATTAAAACGTCCTGCAAGTTTCATAGCTTAAGACGTCCTCCCCATTATAAACGAATCATTTATTTAATCAAGCTCTAAATACAGCTCGTTCTGGATTCATGGTAAGAAGTGACGTCACGGTACGAAGTGACGTACCAGCGTTTGCATATGACCGCCTCCAGCAGAAGACAGCTACGCTTAAAGCGCAAGACAACTACGCTCATTTCGTATCGTTGTCGCGCCCGCGCGCTGCGTGTCTCACAAGTGTTCAGTCGACGGAGAGCGAGTGGGTCTGTGTACAGGGAGATTACGACGCCGCAGATGTGCTGTTCCTGGCTGTGGACAAACTACATCTTTGAATACGCTGCCGAAAGATCCAGTCGTCAGGGAAAAATGGGTGCACTTTATTTTTTGCGGACGTCCCAGTCACGGCAGTGTTAGTTTAAGCGTTTGTTCTATACATTTTAAGGATGACTGTTTTGAGCTTTGCCAGAAAACTGTTGCTCAAAGATAAGTCCGTGCCGTCTATTCTGGGCTCAACATCGACGACGCAAACTGTAAGTAATGTATTTAAAACTTTAAACTACTTTTTAAATACGCTGAAAGATCCAGTCGTCAGGGAAAAATGGATGCACTTAATTTTTTTGCGGACGTCCCAGTCACGGCAGTGTTCTATACATTTAAGGATGACTGTTTTGAGGAAAAAATCCCAATATGATGCTTGGCTTTGCCAGAAAACTGTTGCTCAAAGATAAGTCCGTGCCGACTATTCTGGGCTCAATAACGACGACGCAAACTTACTTTTTACCATGGCTAATATAAACACATTTGTATAAGAGAATCTTGAAAATATGTCGCCTTTCTAGTAGGCCTACATGTGATAGAAAATTAAAAATGTTGCCTTTATCAATGCTGCATCTTCAAAGATGGCCTGTCTGTGCATGCATTTTTGTCCGTGGTACACCCTATCATTTCATTGGAATTAGTTAAATAATGTTAAACTGTTAGCAAATGAAGCTATAGGATAATTATGCAACAATAATCCGTTTTCAAGTGTCTCGGGTAAATTTTTTTTTATTAATTCAAAATAGTTTCACTTTCCATGTGGACACGGGCTGATCCAGTCTTCGTTGTTGTGGTGATGGTTCATTTTCCTCTGATTCTGGCTCAAACATAATAAGGTTTTATCATTGCAAGAGCCATCGCTTCGCATGCATCACCCGCTATTAAACAGTTACGCCGAATCCGCAAACCTTCTGGCTGGGGGCGTTAATAATTGATGCAGAGGCACTGACGTTAGCCAATCATAACAGTGGGCGTTAACACTGAACTCTTAAAGGGGAAACACCCCCAAAACAGACTGTTTGAATCAGAGGATGAGAAACAGGGTGGGAAAAGGTCATAAATCACTACATTTTAAAAGTTTTTTGTAAAAAAAAACTATAGTAATACTATAATTGCACCTAAGGGAACATAATAATAAAAAATAAAAAAACATGTCATGACCCCTTTAATCTATATTTAAATTTATGCAGTGAATATAGTTATTTTAAATTTATTACATTTCTGTACATGAATTGGTATACTACATTTAGACCTTACTTTATTTGTTACTTTGTTATATTGTATTGTTCTTATTTTTAGCTGACTGTTCACTTGCCTTTAATAATGTTTGGACTTTATTAGTTAGGCTAGTTTTTGATGTGGTATCGGAGTACTTAAAGTGTGTTTTGAGTAATAAATGGAAAGCAAATTTACCCATCAACACACACACTCTTGCTGATCTGAAAAATTATCTGATCTCAAAGAACTTAATATCATTAGAACTGTGAGTTTTGTGATCCGTTGAACCACTAAAAGGTGGTTGCAGAATGCTGCATGAATAATTAAAAAAAAATAACAGCTAAAAACTTATTTTTGTCGCTGTCATATTTTGAACAAATTAATGTTTACTGTACTATAGCAAAAAAAAAAACTACGTTTTTGCTGTGTTTTCTCAATTGAACCATTTCACATTTACGGGTTTCTGAGTAGCGGACAAGAGATTACATTAAATATATTTTTTGTGTTCCATTTTTCTCAAAAAGTAAATGAAAAACTCCACAAAAATATTTTTAGAACTATCAACAAGAGGAAAAAAACAGATTGATAATGGCAGTCAGAAGAGGGAAGATGCCTCACGGCAGCTTTTTTTTTTTTTTTAATGCAAATGTACAGGAATATAATACAACGTAGGCTATGGTGTTATAAATGTACATATATATATAAAAAAAAAATATATATAAAACTTTGCCGGATTTACGACGCTGATGACCGTTAAAATACGTCATCAAGGGTCCGCGCCACTGGATTTCAAGGTTATTTTTCAAAGAGAAAAGGCGGAAAAAGTTTGCCGTGTAAATACAATTTCTAGTGAACAGCAGGTGTTACTGGAACCTGCAGGAGTCGCTGTGGCGCTGTTCAGTGCGCCGGTAAACCACTGAAGAAAGAACGAAGACTGCGGCGCTCAGACTGAGGTTTGTTTTGTCTGATTTATTGAGCTTGAATCACGCGTTTTCTCGCTGCTTATCCTTTATAACCCTAATCAACCATTGTCCAACTGCGATATTTTTATTAAAACCGCAGTAACCACACGTGCATTGTTTACTTCAGCGGACGTGTTTTAATTATTTGTTAAACCAGTGTACTAACACGATATTTAATTCTGATAACTTTTAAATTACTCGTAGAAATATAGCCTATCACATCCTTTTTAATATCGAAATTTTAGTTTTTTTAATCCAGCAGTTTAAGAATGTGTGATGATAATATATGATAATTTTATATTCCTACTCAAGAAACTAAGCAAATGCGCCTAAACACGTGCATTTATTAAATTTATATTTCTGAATATTCTCAAATTAAAGTCATTTTCTTTATTTACAGATCAATTCTGTGGAATTGTGCTCATTCATCAAAATCTTATTTGAATAGCGCTTTTCACATATCGTTTCAAAGCGTCTTTACAGAAAATGTCTACATTAGGCCTACAATTTAGAGTGATCAATTATCAGAGGTGACTGTCAAAGTATTATTAAGACATTATTATGTTGGAAATGTACAGTGTTAGCAGTTAGCTAACATTCATTTAAACAATAATCTCATTACAGCGATAATTACTAAAAAGTTCTGATAATAATGATTACAATAGAAAAGTTGGCAGTGGTGCATGTTGATTCAGAGTTGGTGTCATCTCTTCACAGGTGTTGGGCATCTGAAGTCTGTGGGAGGCTAACTGGAGCTGACAAACTCTAGTTACCTCTGTATGGGCATCCCGAGATAAAACGGAGAAGCAACTGGAAAATACCATTTCAAACAAAAGGTAATCATGTGCATTTGATCTGATTTAACTGGAGTGCATGGTTATGAGATAATTATGTGAATGCTTGGCTAAAGAGATGCATCTTTAATCTATCTAGATTTAAACTGGGAGAGTGAGTCTGACCCCCGAACATTATCAGGAAGGCTATTCCAGAGTTTAGGAGCCAAAAGTGAAAACGCTCTCCCTTCTTTAGTTAACTTAGATATTCTAAGTACTACCAGAAGCCCAGAGTTTTGTGATCTTAAAGAGCGAGATGGATTGTAAGGCGATAGAAGATTAGTTAAATACACAGGATCTAAACCGTTTAGGGCTTTATAGGTTAGTAGCAATTACTTTGTAATCAATAAGGAACTTAATAGACGTAGAGATGATACAATTGGTTATGATCATATTTTCTTGACCTAGTAAGAACTCTAGCAGCTGCATTTTGGACTAACTGTAGCTTGTTTATTGAGGATGCAGGACAACCAGCTTGTAATGCATTACAGTAATCTAGTCTCGAGGTCATGAATGCATGAACTAACTTTTCTGCATCAGAAACAGAAGCATATTCAGGAGCTTAGCAATGTTTCTGATGTGGAAGAAGGCTGTTTTTATAACATTAAAAATATGATTTTCGAAAGACAATTTGCTGTCTAATATAACGCCCAGGTCTTTAACTGTAGAGGATGAAGTTACAATACATCCTTTCAAATGTTTTTGGATCAAATAAGTAATACCTCAGTCTTATCTGAATTTAATAGAAGAAAATTACAGGTCATCCAGTATTTTATATCTTTTACACACAGAGTATCAACAACATACTTTTTTTTCAGGTGTTTCATTCCTGATATCAGGTGTAATGGCATAGAGTTTAATTTGTGATTGCTTTATTGTACTGTGTTCCACTGTACATTTTTATAATGGAGATACTATTTTGTTAAGTTACATGTAAGATACTTATTTTTAGTTTTAAGGTTTACAGAGGTATGGCTACATTGAGTGTTGTGTTACATCCAGTATTTGACACTGGAATTATAATTCTTTAAAGGTGGGGTGTGTGATTTGCAAAACGGCTGGCAGACTTTGAAAATACACAACTCAAATGGTCCTACCTTCTTTCCTTTAACTCCACCCATTCAAAGAACATGGACATAGATGGGGGGAGGGGGGGATGGTACGACCGATTGATTGACGCACTTACTGTCCAATGATTCTAGATGGTCTTGGAAATGATTGGCTGGAGTTTTTCGAGTCCTGCCCGTTCCACAGATGATTAAATTGCTTAATTTTTATTTCAGTGCTTCTAACTCAGTGGCTGTACGTGGGTTAGGAATAGGATTTTAAGTGATTTTGAAAAAAATGGCCAAAAAAAAGAATTACATACCCCACCTTTAAGTTTGCACAGTTGCACTTTAAATTTCATTTTGAATGGTGCTGACTAATTAAGTTTTAGATGGCTAGGTTAAGCACAGTGCTACAGCTTAATTGTTTAAGAGGGAGAAAAAGATGGTTTTGGATCGGTATTGGCAGATACTCGACGCTGTGGTATCGGAGATGAAAAAGTGGTATCGAGCCACCCCTAATAAAGACGAAATGGAAATTGTCTTGAAAACTGCCGTTAGACCCTGTCCGCGACCAGACATCCAAGGGGTGCTAATAAAAGTACAATTTGGAGGGACAGGGTCAGTAAACAGACTTGGGTTGCTATCTTTTGTCCAAGTGTCAGTCATGAAGAGAAAGTCCAGATTATGTGAAGTAAAGTAGTCATGTAAAATAAAGGTATTTTTAAGCAATGATCGAACATTTAGCAATGCCATCCTCAGACGCGCAGATCCACAAACGGGTTCTAGTCCACGGTTGAGCAGGTGAAGATGTTGCGTATTCACTCCATCACGTCATGTCCGGGAAAAAGAGTACTGTAAAGGCCTATCGAAAATCCCAGGAACAATAGGACGAACCCATCGATAAGAGACCTCCTGAATGCGCCAAACTGCACGTAGCCACGATACCCCAAAGTAGTTTTCAGTTTAAGTGCAAGACCTCTCTGCTTGCCACGGAGCCTACGGCATTTCCTCAATGTAACAAGAGGCTGTTGACGCAGGTAGTCAGGGATATCCGACAGGAACGGCTGAGGATATGAACAAGAGACATCCGAGACAGTGTAGTTGAAGTCCAAAACTGCTTTTCTAATCTCTATTAGAGATTGCCGGTCGTATGATTGATAAGCTAAAATTGTATTTAAAAAACGACCACAGCACCAGGAACAACAGATGGCATGCCAAACACAACGGCGCCATCATGTGATCCTCTCGATTATTTGTTTGTTTATTTAAAATCCATGAGAGACTGGCCAGCCTGGTAAAACCAAAAGACATGCAACCAGGGTCAAAATCAAAGAACATGAAGCCAAAGGCATTCTCAGAAATGCAGTATGACACTAGGCAAGACTTATTTGCTTGTCTGGCAGTTACAACTCAGTAACAGCAGCCAAAACAAAATCTAATATAAAGTCCAGGAGGGTCACGAGCCCAACTAAAGTAAACACTGATCATCATAATGGTGTGACACTTTCCGTCAGTTATTCTGCTTGTTGACAGCAGGTGTTCATCACTAATGGTCAATCATCACTCAATGAATCACTTAATCATCTCATTAACTTTAACAGTGATTCAGAGTTAATTTGAACACTCTTGAGTGTGGACTCAAATAAACTCTGAGGAGAGTTAATTTAACACGGGAGGTTTTGCTGTGTAGCCACTGTACTAAATAAAAACCTTGGATTGTTTTAGTTATTTCCTATGAGTTTGCTGAGAGGCTCGGCCCTGGCTGCTATTAAAGTCTTTACACACAATTCTAAAGACCTCTAAATAGTTTGTTTCCATTTGTACTCTAGGTTACGAGTTTCTCTCTTGATCATCATATGAAAAGAATGATTTTGAGTTTGATCAGTATGTTATAAATGTCTTGTAATGATGATGATGTTTGTCTTCAGATGTTGACCATGAGAGCACAGATGGATGTGATCTGCTGTAAATCAGTAGGAACGGATCTGTCCATGCTGGATATTGAGGATTTCATCACTGAAATCTGTCAGCTGAAGAAAGAGGTGGCGTCACTGGAGGCAAAGCTGAGAGAAAGAGGAGACAAACCCAACAGAGAGGTTTGTATATGATTCATTTGAATCGCCTGTCAGTTTGTCCAATGAAATGAGGCCTCTTTTAACCAATTTAGATTCCAAGTAAAAGTCATGAGCACAATGTCAGAGTCAGCTAATATATGTTGTGTTTTGTACTGTCAGAATTCAGTCTTGAAGATCAGAGATCAGAGATTCAGAGACACACAGGACTCAGAGCTCAGCCTCAGTTTACTGTGTTATACTGAGACTCAAGATCATGGATCCGCTGATCAAACCTCTGACTGTAACGCTGGAGAACAGCAGATGAAGATGTGCTCCGTCAAACTGGAGGACTGCAGGAACCTGAACGAGAGACGAGGAGAAGAAACCACAGCAGAGGAACAACAACAGAGCCATGAAGAGGAGGAGATTGACTATGATGAGAATTATGGGAATACAGAAGAGAAAGATGGGACAGAAGCTCAGGATTCAGTCTGGAGATCCAGAGACACACAGGACTCAGAGCTCAGCCTCAGTTTACTGTGTTATACTGACGCTCAGGATCATGGATCCGCTGATCAAACCTCTGACTGTAACGCTGGAGAACAGCAGATGAAGATGTGCTCCGTCAAACTGGAGGACTGCAGGAACCTGATCGAGAGACGAGGAGAAGAAACCACAGCAGAGGAACAACAACAGAGCCTTAAGCAGGAGGATGATGACTATGATGAGGTTGATGAAGATCAGAATCATGATGATGAGTTTATACCTGCAGGTGTGTTTCTTTCATGATATTTGTTTGTTTTTCATGATACTTGAATGGGATTCATTGGTCATTCAGCAGACTCTGTAGGATCAGGTTCAATATTGGCTGTTGGTCTCTGATGATCCTGATCAGGTTTGACAGCAGATCATATGAGGAATTTGTGTACATAATGGCAAATTCTAGTAAAGAAGGAAAACTTAGCAACTTAGGAAGTGCTATGTTGAGTTTGTTTGTTGAGCTGCACAATTTGGCCAAAATGGGTGGCAAGTGTTGCATTTCCAAATCCACATTAGGCGAGAGTTTATTTATTTTAAATTACAGCCTTTTAACCGCAACAAACTATTTTGCAGTTTTGATTTTATTAATCGTTAATCCCTAGAGGTTTGGCTAATAGACGTTATTACAGAATGTATGTATGATGCGTGAATGGTACCTTAACACTTTTGATTATGTTTTAGATTTCAAAATTGTATTACCATTTCATTCCTTTCAGATGAGACTGGCGGTTCATCTACTGATGAAGATGAAGAAACGGCCTCGTTATCAAAAGAGCAGCTGAAGGTCATGAGTTTTTCCTGCATCACCTGTGGGAAAACAATGAGCTCACAGGGACATTTAGCGAGACATGAGAAAACCCACACAGAAGAGAAAGACTTCTCCTGCAAGAGATGCAACATCAGCTTTACAACCTTAGAAGAGAAGAGACGTCATTCAAAAGAGCACAGCGTGAAGAAGGAGTTTCGCTGTGAAGAGTGCGGGAAGGATTTTTTCATTTCTAAGTGTCTAAAAGCTCACATGAAAATTCACACGGGCATAAAGCGTTTTCACTGCAGCGAGTGCAAAAAGTATTTCATCACCAAAGGGAATCTTGATGCTCACATGCGAATCCACACGGGCGAAAAGCCGTACAAGTGTCCTCACTGCGAGAAGAGTTACAACCACGGATCCCATCTGACGATCCATTTGCGCGTTCACACCAATGAGAGGCCGTACCAGTGCAGCGAATGTGGGAAAACCTTTAAAGCTGGAAGTTGTCTATGGTCACACCAAAAAATACACTCTGAGGAAAAACCGTATCAGTGTTCACACTGTGATCATCGATGTCGTCACAAATCTTCTTTAATTTCTCATGAGAGGACTCACAGCGATGAGAGGCCGTACAAGTGCAATGAATGCGGGAGAACCTTTAAGGATTTACGTTCCCTAAGGCCACACCGAAAATTACACTCTGAAAAACCGCATCAGTGTTCAAACTGTGATAAACGTTTCCATAGTAAATTCTCCCTGATATGCCATGAGAGGATTCACACTGGAGAGAAACCGTACCTGTGCTCCTACTGCGGGAAGAGCTTTTTCAATCCAGGTACTCTCAAAAGTCATCAGATGCTCCACACGGGAGAAAGACCGTATCACTGTAGTGATTGTGGGAAGAGTTTCAAACATAACCGTAACTTAGTGTTGCACCAGAGGATTCATACAGGAGAAAAACCATTCAAATGCTCATATTGTGGCAAGACATTTGTTGGATTACATGTCCTCAAGGTCCACGAGCGAGTCCATACAGGAGAGAAGCCTTACCACTGCTCCATCTGCGACAAGAGATTCCCTTATTTTAGTAGTTTTCAGACCCACCAGAAGAAACACGCTAAAGAACAAACTGCCCCAGAATCATCATAGTGTCTTTTCATCAGTAAATCTGGATAAAGACTCATTCAGCTCATCCTGGAACTGCACATTGAGCTCTTTCTGGCAGTAGGGGGCAGTGTCACATTGAGATTTCATGTGGATTAGAAGTACAGATGGATAGAGTTAATGCTGTGACTGCAGTGTCTGACAGAGTAGGACAATGTTTGTACGCTCAGCAGCTAAAGATAACCATAATCCACTGAGGATCGTGCCAATTGAAGTTCCGCGCATGACCAGAAGATGGCGCCCACAGCTCAATCATCCATCCATCCATTTTCCAAACTGCTGGTCCAATGTGGCTACAGCGGAATATAATACAGGTGTAGATTCCTTTTTAATTGATTATTAAATTGTTTAAATAAGGTTTATACATAGTTTCCATGACAGAGTTCAAGATAAATCCTTTCATCTTACTACTGGAGCTGCCTGTTTACTTAGTTTCAAATTATTATTAAACAGCTCAAACTATGCAAAAGCAGAAGCCCTTCCAGTACACTCAGTGTCTGAATCCACCCACTCGTTTTCATTCACTCCTTCAAGTGAACTATATTAGTGGACTAATGTAGGGAATAGTGAATGGGTTTATGGGGGTGATTTCGAACACTTTGTCTTGAGGTTGACAACTAGTGCTATTAAAAATAATATAGTATTGCACGACATTGTTAAACATGAATCATGAAAGAGATTAAAGTGAGAGACTGCCAGTTGCACCCACTTTGTTAGTTTTTATTGTTGCATGTTCCCTTTTGATTCGGCTAACTTGAGTTGCCAATGCTTCTGGGGAAACCCTTCCTCCAAATACTAGTGAAGCCTTATTGAATCACACCAGTAACACTGGCCAATGGTATTCAAGCGTGCCAATTATGAGAAGGGCTTCCCTCTCTATATAATACGCTGTCTGGACGTCATCCATTCAGAATCTTTTCCTTCAGCCAACCTTCTGAAAGGCAAGAAGCTTATAAACACCCTTTGGACAAGGATGACCTCTCGCGATTGCCTCTCCTGTGCAGAGCCAATCGAACCTTCGGATTGCCACGAGTCATGTGTCTTCTGCCTGGGTCGTGCTTGGGGTGTCGAACTGCTCCCACTGTGGAGATGTGAGCCTCCATTCTAGGTGAAGAACTTGCTCAAGCCCAAGCCTCTCTTGAGCCGAGGAGGGAAATGCCGCGGGCTTCTGATGTGGACCTGTCAGGTCAGGTGATGAGCTCGCGCCGGCTCAGCGTCCATGTGCCTCTCACCCCCTGTTGCAGTTCCAGTGTGCGCTTCATGACCACTGATGTCTGCCCCTCCCCAACGCGAAGGATGTGCTGTCTTTCGGAGCTATGTAAGGCAGCGGAGTATGATGCCATTTCGGTGGCAGCGTCTGCAAACGACGAGTGGTCCAACAATCCGCTGGATTATATTGCTCCCCACGGGAGGGGACCTCCATCATAGTGATGTCGAGCTCCTGTGTCCTGTCCAAGGTAGTTGATGAGTTCTGTTTAGAGTGGGCGCCTCCTGCTGAGCTGACCAGAAGCCTTCTGGACGATTGGTTCCTCCAGTCGGACCGCAGCTGGAAAGACACCCCTTGGAGACCCGGTCCCTATTTCTCAGAGATTCACAACGAAATATCAAAGTTGTAGAATATGCCACTCACGAGTCAAATGCACAATCTGGGATCCTCTCTCCTGTCTTCTGTGGACGGCGCTGACTGAGTGGGTTCTGGTTCCTCAAGAACCAATGAGGTTCATTCTCCTGTTACGTAGCACGTTTGAGCTTCTGCAAGAACCAATAAGGTTCATTCTCGTGTTATGCAGCACGTTTGAGCTTCAGCAAGAACCAATGAGGTTCATTCTAGTGTTATGCAGCACGTTTGAGCTTCAGCAAGAACCAATGAGGTTCATTCTCGTGTTATGCAGCACGTTTGAGCTTCAGCAAGAACCAATGAGGTTCATTCTAGTGTTACGCAGCACGTTTGAGCTTCTGCAAGAACCAATGAGGTTCATTCTCGTGTTATGCAGCACGTTTGAGCTTCAGCAAGAACCAATGAGGTTCATTCTAGTGTTACGCAGCACGTTTGAGCTTCTGCAAGAACCAATGAGGTTCATTCTCGTGTTACGCAGCACGTTTGAGCTTCAGCAAGAACCAATGAGGTTCATTCTAGTGTTATGCAGCACGTTTGAGCTTCAGCAAGAACCAATGAGGTTCATTCTCGTGTTATGCAGCACGTTTGAGCTTCAGCAAGAACCAATGAGGTTCATTCTAGTGTTACGCAGCACGTTTGAGCTTCTGCAAGAACCAATGAGGTTCATTCTCGTGTTATGCAGCACGTTTGAGCTTCAGCAAGAACCAATGAGGTTCATTCTAGTGTTACGCAGCACGTTTGAGCTTCTGCAAGAACCAATGAGGTTCATTCTCGTGTTACGCAGCACGTTTGAGCTTCAGCAAGAACCAATGAGGTTCATTCTAGTGTTATGCAGCACGTTTGAGCTTCAGCAAGAACCAATGAGGTTCATTCTCGTGTTATGCAGCACGTTTGAGCTTCAGCAAGAACCAATGAGGTTCATTCTAGTGTTATGCAGCACGTTTGAGCTTCAGCAAGAACCAATGAGGTTCATTCTCGTGTTACGCAGCACGTTTGAGCTTCAGCAAGAACCAATGAGGTTCATTCTAGTGTTATGCAGCACGTTTGAGCTTCAGCAAGAACCAATGAGGTTCATTCTCGTGTTATGCAGCACGTTTGAGCTTCAGCAAGAACCAATGAGGTTCATTCTCGTGTTACGCAGCACGTTTGAGCTTCAGCAAGAACCAATGAGGTTCATTCTAGTGTTATGCAGCACGTTTGAGCTTCAGCAAGAACCAATGAGGTTCATTCTCGTGTTATGCAGCACGTTTGAGCTTCAGCAAGAACCAATGAGGTTCATTCTAGTGTTACGCAGCACGTTTGAGCTTCTGCAAGAACCAATGAGGTTCATTCTCGTGTTATGCAGCACGTTTGAGCTTCTGCAAGAACCAATGAGGTTCATTCTTGTGTTACGCAGCACGTTTGAGCTTCTGCAAGAACCAATGAGGTTCATTCTTGTGTTACGCAGCACGTTTGAGCTTCAGCAAGAACCAATGAGGTTCATTCTTGTGTTACGCAGCATGTTTGAGCTTCAGCAAGAACCAATCAGTTGCACCATTTTTTCATTGTTGAATGGGTTTTATTTAAACAAGAGCCTAGCAGAATTATGAATTATCCATTTCATCACTGTTCTTCCAGAGCATTTGTGTCACCATGTAAGGTAAGATATCTACTGGGTAGAAATGAAACCTCGAGGTATAAAAATGTGTGAGGGTTTTATTTGTGGTCAGATCAGTGTGTGATTATAGGATAAAAGTATGTTTATAGGATAATTGGCATATTGACCTCATGTGAAGACAAAACTCTGCCACAGCTTATTTTAGGGATTATTAAATATTTACTTAAAAAAACATGGCAGTACCACATCATAAATTGATAATTACCCCTTATTTCCCTCAGATTGTATAAATCTGAACTTATTCAGACATGGAAATACAATAATACACGACACGTACAGTAACGTTACATTCAGAAATCAAGTATAGTTGTAGACTGAGCATAACAAATCAACTTAAAAAAATAACAGCTTTTTCTTTTAAAGATACAAAATATCCATTGTGGAAAATGTAAAATAAAGCATTTGTTTCTATCAAATATCATTATTTCACATACAATAGATTGTAGAAAACATTTGTGTTGCAGAAGCAAGAGTTTTAAAACTTTGGCATTACCTTGATCTTCTTACAAAATCACTTTGTTCTTAAAATGAGGACACTAAAGCCCTAAGTATACGTTAGTTTTGACACAATCGCATAGCCTTAAATTATACCACACTTAATGGCGTGCGCGAACACTGGCGGTCAATGCATGCGTCATCTTCCTTTCTCTGCAATTGTTATAACCCATTAAAAAGTCTTTCAACTAGAGTTGGGTGAATCTCTTAACCCCCTGACAGAAACGCTTGTCAATACTAGAAGTGTAATTAGCGCAACAAATTCAAGGCGCATACATGCTTATGTTTAAATCTCTATGGTCTTCATAGTATAGTTTCAGGACTAGTATTACTTGGATTTTTAAGAGGATAGGTCTTTGTGAACTTAATTAAGACCTGCTCTGTGCAATACAACATCTGTTAAATTAGCTTCATTAATCTAAAGTACCTCACCTGTTTCCCACATAAATAGAGGTAAAATTTCCCAACAGCTTAAGGACGTAAAGTGGCGTGTACGTGCAGATCACATAAACCTGCATCTGTGATTAATAATAGATTAAGGATTCAGATTAAGGCTTATTCTTAAGGCAGACTGGAGACTAGTTCTGCAAATATGTTCACTGTTCTTATACAAGCAAATTAAAGCTGCCTTTTGCATGTAACGTAGGACGTTTTCCACTAAAGGCACGACAAAGTACAGCTAAAGTGTCTCAAGTCCATTAGAGGAAGAAAACGGACCTACACATTTGATTAATTTAGCTGTTGATATGTTTCAAATCCGCCTCCAGTGTGACGAGCCCACACCTGAAATATTCTTGCTTAACAGACAGAAAGAAAGCAGTTTAAGATCTTCTCAGTGGAGAGCTGTCCCATGTGCTCTTTGAGAAGTTGCGTTTTCATGTGTCTTTAAAGGTCAAACATCACTAGAGAATTCTCCATGACGTGACAGGCGCTCTATATCTTGGACTCTGCTGTGCTCTGATCGCTCCGTAGAGGTCGCTGTAAAGGTCAGAGGACACATTTAGAAGCTGAACCACAATCTAGTGATGCACTGAAATTACATTACTCAACATCTATTGATAAATATATTTGTCAAAATGCTCCTTTTTTTCAACCTGATTAACAAATTCATGCATATTGAATTGCTTTTCTGGGGTAAATGTAACGTTACGTGACCGTTTACAAGCTGTTTTATTGACATCTTTCCACGGTTGAAACATTGAGCGATTACATGAGACATGATTGATTTCAGTAAGCACTGTTCAACGATGATGCACATTTACCTGACTGTTGCTGGACTGATTGGTGCTGAAATCTGAATATTTCTTCTCCTTATCTGAGCAGATCCTGCTAATCAGCTTGCAATACTCCTCTCTGACCTGAAAGGGGCGACACAAAACAAGTTTAAAACACACTGCAAAGAACCAATGAGGTTCATTCTCCAGATACAGTCAAATGCTTTAAGCAGGGAGTCTGTCTGTTTGACTGAGTTGATGGATCTTTCAAGTTTAGTTTGAATCCAGACTATACTGTGTTTCCGTTTTTTGGTGTGTGTGTGTGTGTGTGTGTGTGTGTGTGTGTACCTACCTGTTTGGACAGCAGGCAGTGCATGATGAAGATGAGCGCCCCCTGGAGGCTGTTGAGGATGGTGAAGAGGTACAACATGACTTCAGTCCCGTTCTCCTGGAAGAGGAAGCAGCCGAAAACCCACATCCCTCCAAGAACACACAACTGAGCCACTGCGGTCACTGTGAAACCCCTGAAAGTCACCAGGAATTGATTAGAAGTTGACCAAATCTATTTAGATTGTTCACCCAAAAGTAAAAGTTATGTCATTGTTTACTTAACCTCATGTCGTTCCAAACCCATAAGACTTTCATACTCATCTCTTTTTGAACGTTTTGAGTTTTGGGTGAACAGACGTCCAATGAATGGAGAGGAATCTCTCAGATTTCATTCAAAATATCTTCATTTTGTGTTCCGAAGATGAACCAAAGTCTTACTGGTTTGGAATGACATGAGGGCGAGTAATTGATGACATTTTGTGTGATCGACCCATTTAAGAAATAAACACACACCTGATGTTGCGGAGTTTGGAGAGGTCCGGGTTGAGGCTGGAGAACTTTTCGGCCAGTTTCCACACGGTGATGATGAAGAACAAGCTGTTGAGGACGACGATGATGCAGACGGGCACGAAGAAGCTCCACATAAATTCAAGAGCGAGCCAACAGCTGGAGCACAAACACACAAAATAACCATTAAAACAGCTGGAAAGCAATCGCTCATATGAATGCTATAAACACACAGACAGCACTCACTGTCGATCGGTGCCGTATCCCCGCGGATAAGAGGCGGCAGAGATGATGACGATGACGAGAGGGACTCCGTATCCCACCGCATACATGTAGAGATGTTTTAATGTGGTGTGAAACACCAGCACAACCATCCGGTAGAGCTGGACCCCCTCCAGCAGCATCCAGCAGAACGCAGACAAGAAGAAGAAGTGGAGCAGCCCGGCCACAACCGCACACGCGACCTGAGAGACAACGAAAAACACAATTTGTCTTTGTGATTCTCTACCTTTTAGACTTCAAGGCAGCGGGAGTCGCAGCACAGATCAGCAGCAGGAGTCAGATTTAATTTATCATGTGATGAGAGTGAGGCAAGTTGACTGACAAGATGGCGGAAGATTTGGTTTTAACGCGAAATGTAAAAGTGTCAAAAAAAAGTATGTTACTAAATTTAAAAAAGTAACTAAATTTGTCAATTTGAAAATATGTAATGTTCTAAGTAATTACAACTTAACTAAATCTGTGTAAAAAGACAACTCAAAAAGTTTAGTTGATTGAGCCCAATTTTTTTTTACAGTGAACCTTTTAGACTTCATAGCTCCCGTATACAGGAGGTACAAGACACACACCTGGCTGTGAGTGCTGGAGATCCCGCAGAGGAAGACGAGGTCTGCGATGAAGAGGCACACGCTCAGATGAAGATGAATGCTGTTTCGGGTTCCTTGGATGGAGCGGCAGAACCGGAACGTCAGGATACAGAGAAATAAACAGAGCAGAGACAGAACTAAACCCACTCGCGTGATCAACACCAGCTCAAACGAGTCCTGAGGAAGAGGAAAAAATCATCATAATTTCATCTATCTGGAATAAATGTGTGAAATCTCAGTTATTTCTGGGTCACAGGTGTACCTGGACAGGGTAGAGGGCCATCAGTACAGCGAAACTGCTGAGATGAGAGCAGGAACACGCTGTATGAGTGCTGTTAGACCACGCCTCCTCACAGCCCCGCCCAGACCACGCCCCCTCAGCCTCATTCCAGTACACACAGGAATAAGCCACGCCCTCAGACTCCGCCCTCTCCTGAAGAAATGAGAAGAAGAGAATGATTGACAGTTCAGAAAAGGTAAAAAATACATGAACGTCTGATTATCCACATAAGCAGCCGGTGGGATGCTGGTATTCTCACCTATCTTTATCAGAGGCTTTATCAGATTTCTTTGGTCAAAAGACCATTATCAATTTAGGGTTTAGAAAAGTGAGTGCAGTTCTGTATTAAACAAAACTGTGTTTTTGTGTGTGTTCATTTTCAAGTGTGACAAGACATGTCACAAGACATGTAAACATTTAGTGTGGTTGTCAACAGGCATCCAGTTCTTACATATCATGCTGGCAAATGTTTGCCCAAGCAACATTTAGATCACTACAGCAATGATAAAAAAGCCATATCTCAGCACCAGATCAGAACATATTAGTAACATAGGATTGCGCTTTATTGGCTTGCCTAGCAATGCCCTAGCAACCACATAGCAGTGCCCTAGTAACATCAGCGTAATGGTGAAAACTAAAACATCATGCTTTCTAATGATATCTCCCAAAGGTAGCGTGTACAGAGTGAAAAAAAGCAATGATCCTAGTACTGAGCCTTGTGGTACACCATACTGAACTCGTGATCGATATTACATTTACTGCTACAAACTTATAATGGTCAGATAAGTATGGTGTGTGTGTGTGTGTCCAGTGAGATCGGTGTTTGTGAGTGAGCAGATATGTCGGCATCTTCACCTGCTCGTGTGTAAAGATGAGCGTCACCGGCTCAGACAGCTGATTGGTTTCTGGATTACTGACGACGGCCGTCACCACCTTCGAGTTGAGCTGATAAGTGATGTTTCTCTCTCTATCGTCTGATCTCTCTCTGCTCATCGTGTGAAAATGATCGCTGGATGAGTTCATATCTTTATAACTGACCAGAGCCACAAAAGCGAAACCTAAAGGAAAACGACATTCACATCTGGTCTTGAATGCACTGATGCTTTCATAAGTACATATATATGTGCATGTGTGTATTTGTACCTGGATATGATTCCCCTACAACTGTTTCCCAGTTGGTTTTGAAGAGGGCGGAGTCTGTGCTCAGAGTGACACGCCCACTGGGCGGAGCCTGACCCCGCCGGACTGCAACCTCGGCGACTGTGATTCACACGATCATACAGAACAACTGCTTAATTAAGCAATCTTAACTAAACACACAGTACGTTTCATGAATTAATGTTTGTGTCTCACAGGTCTTGTGTGTCTCCATCCTGGTCACAGGCTTTTTAAGCTGAGGTCCAATCAGACGCATGCTGTTCTCCACCGCGCCCAGAAACTGACTCAACATCTCGCCGTCAGCGATGTTTCCATCTGACAGCAGATCATTGGTGGCGGTGAACAGGTTCTGGAGACAAACACAATGAGACAGAGGAATATTCAGCTCCATCATCAAGTTACCACGATTTCAACACCAGAAATGCAGAAGAAACAAGAGGAAGCTGCAGTTTCACCTCCAGTAACTGTTCTCCGGTTTGACGGCCTCCATCTGTATCACTCAGAGACTCACAGCTGTTCCTCAACAGCGCCAGTAAATCCTTCAACTAGAAGAACACACAGTTTATTCGCCTGAAAATACTACTGAGAATAATCACAAAGGGACAGAAATGTTACCTTTTCCTCCATATCAGACTTAAAATCAAACTCGTCACAGCTCATCTCTGCGCACATAAACACAACACAATTAATCACACTTAAACTAACGCATATCTTTTGACAAAAGCACACGCTACTTGATCACTAACCGATGCATTTTGACTGGTTGTTGCCGTAGTTACTGTAACCTGAGTGACATTCGCAGATGAAGCTGCCTGGATGATTTATGCAATCTGCATTTGTGCCGCAAACATCTGGATCTTTACACTCATCGATGTCTGTGTGTGTGTGAGAGAGAGAGAGAGAGAGTCTGTCAGTCACATGAATGCAGATTCCTTTGATAACATCTGTTTATTGAATAATATTGCAATGGTTTTGATGTTTAGACAGCAGACACACACAGCATGTTATGACGTTTAATGTGATCATCACTCAAACACACACAGGGTCAGTATCATTAGCAGCACACTGACGCTCACCTGTACAGGTGCCGTTCTCACGATTATCAAACCCTGAAGAGCAGATGCACAAGAAACTGCCATGTGTGTTAGTGCAACTGCTGTGAACTCCACACACCGAGGACACACACTCATCCACATCTGCAGCGAACACACACACAGAGACGAGGGTTTCATTCACACATAAAGAAGTGAGATGACTGAGTTAAACGACAGATGTTTTATCAGCTTGAAAAACGTATTAATCCTATTCGACGGCTGAATGATTATAAATAGCAACTCATCCTATTTGTGTAGCATATTATTTTATTTTTGTATGGGAAACCCAGATAAACCCGATACATTTGTAAAGATGTAAAAAATGGCAAGAGACACTTTATGTCACAATGCAACTCGACTGATGACACAGAGCTGATGCCAATCGTTCTATGACGCCATTTCCATCTTATGCAAATGCAATGTTTATGTGGTAACACTTTACAATAAGGTTCATTAGTTAACATTAGTTAACTACATTAGTTAACATTAACAAATAATGAACTGCACTTATACAGCATTTATTCATCTTTGTTAATGTTAATTTCAACATTTACTAATACTTTATTAAAATCTTGTTAACATGAGTTAATGCACTGTGAACTAACATGAACTAACAATGAACAGCTTTATTCATATTAACTAACATTAACAAAGATTAATAAATACTGTAACAAATGTATCGCTCATTGTTAGTTCATGTTAGTTAATACATTAACTAATGTTTAATAAATTAACCTTATTGTAAAGTGTTACCGTTTATGTAATGTTTTCCTAGATGATAAACGAACCGCATGCAAAGTCATAGTGAAATCATGTGGCAATGTGGCATACTACAGGTTCACAGCGTACAGTATGCTAATGTTTCAGTCCACACACACAGCCCACTGTTAATGCTGAGCTGTGGCTATAACTGATACTGTGAACGTCAACTTTCCTGTTTCAGTGTGTAATGTTTCATTCAATCATATGCTTAAAAACTATAAATGCATCACATGTATTTTGGGCGGTTATAATCAGGGTCAGAAATTAACCAGGGCTTGAACTAAAGTTACAAAAATGCCTGATCTGATAATTATAGCCATATTTAGTTATGGGTTTAAACACCATCCCTGCAAAAGAAATATGTTCTAAGAATATTTTCCATTAAGCTGTAAAAACACAATTTCTGAAAGATCAAATCGTCCAGTTTTTTAAATGTTTAAGGGGAACATTCCATTTGATCATTTTGCAAACGTTACTTTTAAATGTTCTCTGAACATTCCGAAACAAGCAACATTTAAACAAATGTTACGTTTAACCGTTTCAGGTCAAATAGTTCCATGAACGATGTATATGATTAGATGATGAATGTTTTATTAACGTCACTGGAAGAAGGGTTGTTCATAACTTTAAAAGAATGTACTGAGAATGCTCTCTGTAAACCACTTTAACTGTCGCTAGAAATGTCCCATAAAGGGAAAGAAATAATGAAAGCTAAACATTTGTTCTGGAAGGCACATATTGACACTTAATAAAAAAAGGTCATTTCTGTCACTGAAGTTCTGTGGTTTGATTAACAGCAATACGAGTGAGGCCGCTCACCTGCACACGATGAGTTTAGTCCTGCATCATGATAATATCCTTCACGACACGAGCAGTTATAAGAGCCAGCGGTGTTCTCACACACCATACCACTGGAGCATGTGTGTGTCTTCTCAGTACACTCATTGATGTCTGTTGGGGGAGTAGTAGTATAATTAATTATAGTATTTTAATCATAGTGATTTTTATCACATAAACCCGTCTCGTACCCTCACACTGTCCGGTTGTTGCTGTGAACTTGGGTGGATATGATCTAAATCCTTCATCACAGATGCAGTAGTAACTTCCATTTGTATTGAAACACTGAGCGTTTTCTCCACACAGACTCGGCGTCACACACTCATCTTCATCTGTAACAGAGGAATCAAGAAAGAAATATTACAAAGTTTAAAAACTACAGTTACACAAATTCCCTCTTTTAAATGACATACAGAGCATTAACTGTGTATTATGCACATAATGAAAAAAACATATTGTGTTAAAACACAGGCTCATTACCGACACAGGTCCTATTTATTCTTTTGAATCCAATGTCACATCCAGAAGACTCACTAGACAGCAGGAAAAAACCTGATGAAGATAAAGAAAACAAGATCTGTACAATTATCTTTGTACATTCAGAAATATTTCCATAAGTACATCTGAAAACTCTCCTGTCAGGTCAAATTCAACTTTAAACCAAAATTAAGTTCCAGTCACATCGGGCAGAATTTATTGCTTTAAGCAGCTAGGTTGTGTTACATTATGTATTATGAAATCAATTATTGATTCTTCTTGAACGGTTCATAAAGCGATCTGGCTCGTAAGGGTCGTTTGAATCGATCTACACTGGTTGCGCTTGCGCTGTAATTTTTGATCCTCTAAAATAACCTACTCATAAAAGTCATTTATTTGTGAATTAGAGTCTACGCTACACTAGCCGTGCTGTGTTAGCTTGTGTGTTTCTGCAACAAAACTCAACAGAAAGACCTTTTCTGACCATTATTCAAGTCATCATTCATTAGCTCAATTCAGACTGTAAGCTCAATAAAATCACAGTTTATTTTGCAGTGACTGTAGATTCAAGTAGGGATGCACCGATATTACAATTTTGCCCGATAACCGATAACTCTTTGTATTTGAAAGCCGATAACCGATATATTGGCCAATAAATCTAAATAAAAAAATGTTTTTTTGCATTTTTGAGACCCTGCTTAAAAACCATTAAAAGCCATGACCCTAGTACACAATTATGTTCTTCTCATTTTAATTTTATGTAGCTTATTTGACAGACCTGCTTTGCACTTACCGTATTTTCCGGACTATAGGTCACTTTTTTTCATAGTTTGGCTGGTCCTGCGACTTATAGTCAGGTACGACTTATATATCAAAATTAATTCATACTGACTGAGATGAACCAAGAGAAAACATTACCGTCTGCAGCCGCGAGAGGGCGCTCTAGTTAGCGGAGTTGTTCAGAAGCGACACTGAGGAAGAACTCAATGTATTCAGTGTTGAGGAATGAGATCGGGAGCTTGGGGAACTTGCTGACCGGTAACTTGTTGGAGTCGCTGGCTAATGTTAGTTTAGCCTATTCAGCCTCAGGTATATGTTCTTTATGCTAATGTGTAGCTGAATAACTGTTAATGTGTTACGCTAACACACCAGACACTATTCAGCTGTTGTTCTGTGTTGTGTAGTTCAATAACTTGTCTTTCCAGATTAAATGTCTGTTCTTGGTCTTGGATTTTGTAAAATAAATTTCTAAATAATTGCGACTTATAGTCCAGTGCGACTTATATATGTTTTTTTCCTCTTCATGATGCATTTTTTTTGGACTGATGCAACTTATACTCCGGAGCGACTTATAGTCCGGAAAATACGGTTACCGTATCATATTTCAAGTAATTCAGAAACGTCAAGTTGAACAGTGCGCATCTGAAGTGTCTCAGCTGAAGGAAATAATACATTATTTATCAGCTTTAATATATCGGCCAAATTTTCTTACCGGGACGATAATGATAACATTAAAAATGAACATATATCGGCCGATACCGATATGGTGGCCGATATATCATGCATCCCTGGTTTCAAGTGTAACAGGACATGAGTGATGCACATGCACAACTTTCGATTGTCAAGAATAGGCTATTTTATCTGCCTTATTTTGTGCTCAATACGAGGGCAGAATTCAAAAAGTATTCTAACAAAACTGTAATTGAGATCTGAATATGGGTACTCGGAAACGATGCAACAAGGGCTGAATACAGTTCTTGGATCTTACATAACGCCTGCGCATGAGTTTCCGTTACAGCGTCCCTGAAAATAATGTTAATTTTGTTAACGAAATCAATGATGAAAAATGTTCGTCAAAAAGCTTTTTTACCATGACTAAGACTAGACGATGACGAGACGACACCAACGTCATTAAACAATAACTGTGACTATATCAACATTTCACTTCCTTGATGGAAAAAGATTAGGTACATGAGTAAATGGTTTCACTGAGTGAGCCTCAAATAAATATTTTTACTGTAAAAGGATACATTTTCTGCCCAGTGTTTTACTTAATATTTGCAACCTAGCAACCATGCGCACACACTTTCTCTACACTGCGGAAGAAGCACTGATGACCTAAAAACACTGACAAACATGTAGGCCGGAGTTCAGTGACCTTTATTTGAGATATCCTGCTTTTATGAAAGAGTCGCGCAGTCGGTCTGTTCTGTCACGAGCCGCTGGTGCGGTTTGTGTGACTACATCTGTGATCAAACCTTCAGTGAGGAACTGTAATATATACAAACATGGTTCTTGACTATTGTTTGTCTTTTATTTGTCTTTCTTGCTGTTGTTTTAATAGGAAAAATATTTGGAATTTCATTAAAGTTATTAGAATTACTATTAGGAATTTCACCGTTTTCATTTTTGAGAGAAGTCTGTTGTTTTATCAGTTTTCATAATGTAGAGAGTGTGGTTTATACTGTATAAAAAATAGCCTATAACACTGCCTATAAAATAGCTGACAAAATGAACAACACTACCTGCATACAAACAGAACATTCTGTACATAGAACACTTTCACATACAAACAACCCTATCCAAATGTGTACGTGTTCAGGAAACCACAGATGCGCCGAAGATGCCCTACAATGTACTGTGGTTAATGTGTCGAGCGGTTCTACGGACTAAACCAGCAGCTCTTTCCTCAACTCTCAGAATAATCTGTACATCTGCAGAACGAGAGATCATGCACTTCACACCATTTTCAGTTCTGCTGTTTTTTGTTTTTTTGCAGAAAACCGAGCGAGAGATGCAACGCATAACTTTCCACCCAGCACTCACACTCAAGTCATGCTTTTTTATTTTTTTGGTTAATGTTGCTATGTCAATGTCAATGTCAATGTCAATTTTATTTATATAGCACTATTAATTACAACCTAAGTTGTCCAATGTGCTGCACAATGAAAAACAGAGCAAGGTAATACAGGATAATTAAAAACAATACATAAAAACAAAAAATACAATACAACTTCATCATTGATTATATGCCAAATTAAACAAATGAGTTTTTAGCATAGATTTAAAAATAGACAGTGATGATGCATAACGAATACAGAGAGGCAGAGCATTTCACAGTCTGGGGGCAGCTACTGAAAAAGCGCGATCACCTCTGCATCTCAGCTTCGACTTCGGCACACATAACAATCTCTGGTTGGACGACCGGAGAGACAGAACTGGACGATATTCAGTTAATAAGTCCGAGAGGTAGGGAGGGGCAAGACCATTTAAAGATTTAAACACCAAAAGAAGAATTTTAAAATTCACTCGATAACATACAGGTAGCCAGTGCAAAGAACGTAGAACTGGCTTAATGTGGTCCCGTTTTTTAGTACTGGTTAAAAGTCTTGCAGCTGCATTTTGCACTCTCTGCAACCGGGATAAAGCTAACTGGCTGATCCCAACATAAAGTGAGTTACAGTAATCCAATCTAGAAGTAATAAAAGCATTAATTAATTTTCCAAAATTATTTCTTGACAGAATTGGTTTTACTTTGGCTAGTAGTCGAAGCTGAAAGAAGCATGATTTGACCACTGTATTTATGTGTTTGTCAAATTTCAGCCCATCATCAATGACAACCCCAAGATTTTTTACCCAAGGCTTAACAGATGGGGACAACTCACCCAAGTTTATTTTTGGTGTACTAAGAGAATCTGAAGGACCAAAAACTATTATTTCAGTTTTACTCTCATTAAAATTAAGAAAATTTAAAGACAACCAGGCCTTAACATCAGACAAACAGGTCATAAGTGCCTCCAGACCATTCAAACTCTTATTTAATGGCAAATAAATTTGAGTATCATCTGCGTAGCAGTGAAACGACAGACCATGCTTCCTAAAAATAGAACCCAATGGGAGCATATATAATGTAAAAAGAATAGGAGCTAAGATGGAGCCCTGAGGAACACCACATGATAGAGGGGCTGCCTCAGATGAATGTTCACCCATATGGACTTTAAAACTTCTATTTGAAAGGTATGATTTAAACCATTCAAGAGCACTTCCTTTTACACCAACACAGTGCTCCAAGCGAGTAAGAAGGACAGCGTGGTCCACTGTATCAAAAGCAGCACTCAAGTCTAGGAGCACAAGCACAGCATAGTCCCCAGAGTCGCCAGTTAGTGGGATGTCATTTAAAACCCTCAAAAGTGCAGTCTCTGTCGAGTGATGTTTTCTAAAACCTGATTGAAAGATCTCAAATATCTTATTTTCATCTAAGAAACTCTGCAATTGTTGAAGAACTGTTTTCTCTAGGATCTTTGTAATAAAAGACAAATTAGAAATAGGCCTATAATTATCTAAAACAGTAGGGTCTAGATTCGGTCTTTTAAGCAAAGGGCGGACTGTGGCATGTTTTAACACATCTGGTACCATACTAGTTTCAATACATCGGTTTATCATAGTCACAAGGTAGGGACCCACTGTATCAAAAACTTTTTTCAGGAAATATGGAGGCATAACATCAATGGAGGAGCCTGATGGCTTTAACTGGCACGTGTTCATCTTATGTCAGTCTCAAATCAAATGTCTAACCTACTAAACAAAAACAAAAATTAGTAACTAAGTAAAACTATTGAGTGGTTTTGTGCCTTCACTTTCATATCTGGGTTTCAGTTTGACTGTTGGTGGTGAAATATTTCATTTGCATATATGGTGCTGTACCCTTGAGTTGTGTGGTTGCTTTTTTCCAGTGGTACTAATAAAAGTAATGACATGCTTAAGTCATCAGATGCTCCTTCCGCTGTCTGACGTTACCGTTTACATTTGACGTTAACATTTAGTGAAAAACTAAGGTGGCATTTGAGTAACTGACCCAAACATCTGGCTACTGGAGTGCCTCAGGGCTCAGAGCTGGGACCGCTTCTCTTCTCCATCTACATGTCATCACTAGGGTCTGTCATTCAGAAACATGGCTTTTCCTATCACTGCTACACCGATGACACACAACTCTACCTCTCATTCATGTGGCATGTGTGGTAGAAGACTTGTATCTAAACCATCTGTGGTTAAGCTGCTTTCACAGTAATATTTGACAAGCCTCATGATTATTTAAAGGGATAGTTAACTTTAAAATTAAAATTCTGTCATCATTTACTCACCCTCAAGTTGTTTCAAACCTGTATTAATTTATTTCTTCTGCTGAACACAAAGAAAGATATTTTGAAGAATGTCAGTAACCAAACAGTAGTCTGTACCCATTGACTTCCATAGTATTTTTTTTTCCTATTATGGAAGTCAATGGGTACAGACTACTGTTTGGTTACTGACATTCTTCTAAATATCTTCCTTTGTGTTCAGCAGAAGAAATAAATTAATACAGGTTTGAAACAACTTGAGGGTGAGTAAATGATGACAGAATTTTAATTTTAAAGTGAACTATCCCTTTAAGTCATTTCACTTATCACTCATTTGGCTCACACCAAACCCTCAACATTTTTATATTTTGAATAAGACATAATTTAGTATGTTTTTTAACTGGTTTTCCTGTTTCATGACAATGCCATTAAAGGACCATTTTTGGTTCCCCAAAGAACCTTTCAGTGAACGGTTCCTAAAAAGACAATGTTCTTAATCTAAAGAACCTTTTCCACTATAAATAACTTTTTTGCAGTGGAAAGGTTCATTGGATGTTAAAGGTTCTTAATGGAAGCATCAATGCCAATAGGGAACCTTTACTTTTAAGAGTGTATAATGTATGCAAACTCTGACCAACAAACATGGTTTCTGAGAAGTGGCAAATGGAAGTGATGAGATCAATCACAAGATTGCACACTGCGTCAGACAGCACCTCTGAGGGATTTTGAAGAAAAACCGCAAGGCCTTGTGAAACTGATCCTCCGTCATGGGACCAAAAGTTGAAGAAGCTTTAATTGTCACTGTACCTGACGTACACCTGCGTTGATCAATGGGAATCACTGAGAGATAAAGCTGTCCTTCTGGAAATCCAATTTACAGTTTTCCCGCTTACTTTCAAAGTGACCCGACCGGCTCTTTCCAAATCCACTCGCATTTATATTAATTTTTCATTAAAAATACAACAAAATATAGTTTCATAAGAAATAGATGAAGATGGTGTAAGACGTTATTTTAAATTGTGCCAATCATGCCTTGCCCCATCTGTGAATGTATAATGTACGCCTGAAATAGTATCTGATAATGTACTATTTGAATATTCTAAATTTAGAATATAGAATAATCTAAATCCAAATTTCTATGTAAAATTTGACATTTTCATACTGCATTTCTCTCAAATTTAATTATGGACAAAGAGACAAAATAACACAACTGAAAGGTAAACATTCTTGACATTGTATGTTATATACTGTATATAAGAAAAGTGATAATAGATTGTAATTTGAATGTAAATATAATGAAAATTATTTAAAGGCATTGTTTTAATAAGTCCATGAATCATAATAATTTTAAAATGAAACAATAAAAAAACCATCAACATCCAGCAGTCTCACTTTAGCTTTTTACTTAAAAATGAGAACATTTTCTTTTATTCGACAGATCTAAATGAATTACTTTGATGAAATCACACAGTTCACAATGGATCCACTGAAAAACATTTACACATTGTTGATGTACTAGTTTCTTATCGGCCATATCTCACTGTCTGTGTTGTGTCTAAGAAAGAGACTCTTCATTGCGATTCAGGGCTGTGAAGAAGAAGAATGTGTGCGACGACTGTCTGGTTTAATTGAGAACAGAACAGAAGCTCTCCAGCTTAAAGAATAGAGTCCTTGTTTCACACACACACACACACACACACACACACACACACACACACACACACACACTCGTCTGCCTGCTCTTAAATGACCAGTCCACCTTCACCTTAATATCCAACACACACACACACACACACACACACAAACATCTACTCACCCAAAAGAAGCAGTGCCCACTTCAGCTCCATGTTAGGAAACATGCTGTCAGACTCTAGTCTGCGGTTTATAATATGAAATTCCCGAAGTAAATCTGTATTCCAGTCGGAGATTCCCGTCAGTCTGACTTTCACTTGAAGCGGTTTGAAACCTCCCTCCTCTCCTCTATCTGATAATGAAAGCTCTCTTCTTTTCAAAAGTTTCCAGTCAGTTTCCCAGATGATTCCTCCTCGGGCTGGTCTCGTCTTTCTCTGTTTGTCTTAATCCACGCGTTAGGAATTCAAGTTTCCACTAATTTCTCTTCTTTCTTTCTTTTTCCCCACTGGTCTCGTCTGTTATATTCCTCCTCCTCCTCTGCTACTGTGCGAGAAGTCAGCAGCTATTCATATCTGAGTGAGTGTGTGTGTGTGTGTGTGTGTGTGTGTGTGTGTGTGTGTGTGTGTGTGTGTGAGAGAGAGAGAGAGAGAGAGAGAGAGAGAGCAGCTGTCCATATATAAACCAAAGGCGCGCTCGCTCTTTGCTGCATTTCCCTCCATTTTCACTTTCTTAAAAAGTCCTTTTCAAAAAAAAAAATTCAGTTAAAATATCTAAAAGTGCTTAAAACTCGATAAATTACCCTTATACGCATCAATACTTTATATCAGTGATTGTGTCTGTAATTTCAGTGCACTGGCAGACTGAGAGAAACGGGGGTTTTACACACTCATTTCACACACAATGGTAGCGCTGTTGACACCCACATCATGACATCATTTCCTGAATTGCACAACAGCGACTGTACCCCCACCAATACAAACACACACACACACACACACACACACACTTCCAGAATTGCGGGTACATTTCAAGTAGAGAAAGGAAACAAAAAATAGGATTTTTTTTCTGTTTAACTGTTATGCAGTTTTTATTTTATTCTGTTATACATTTTAAATTCAACATTTTCAATAATTGCTGATCTTATAGATTTAAAATATTAATACTGAACATCAATGTACTAACACAAAAAGCCTGTCAACTCTGTTATAGACAAATTGGCTCAGATATATAGTTAACAAATAACAGAGTTGACATTTGATTTGCCACCATTTTGTGCTTTAGCTCGAAATGCTAACCTCAAACCAGACACCACATGTCATGCCTAAAAACTGAATTTTATGGGTTTTCGCCATATAATCTTTTTTTTAAAGTGACAGAGATCACTGCAATATTACAATAACAGATTTGACAAATAGTGAATCTACTATTGGTGTATCCTAAACATTTTGTACAAATTAATAAGAGAAGAATAATGACATGCCTCACTGCTTTCCAGAGTTACCTGCCAGAGGAAGTGACATCACTTGGTGCAAGTCACATGCTTTTTCTACAAATGCTTTGGAGTTTGTTTGTTTGTTTGTTTTATAATAGAGGTAACAGAGTTGACCAGAAAGTAGGGGACAGACACAAAATCTATTTTTTTATTAATTAAATTACAAATAATACATAAAATATATATTCTATGCAATTGTTTATATAACTTAATAGAGTAAACTAAAAAAAAAATTGAAAATTAGACTTAAATATTTCATGATAATTCAAGTTGAATGTATGCATCAGGAGCCAGAGACAATAATAAGTGGAGTGGGAGTCATTTAGTTCATATTTCTAATTAAAAATATTTCCTAAATATACACAAAGCATTATTTTTAGTAATGTAGTAATCTCCATTTTTACATTTTTAAAATCCTGTAATTACTTAATTTTTTTTTTAACCAGATTTACAAATGAAGACATCCCTACAGGGAGCTTTTTGGAGATTTTGTCAGGTTTTGGTCACTTCTACGTACAGTAGGTACAAATTTGTCTCCAAAATATAGTTGTTACCCACATATAGCAACATTTTGACGGCCCAGATCCGGCACATGTGGAAGATGATCTGGCCCACACACACACACACACGCACGCACACAAACACACACACACACACATTCTCTCTCTCTCTCTCTCTCTCTCTCTGTCTCCTTATGCTGTTGTGGACTAATGGGAATTGAAGTTGTATTTCCTCCACACACACACACACACACACACACACACACACACACACACACACACACACACACACAGTCCACGGGGTCATGGGAAAGGTCAGGAAAAGAGACACAGAATTTCAACTTATTTTAAATAATTATTAAATCACTTACTTGACTGTGTGTGTGTGTGTGTGTGTGTGTGTGTGTGTGTGTGTGTGTGTGTGTGTGTGTGTGTGTGTGTGTGTGTGTGTGTGTGTGTGTGTGTGTGTGTGTGTGTGTGTAAAAGAAAGACTAAACACACTCAGGAAATGGTGAGCCAGAGATCCTGAAGCGTTCAGCTGGAGTTTGTGAAGCTTGTGTTTGTGTAGAAGTCAAGCTTTGGGACATATCAAAACATGTAGTCTAATTAGTTCCACTAACCAACAATAAACACACACACACACACACACACACACACAATACTGACAGTCTTCATCTTCAACACTGCATCTATTGGTTAAGCATTTACAAACAGAGACGTGTTTTTTTCACCTTATTTTTATTTATTCTGAATTTACTGAAAATGCGTTGGCAATACACTGGGACATCTGTCAATAAAGCACATTTGAAATTAAACGAGTGCGTTCAGCACCTTCTCTTTACATGAACAACTAGAAAACAACACTTCTTATGTTCTCTTGTTGAGTATTTGAGAGGCGAGGCCGTCAGAGATGCTATAACCAGAGAAGGTGAAGGACTGATCACGGGCCACGTCTAAACCACACACCAGACGCCATCTCTCGACTACCCAGACTCCACACAGAAACGCATCGGTGAACTCTCTGGCCACAACAACAAAATATAATCATATATTAACAAAATACTTATTTTTACACGGCACATACATCTCATAATGCAGTTTGACACTGAAGCTCACCGGTGCATTCTGACTGGTCGTTGCCGTAGTTACTGTAACCTGAGTGACATACACAGATGAAGCTGCCTAGGAGATTAGTGCACGCTGCGTTTGTGCCGCAAACATCTGGATCTTCTTTACACTCATCTATGTCTGTGTGTGTGTGTGTGTGTGTGTGTGTGTGTGTGTGTGTGTGTGTGTGTGTGTGTGTGTGTGTGTGTGTGTGTGTGTGTGAGAGAGAGAGAGAGAGAGAGAGAGAGAGAGAGAGAAATCATATTATTTTATTACAATATGAATAAGGAATTGCCACTTTACATATTTTGAAAAATATGTGACATTAACTATGTTATAGTAATGTGTATAAACGTGAGTTACAAAATTAATAGTGTAAAAAAAATTTTTTCCACAATTATGTGTGAGTTAAACCAAGGCAACGTTTTTACAGTTAAACTGATTGCTTTAGTTTTGCTTTCAGTTGATAATTTTATTTTCAAAAACATAATTTTTTTATGGATTCAAATGAAATGCTAATATACTCAGATTATTAATACGGTATACATATTAAATAGCAATTGGCCAATTTAAGACAACCGGTTTCCTCAAATGAAGTGAGTTAACAGGTTTTAATTCAGATCAGGGTGTTATTACAGTAACATACTGACATATATAACATACTGTAAATTCACAGGTGCTTTTGCTGTTTTCACAGTTGTGCTGTATATTTAAGTTATTTACTCTTCTTAATTTAAAGGCTTGCTGGCAACCAAATTTGCAAGAAAGTTACTGTAAATTTTTCAGTATTTATTCTTTTTCAGTGTAGTGGACTTCATCACAGGTGCAGTAGTAATTTCCATTTGTATTGAAACACAGAGTGAGGCCGCTCACCTGCACACGATGAGTTTAGTCCTGGGTCACGATTAAATCCTTCAGGACACGAGCAGATATAAGAGCCAGCGGTGTTCACACACACCATACCACTGGAGCATGTGTGTGTCTTCTCAGTACACTCATTGATGTCTGTTGGGGGAGTAGTAGTATAATTAATTATAGTATTTTAATCATAGTGATTTTATCTCATAAACCCGTCTCGTACCCACACACTGTCCGGTTGTTGCTGTGAACTTGGGTGTATTTGATTGAAATCCTTCATCACAGATGCAGTAGTAACTTCCAAGTGTATTTAAACACCGAGCGTTTTCTCCACACGGACTCGCCATCACACACTCATCTTCATCTGTGAGGCAGGAATCAAGAAAGAAATATCATTACAACGTTTATAAACTACGGTTACACTAATTCCCTGTTTTGAGTGACATACAGTGCATTCACTTTTTTACATTATGATAAAAACATATTGTGTTAAAACACAGGCTCATTACCGACACAGATCCTATTTATTATTTTGAATCCAACGTCACATCCTTGAGACTCACTAGACAGCGGGAACAAACCTGATGAAGATAAAGAAAACAAGATCTGTAGAATTATTTGTTTTTGCTTTCATACATTTTGAAAAATATAGAATATATTTAAAAACAAGTAGACATTTATAATGTTACAAAAATATTTCTGTTTTCAAAAATAAACTTTTTCTGTTCATCAAAGAGTCCTGAAAAATGAAATGTATGAGGGTTCCCAGAAAAATATGAAGCAGCACAACTGCTAATAATCACTGATAATAATCAGAAGTGTTTCTAGAGCAACAAATCAGCATTGGAATGATTCCTGAAGGTAGCTACACTTTGTGAAAACTTGCAGTATTTGTTGTAACTGAACAACTGCACGCGCCCACAAAGAGAAGGACTCAAGAAACACATTAAAGGACCAGTGAAAAATGAACCTAGGGGTTTATAACACATGGTTACCGAGTCGATCGTTCTCTGGGATGTGTTTTCATGATAATCGAATGTAAAGAGTTTTATCTCTAAAAACAGATTAGCTTATAACCAGGGGTCCCATCAGATGCTTTACATAACTCTAATCAAATGCTTGCAACTGTCTTGCTTCTTGTAGTTCAATACTAGCACTAGCACAATATTTACTGCTGGTGATTTGTAAATGCAAGTCTGCATACAGTGTGCAATTCATTATTTGATGCCAGATTAAAAGCCACCATAAAAATGTCCTTAAAGCAATCCTTTACAGTCTCAATGTATTTTTATTGTAAAATTAATGAAAGATTTAAAAAAATAAAAAAAATGAAAAAACCTAAATATATATTAACTTTTTAATCAAAATAAATGAACATCATCATCTCAAAAGAATAAAAACATCAGATTTTTTAACTTAACTGCACATATATGCCAACAACAAAATAAAGTTGACGTGTAAAACGGAATTTCCACATCATGGTTATTATAGTGCTAGTGTGTGTGTGTGTGTGTGTGTGTGTGTGTGTGTGTGTGTGTGTGTGTGTGTAAGCTTCTAAAAATAAATTGAAATACACCAGTATTCCTGTAATTCTTTTGTCTTATGAATTTAATAAACAACTCGTCTCGTATTCTGTCCGAACACACCGCACCATCTACATCATGTGAGTGTAAATGCGCAAAAAACGTTTCCATTGCAGTTTTGCGAAATATTTATTTTTCAAAATTGCCTGAAAAACCACCTCATTTCAATTTGCGCAATTTGAAGGGTAATTGAAACACGGATGACGGTGTTTAGTTGCCAGAAACACCAGAAACCACAAAGTTGCATAGGAAAAAAAAGAAAATCTGGTTTTCAAAAAAACGAAAGAGAGAAAATAGAGAGAGGAAAGACAAAAGAAAGGGTGTCAATCTGTTAACGAATTACAGGAATACTGGATTCTAAACCTCAAAGAAATGCCACAATCAAGACCTCGAAGCAGAAATGAGGGAGAAACACCCAGAAACTCCTCATATCTGCCGCTCACAGAGTCTTTCCTTGTCACTGATGCTTGAATAACACGCCTACGTCTCCTTCCCTTAATAATAATAATGTCTAGTGCGGTGGCTGGGATATATAAACCTACCAACGTCCGTTGCCATGATTTTTTAAATGACTATTCGCGAGAGGAAAATTAAGTTTTAGTCGCATAACATCGGTTAATCGAAACGCCGTCATTTCGCAATAGTTTTGTATCGATATTTAGAAAATAAAGTTCTGCGCAAATCTGTAATAGAAACGCGGCTACTGAGTGCGCTAAGGCAGGACCAAACCATTTCATGCAGATACAGGGGGGTGGATGTTTACTTTTTGGTCAATGGGGATATTTAACTTTTATTGCCAAAATAAGTACAATCAAAGACATCATTAATTTTATTATTATTTGAAATATACTCAATGATGATGGTTTATATAGTGTATAATATAATACAAATTTTTAATTACTTTTTACGTATTTGTTTGGGCCCCTGTCAGTCAGAAGCCCTTGGAATCGTCCTAACTTTCCCCCCTATACGCGCCCATGCTTATAATGCTAGTATATGGGGCATAGAATATAAGTCAAAAGAAATCGCTAGTTAATACCACTAACACGGCTCAAAATAGCCTCACACTAACACGGCTCAAAATAGCCTCACACTAACACGGCTCAAAATAGCCTCACACTAACACGGCTCAAAATAGCCTCACACTAACACGGCTCAAAATAGCCTCACACTAACACGGTAGCGTAATGAGGGTCCCTACATGCAAACCGAAGCATTGAGAACTGTGGAAGTGTACAGACAGTTTAACAAGAAGATACTTTATAAAGACAGTACACGCCGCGTATACAGGCAGGAGCCATCTTGGAAAACAGACTCGACCAGTCGAGCCACTATTTTGCGTTTAAAGACCTAATAATATATTTCAACTCAGATCAATATTTCGTGTCTAATTATTTACTTGCAAGTAGCCGTGTAAAAAGTGGGATAATGTACATCCAGCCGGTTGTTATCTCAGAATAAACCCCCTCAGGTGTGTGTGTGTGTTATCTCAGAATAAACCCCCTCAGGTGTGTGTGTTAGGGTTGCCACCCGTCCCTTAAAATACGGAATCATCCCGTATTTACAAGTAAGATGATGCGTCCCGTATCAAATCAATAAGGGACGCGATTTGTCCCGTATTTTACATTAGGCCCACATATAGTTGAATAAAAACATAAGAATTTTGCAGTATGGATAATACTAATAGCAAATATAAAGAAATCAATTTGGTAGTAGAGAAGCTCATTGCGTGATTGCATTTTAGCGTCTTTGTTTCTATAGCGACTGAGTCTCGTGAACATGCGCTGTAAACCTGCACGTTTTTTAACCCCTCGTGCGCTGTTCGGGTCTTTTCGACCCCAAATGACGTTTGCTGAAATAAATAAAACATTATCTTTGTCCAAATGGCGTGAGACTTTGCACGGTTGACAACACTTTCTAGATCTACAAAAAAATGTAAATCAATTTAATAATATCTGTTTTTTATGTTAGTGTGGGGGGGAAAGTCACACTTGTATTGTTTCAACAAAATGTAATTTTAAAACAACATTAAAGCTGCAAGCAGCGATGAAAGGGCCCTCGCACCCGTGCCACCGCCACCCGGTGGCTTTAGGAAGACAGAGCACGGTGGGCAATGTGCATTTAAGTAGGTAAAAATAGGAGGAGTATGTCAAAGTCAGTTACAAAAATGTCCTTGATTATGGGGATAATAGCATGCGTTATAACTCAGATAAGTGTTGCTAGCATGTTTTAGCATGCTTCTAGCATGTTTAGAACTCAATAGCATATTAAATATATCGCTAGTAATGCATCACAGTGTAAAACGTGTCACTTCCTGTCGACGGTAGGTGGCGCTATTACTTTAACTTAAAATTGTCATGTAGATGTGTTCAGGGCAGGACTCTTATCAAACATGTGAAGTTTGGGGCAGATTGGACATTGCCTTCTTCAGTAACACCAACTTCCTGTTTCATTGCATTAGCGTGCTTTAGCACTTAGCTAAGAATTGCTAGCATGTTTTAACATGTTTCTAACATGTATATAACTCAATGGCATATTTAATATGTTGCTAGTACTGCATCACAGTGTTAAACATGTCATTTCCTGTTGCCAGTAGGTGGCGCTATTACTATAACTGAAAAGTGTCATGTAGATGTGTTCAGGACAGGACTCTTATCAAACGTGTAAAGTTTGGGAAAGATTGGACATTGCCTTCTTTAGTAACAACAACTTCCTGTTTCATTGCATTAGCATGCTTTAGCACTTAGCTAAGAAGTGCTAGCAAGTTTTAACAGGTTTCTAACATGTTTATAACTCAATGGCATATTTAATATGTTGCTAGTACAGCATCACAGTGTTAAACATGTCATTTCCTGTTGCCAGTAGGTGGCGCTATTACTATAACTGAATATTCTCATGTAAATGTGTTAAACATGAGAATATTCAACCGTGTGAAGTTTGGGGCAGATTAAACATCCAATGCCTGAGTTACAGCAAATTCCTATTTAATTGCATTAATAGCATGATTTAGCACCTAGCTAATGTTTGCTATCATGTTTTAGCATGTTTCTAGTATGTTGTTAACATGTTTAACACTTGCTGGCACTTTTTTGTATGTTATTAGGAGTCCAAAACAGTGTTAAACATGTCACTTCCTGTTGCCAGCAGGTGGCGCTATGACTGTAACTGCATTTGAGCATGGTCATGTGTTCAGGAGAGAACGCTTATCAAACGTGTGAAGTTTGGGGCAGATTGGACATTCAATGCCTGAGTTACAGCAAATTCCTATTTAATTGCAGTAATAGCATTCTTTAGCACTTAGCTAATGTTTGCTAGCATGTTTTAGCATGTTTCTAGTATGTTGTTAACATGTTAAGCACTTGCTGGCAATTTTTTATATGTTATTAGGAGTCCAAAACAGTGTTAAACATGTCACTTCCTGTTGCCAGCAGGTGGCGCTATGACTGTAACTGAATTTGAGCATGGTCATGTGTTCAGGACAGAACTCTTATCAAACGTGTGAAGTTTGGGGCAGATTGGACATTGTTTGCCTGAGTTACAGCAACTTCCTGTTTCATGGCGAAACATCAAAATTTGTCAGGCCGCCGAGGACACGCCCTTCAACGAAAACTCTAGATCTTCGCAATTTAACGTCGCAAAGGCCTTAAGATTACACTCACCAAATTTGAAGATGATCAGATTAAAACTGTAGGAGGAGTTCGTTAAAGTACGAGGCCTGAAAATGGCAAAAACTGCACAAAAATCAGAGAGGAAGTTCAAAATGGCTGACTTCCTGTTGTGTTTAAGGCTATGCTCCAAGAGACTTTTTTGTAGGTATTGGGTCATTACATGTATGTACCGAATTTCGTACACGTACGTGAAACGTAGCGGGAGGCGCACTCCGTTGAACCTTTATAGGTGGCGCTATCGAGCCATTTTACCCCGCCCAATTCTGAAACGCATATCAGATGTCAATTTTCGCCAGTTCTGACGCGTGTGCAAATTTTCGTGAGTTTTCGTGCATGTTTAGGACCTCAAAAATGCGATCAAATGCGGAAAATAATAATAATAATAATAATAATAATAATAATAATAATAAACAGAGCAATTCCAATAGTGTCCTCGCACCATCGGTGCTCGGGCCCTAATAATAGTTTTTTTAGGATTTATAGTTTTAGGAGGATTTATTATATATTTTTTAATTTAGGCTAAATAAATAAATATTTTTTATACAAAAAAACAATTTCAAGTACAATTCACTTTATAAAAGACCCACATTTCTAACGTTCATGGATCATGGATTTGACATGGTTTAGTCGTGTAAGATTTTTGCCCATCTTTTGGAAAATGCCGTTTTAAAAGTAAAGAAATGATCACTTTAGTAGATGGCTGCAGAGCTACACAATTTGCTATTTGACTAAAATACATATTTTCACTAGTTTTTAGTTGGATTCATATCTACATATTATGAAATCACAATTATAACAATGAAAATGACTTTTTGTCAAAGTTGAGCATTTTTTGTACAGACAAAAATCTGTTTTTCAATAATGTTACATTATGATTAGAATCAAATTACATCAAGGTCGGACCCTGTTTAGAAGATTGACAAAATGCATCCTCAAAATCAGAAACAACGCAAAACACACAACAGTGGCAAAGTGGCAAACTTTAAATTTGTAAAATTATATTAAAAAATAATTTGTATTATTTGGGGGTGTCCCTTATTTTGCCACACTGAAGGTGGCAACCCTAGTGTGTGTGTGTGTGTGTGTTATCTCAGAATAAACCCCTTCAGGCTGATGAAGACCTGATCACCCTGTCAGTGTTTATTCTGAGAGAACAACCGGCTGGATCTACATTATCCCTTACATAATTCATTGGACTGTTGTCCAACAGAGCATGTAACAAACCTGAAGCATGTAACTATCTTTAAGTTCTATCTTTAACGTAAAGATATTTATCACACACATTAAAAAAGTGAAGCATCAACTCACCAAAAACCATAAGTATGCACTTCAGCTCCATGTTAGGAAACACTGCAGTTCCTGCTTTGGTTTGTGATATATGAAGGATTAGTGGCTTCTTGTCCTCCGTGTTTCGGTGTCCAGGGCTGAGTGCAAGCGTTCTCACTGAAGCTGTCACATCCTGAGCTGCAGGGTATGCTAGACCTGCTTCCGCTCGACTGATGGGTCAGAGGTCTGCACACTGATAGGACAAATGTATCATTTAGACAAGATGATTTTTCATGATGTTTTATAAACAAAGTTCGGGAGGAGCACGTTCAAATAATTGATTCAATTATCACATCATTCCAACCAGCTGTCAACAATCAGTAATCAACATTTCTATCCAATCAGCATGAGTGGAGACCTATATACATACTCATTTGACTCACCAACGTTCCTCGACAGTTTTTCAGCATCCCTCCACCACCCCGTCTCCTCACACTCGCCTGGTTACTTCCTAAACCAGCAATACGGGGGGAGTACTCTGGGTTCGGGCCGAATACCGAGCGCGGAGCCCTCTCCTCGGACAGCACGCCAAATACGCATACTATTTATTCTATCTGACTTATTTGTGAGTGTGAACTCGTGAATTAATGACAAAAAAGCAGGATTACCTTAATGCTGGGATGAGTGGAAGCATGCATGCATTTCCTTGGCTTTCTTCGTGTTGCATTTGTAGCTTGTTGTTGCAATTCTTGTGAGGCATGCGAGATGTCCACTGGTGAGGCGGTTTCCTCTTTATGGTGTTCATGGTTGAGAATATTGACTCACTAGTGTGTGTGCTCACGTCACGAAGAAGGACATAGCTTGTCCCTCAAGTGGGAAAATCTTCCTCGGACACCAACAGAAGTGACCAAAACCAGCTCTGAGTTCAACTTTCGAGAATGTCTTTTGTCCGCAGCTCTACCATTTCTACTGTTAGCTGGAGTGAGAGATGACACATCCACGTGGAAGGGGTTTGCACTAAAGTTGAACATCTCCTTGTGCTCATTCACATCCTTGAATCTGGGTTCAAATCCCCCCCTCAGCTCTTCCAAAAACATTCACAAATCCTGTGTGTCTGAAGAGCGGCTGCAGAGATGGGTCATTTGTGGGAAGTGAATGAATTCTCTGCCGTTGTTTTAACCCAATTTTGGGTCAAATGTGGACAAACCCAAACGTTGGATTGAAAATGCAATTTAAAATGGACAAGTTTAATTCAAAGCATTTTTATAATGGAAAAATTAACCTACACTATAAGGTTAAGAGAATCATAATTTAAGGAAAAATTGAGAAAATGGACCCATTTTCTGGCCCTAGAAACTGCATAACTGTTCTTCCCAATACAACTGTACACTGTGTGTTAATTTTGTGAGATTCTACTGATTGGGTTTCTGGTAAACTTGTGCAAAAGATGGTAGAAGTATTGTAAATATAAGGTTTATTAATCAGTGATTACGTTGTTTACAACTAGACTTATTTTTGTTTCAATTGTATAGGTTGAATACAATTGAATACAAAGAATACAATTGAATACAGTTGAATACAAAGGAGGCCTTTGTATTTTGTTCAATGTATGTTTTTCTTTTTTTCTTTTCCCTTTGTTGTTGTTGTTGTCATAAAACTCCAATAAGTGTGCAAAAAAATTTAACATTTAACCTAACAGCTGGGTCCATTTAACCTAACAGCTGGGTCCATATTTGACCCAAAATTGGGTTAAAACAACCCAGTATTTTTCCGAGGGCAGTTATTTAGTTCTGAAATGCTGTGATTGCATTCAGAGTGGAGGCTCATCTCTTCCTTGAAGCTGCAAGTTGAGAGAGTTTTCAGGTTTTCCGTCAGAAAAGCCAGCTGTGTGATCCAGCACCGGTTCCCGTTTTCCTTTGCTGTCCGGGAAAGTGGAGCGAGGAGACTCAGAAACCATTCAAGCACTTTCCCACGGGACAACCATCTCAATTCACTGTGCATCAGTAAATCACCATCTGTGTCTTAGCGAGGCGCCAGGCGTCCGACGCAAGTGTGTTTTGCTAGTTTCAGCCTGACGTAGTTATCATTTTCACGTCCTGCGTCACGTTGTTTAAATAGCAAAAATGCATTGTGCCTATAGGCGGGTCCACAACGCGCGTACACTCTCCTTTTGCGCCGACGTCACGGCTACGTCACGGCTACGTCGCGCCGCTAGCTGGAGGCAAACCAGAGTTAAAACTGGAGGCGGCCAATACAAACCAGCACAGATTCGGCTACATAATAAGGAGCTTAAATTATTATTATCATTATTAAATGTCATCTTCTTGGGTTGTTGGGTTCTAGAATCGACGGAGTACAGGCTTCAGTTTGACATTTCATTGCATAATGTTTTCGAAATTATTGTGATTATGTGAATCTATGATTGTAGTTTTGATTGATTGTCACTCTTTACATCGTCGTCTTCTTGGCGCTGGATATGCAGAACCTCGGGTCGTACCACAAGTCTTGTACGTGAGCATTTATCACATAGTTATTGGCATCTAAATATTTATACGCCCTCAGTTTCTCTATCGGGTCGGTGTAGAAGTCAGGCACTCGACCGGAGGCGGCGTTAACGTTAATCCTGTCAGATCGTCCATCATTAAGTGAGCGTGTACGGGTCGGCCAATATGGTTCCGTCCGTTAAAATTTACTTTTGCGATATAACAATCGCGGTCCTGGACAGTGAGTGAGCTCGCACATTAAGATGAAATCTTTTAAGATTAAATTCTCCAGTTATTGTTAAAAAACAAGCTAACAAAACTGGCAAACTAGCGTTAGTGAAGCGGCCAGGGGGATCGTTCTGCCTCCAAGCTCCGCCCACAAAAAAACGTCACCATGTTTACTAACTGAAAAGGGGTCTATTACACACACACTGCTTATTACACACACACACACACAGATTTATGGGTCAGCTGAGTTTTGTGCTGATGAGGAAGTTCTTCATGACATCAGCGTAAACAGCTGATCAACAAACGTCCACATTTGTTGTACTTTCTGAAGTGCGTTAGAGATGAAACAGGCTTCGCACATAACATGGCCAGATCCACAGCGGACCAACACCACACACAATGACAGTTTGCACAATTTAGTACGTCATGAATGGATTCTTCAGTATTGAGTCAAAGTCTAACAATAGCCCCTTTCACACAGCAATACTGGTGAATTACCGTAAAATTACCAGAACTAACGGTAAATACACAAATAAGCTGTTCTCACAGTCATCGGAAGTGATCTTTAAACAATATTTCGATGTCTGAGTGAAAGGCAAAAGGGAAAACAGAACAGTGTGTCAGCTCTTAAAAACACAAGACGCACATAACAGTAAAAACGAAGGCTGGGTCTCGAGCGCAACTCGTTAAAAAACCTATGAGGTGGCGGCGGCGCAACTGTCAAGATGATCATCTTATATTTAAATAGAAAAACTATTAAAAAGTAACTATTTTGATTGGCCCAGACTTCTTACGTCAGCGCGTTCTGATTATACCAGTAATCTTCATTCAGAGCACAATACTGGTAATTTACTGGTAATGTTACAACTTCCCTCACTGGTAAATTGCCGAAACCATTTTACCGGTATTTGTGAAAAGGTCCTGTTCACACACGATCTCTTACCGGTAATTTACCAGTAAAGACTGTATATGTGAAAGGGCCTTGATTACTGTAGGGCTGTGATTACTGTACTACAGTTATAGGCCTACTGTAAAGTAAAGTACAGGATTATACTGTTATTTTTATTCTTATTTGATTAATTTTACTGTGCTTTATAACACCAGTTATTGCTTCTCCTCTACAGCTTTATTCAGGTTGCATCTTTTACATTTCATAGCTGAACTTCAATAGAAAATACAGATTTACCAGCATATTAGCCATATTTCACCAATGAACAAAATACAGTTAGCCATCTCAGCAGCCCAATACTTACTGGAAACTAAATGTTGGAAATATCAACATAAATGTTTGATGAGTTAAAGTACTTAATTAGTAGTATACAACAATAAGCAGCGAATACATATCGTGTTAAAAACGTTTAAAACCACACGCTGTAAAGAAAAATGTCCTGTTTATTGCGACGACTCTTCCCGCCTTTCAAGAAGATTAAGTTGTTTAGTTTTGAGCTGAAGAGACTCAAGTTGAAATCCTTCCGTTTAATTTTTAAACACACCTGACGAAGAGGTGTTTACTGGGAAACTGCACACACACACACACACACACACACACACACACACACACACACACACACACACACACACATGGGTCAGCTGAGTTTCACTCTTATTACATCTATAGAAGGTAGGCCGTGTTGTTGTGTACTCTGGGGTATAAAGAGGAAGCGGTCCATCACACATGATGTAATCACAGCTGATCAGAACCGCTACACCGCTAGACACTTGCACAATTAATCACATCATACTTGCTAAAATAATTCTTCTCTGTTTAGTCAAAGTTTAAAAGTTCCTCACTTCGAGCGCAAAGCCTTTTCAGGCAGAAAACACAGAAGAACAATAGTTGATCCCAGTAATTATTCCAGTTCACTCGATCGTGCAGACTCACAACTCTTCTAAGGTGAAAACTAAACGTGTTTCAAATGTGAACCTGAAACATGCATGGTGTAAAAATAGCTCTGTTTCGCTTCTGATCTCGGTGTGTTCATGTCAAACTCATGAGAATGAATGATCGTCTCATGACTGCTGATCTACTCACACACACACACACACACTAAATACTGTATAACACCGTATGATCTGCGGTTGGGAAACGCTGCAGTTTTTTCCACACAGGGTTTCACGTCTATTGCAGCCACTGTGGGTGTGTGTGTGTGTGTGTGTGTGTGTGTGAGAGCAACTTTCCTCCAGTTTCTTGCGTTACATGCCGTCTGTTTACATAACAGTTTATCTGTCGTAGCTCCTGAAGCTCGTTTGGCCGTGTGTGTGACATTCGTGATTCAGTGATCCTGTGGAGCGTCTTTATAAAGCTTCTTTATGAATGAGTGTTTGATCTCAGGAAGCGTTTCGCTTCCTCTCTTCGGTCAGCTTGAGGGGAACCAGTAACTGTGGCAACGAGACACGGGTGATTGATCATGTGACGCGGTGCCAGTCGCATCATCAGTGCTTCGCAGTGTGAAGCATTCTATCAGCTCCAGTGTTACAAAGAGTTGCTTAGCAACGCTCAAACAAAACAATTCTGAACCGGTTTCGCCTCATTAAATATTCATTAAATATGTTTAATTTCAGCTCCTGAGGGTTACAGTTTTTTTTTCAACTGCTTGCACACAAAATCCTTACTTGTCACACAATTTCTGAAACCTGACCATCAAACACCAGAACCACACACCAAATCTGCAAAACTACACACTAATTGATTCTCGATTCAGTTTTCAATATAATAAAACGCTTTTTCAAACCACTAACGTTACACACAATTCTCTCTATAACACACAAAAATATAACAGGAAGTATCTTGATTCTCTTCAAACACAACCTATCAAAACACCTCAGTAATTCATCAGAGCCTCGCAGTGTGTGTGTGAGTGTGTGTGTGCGTGAGTGTGTGTGTGCGTGCATACGTACGTCTGTGAGTAAGTGTGTGTGTGTGTGTTTCCTGTACCCTTAGAACATCATAACAATGTGCTGATGTGTTTTAATCTGTTGGATTTTTTTTTTTTTTTGATTCCTAATGAAATTTAACTTGTAATGTGGAATCAAATAAAGTATAAAAATGTGTGTGTGTGTGTGAGTGACCGGACTAATACAGTAAATATTTATGTTACTAAAAGCTTTGGCACATAAAGCTAAAAGTTGGACATGAGGCCTTTATTTCCCTCAGAGAGCCGAGTGGGCGGAGCCTGAGACGAGCAGATGTTTCCGTTCCTGCAGTTTAACAGCATCTCTCTGTTCGTGTGTCTTTGTGAGAGGGGGAATATCAGATAATCAATGCAAGGCCTTCAGTGTTTCCATGTGCAGTAAACAAATAAATGCACAAATCAGCAGAAAGAGCTGCCAATATCATATCTAGGGGGCGGGGCTTGTGGTTCAGTGGGCGGAGCTACTCACAGAAGAACAGAAACGAGATACAGTAAAAGAGAAAGAGAGACAGAGTTACTGAAGCAGAAGGTTATTAGTAAGATCAGTTATATTACAGTAAATTACAATAATAAGGGCGACTTATATTTAATTGAGTTCGACTCCCTTAATAATATCTTTAAAATGAATTGCTTAAACACTTCCTCCAATATCTTCTTTGGACTGCAATCCCACCATATTTTCTCAATTATGATGTATACATTTCCTTTTACTGTGCAATAAGTAAACTTCCTATTAAACTTTCCAATTATCATCAACAAATGCTTTTGACTATAGGGCATTATTTATCGCCACACAGTTAATATTCGACATAAGAGGAAACCTGTGTTTCTTGGACACTGGTAAAGTAATGGAGTGATGTTTGGAGAAATGCAAAAGTAATATCGACACATCTGGCTCTTTGTGGAGATTCGTCAGATCTGTAGGTCACTTGTGAATGTCCTGGAGGAATGCTAATGCCTTGATTGTCCAAAATGTGTCTTTTTTTATTTATTTTTTAAATTATGATTTTTCCTCATCTTATAGACACTTTCCTTTCTTTTTCCTATTCAAACAAGAATCTAATCAAAGCAATTGTATTTAAATATACTTTTATTTATTGGTAAGTTTGATAGCCATAAATGTAAATACACAAGAAAGCCACATTTGTACTATGTTTAATATTCTTTCTTAAACCGGTTGATCTTTATCTTCATGCGTTTACTCAATCTTTAATCCCCTCTCTCTATTGCTTTCTTTTTTCTTTCTTTCCCCTTTTTCCTTTTCTCATAGGAAATATTTTAAAAAGGCTATAGGTTATTTTATATAATTTCTCTTGTTAACTATTATGTCATAACTTGTATATTGTTGACATGTCCTTTGGGACAGGAAGTGACCAGACATTAATGGTTTTACTGTGACCCAGAGGAAGTTATTGAGGGAAATACTTCAGGCCATTTCTCATGCGTCAGTCAAAATCTCCAACAGAACAGACTGAGCTGTTTCTTATTCTGCCCAATGTCTAGATTTCTGTAGGCTATATCTTTTCTTTGGGCTCAGCTGGGTTTTATATCTGATGTTCAGCTGATATAGAACTGTACGGCTTTTAATATATCGCCATCAAGTGGTCATATGAAAACACACAGGCTATCCTATGACATCATGGGAAAGTTTTTGTGGACATGTCCAGACACAGAGTTGTTGTGTCAATGTTCAAATCAACTTACACTTTCTACCTGAGAATGATAAAACGATAATTAACTCAAACGCACAGGAGATTATTATAGAATCGATATCTCAGTGGTGGTATTTTAACTTCAGTATTACACGCGCTACTGCGCGCGCTTTCTCTACAGGAAGCCGCGAACTAGCATAATTCAAAAATTAACGGTCATTTTGATTTACCGGCTAACTGATAACATTCGTTTATCGATGTCTTCGTGTAATAATTAATGTAAAACTCAATAGTTTGATGAGGCTCTCCCAACTCAGCCGAACCTTCAGTTCATTTCTTCTCTTCTAACTCCATCGCTAGTACTGTAGGTGGCGCTGTGACATTAGTGTACTCGTAAAACACACCACGGAAGAAAGAAAGACTGGAGCAGATGGTAAGTGTGATTTTTACATTATTTATTTGTTTTAGCTGTTTATGTAGTTATTTTTCCTGTCTGTGATTCACATGACGCTTTCCTCTCGCTCGCCGTAGCCTACCTATGAAAGTATAAGAAATGTCCTATAGTTTTACTACATTGACCATGTTTTAAACATGATATTTCTAGTAAACAATAGTTAGTATACAAACACAATAGTTTATATTTTATGCTTTTAAAGTTTTAACAGTTGCTGGAGAAATGAATACTCTCAGGCTATAGCCGAATCTGACAATACCATATGCATTTAATTATATCACAATACAAATTCTATTATAAAATCATATAATATTCTTCCTCTGTGCTGGTTATTGAAAATAAACAAACACATTTACATCCAAAATAAATATTTCTGAGTATTCTCCAACATAAGGTGTTATTTTCTTTAGTTCAGATGTCTTCAGATGTTGACCATGAGAGGGCAGATGGATGTGATCTGCTGTAAATCAGTAGGAACGGATCTGTCCATGCTGGATATTGAGGATTTCATCACTGAAATCTGTCAGCTTAAGAAAGAGGTGGCGTCACTGGAGGCAAAGCTGAGAGAAAGAAGAGACAAACCCAACAGAGAGGTTTGAGCAGCTCATCATTTCATCCTTCAGCTCAATCAAACCAAAGTTGTGTTAGCTTCTCACTTCTTATGCTCATCTCAAATTAAGTTAACAGCAAAATGTGCAAACAAATCACCAGTATAACCGCTAGAGATAACTGCTGAGTAATGAGGCTAATATCAGCGGGTTGTTGTTTATTTGTGTTGATCTATGATGTGTTTGTCAGGATCTGGAGAAGGTTTCAGTGTGTGTGACTGATGGGACAGAAGCTCAGGATTCAGTCTGGAGATCCAGAGACACACAGGACTCAGAGCTCAGCCTCACTTTACTGTGTTACACTGACGCTCAGGATCATGGATCCGCTGATCAAACCTCTGACTGTAACGCTGGAGAACAGCAGATGAAGATGTGCTCCGTCAAACTGGAGGACTGCAGGAACCTGATCGAGAGACGAGGAGAAGAAACCACAGCAGAGGAACAACAACAGAGCCGCGAGGAGGAGGATGAAGATCAGAATGATGATGTTGATGACTTTGTTCCTTCAGGTATGTTTCCTTTTGTGAATTAACAGAATTGTTTTTTTTATCAAAAATAAATAGTAAAAATATTTTCTGTCATGACCTAAATTCACGTGGAGCAGTATTTTTCTGTGCCAATTTGAGACACTAGCCACGTCTCCATTACAGATTTGCGCAAAACTTTTGCAATATTTTCTAAATGTCGATAAAAACTATAGCGAAACTATTACGACAGCATTTCCATTAACCCATGTTATGCGACTAAAAGGTAATTTTTTCATCTCGCAATAAGTAATTCTAAAAATCATTGCAACGGATGTTGGTAGGTTTATGTATATCGCAGCCACCGCACTAGCTGTGATTTTAATCCGAAGGAGACGTAGGCGTGTTATCCGAACATTAAAGGGATAGTTCGGCCAAAAATGATATTAAACCCATGATTTAAACCCATGATTTACTCACCCTCAGGCCGTTCGAGATGCATGTCAATCATTTTTCAGACGAACACATTTTCAGTTATTTTAGAAAATGTCTTGGATCATGGGTTTAGTATAATTTTTGGCCGAACTATCCCTTTAATGGCAAGAAAAGCCCCTTCTACTTGTTAGCGACCACGTATGAGGTGTTTCTGGGTGTTTTTCCCTCTTATCTGCATCAAGGTTAGGGCTGTAAACGATTAATCGCGATTAATCGAATCCAAAATAAAAGTTTGTATTCACATAATATATGTGTGTGTATTGTGTATGATTATTTTGTATATATAAATACACACACACGCATGTATACATTTAAGAAAAATGTGTTATTTATATATAAAATAGTTCTATTTATATATAATATAAATCATATAAATATATATATGCAGTATATAAATGCAAATATTTCTCAAATATATACGTGCATGTGCGTGTATTTATATATACAAAATAATTATTATAAAATAATTATAAAAATAAAGGTCTTGATAAATTTTGGCATTTCTTTGTGGTTTGAAATCCAGTATTCCCTTGATACTTTTTAATGAAGAACTCTGTCGTCTTTTGCCCAAACATACTTCGCCGCCTTTAAGGCGAGACACTACAGGTGAATAGGGTAATATTTTTAACTAGCAGATATCACCATGACACATTCCCAGTTGATTACCTACATTAAGATGAGAAAAAAATTTATTACAAGTTTTCTGTAATTTAATGTCTAAATATGCAAATTAGGCATTATCTAAATAAATATGCGCTAATTTGCCTATATTTTAAAAAACGAAATCTCAGAATTGGATAAAGCCAGGTTCAAAATTATTTTTTCATTGTGTTCACATATTAGATGGGGAAACAATTACTGAGGGATTTATGGATATCTACTTTTGTTATCCTGTAAATCAGAATATACTGTCAATAGCCTTAAAAATATATATTTTCGCCATGTTTTTGGAATAAAATTTTCTATAAATCAGGCTACGAATAATATACTTACAAATCCCTCTGTAATTGTCTTCATAATATAACTAGGTACAAGACTGGACAGTTTGGTGTGTATAGGTGCGACTGAAGAGGAGATTTCGGACTTCGGAGATTTCGGAGTATGAGAGAAAAGTCATTTTGAGAAAAAGGCATTTAAAGATTTGTAATGTAAAAAATCATACTTTTTTAGTGGAAACAACTATTTACAGACACAATATCTTATCAAATCATTAGCAACAACAATACAAACCACCTAAATCACATCAAAACTTATAAACACAGCATTTATGGCCTTTAACTGAGCAGAAAAACAGTCAAAAACACACATCTGAATGTCAGAGTACGTCACGTGATGCTTCTGAACCAATCACGCTGTCAGAAATTGACATCAGCCAATGAGATTTCGCTTTTAGGGTTAAATGCCCATTTTACTTTCACGATTGGTTACTGATTAAAAGGAAATGACCATATTTGGATCCGACAGCATTGTACAGAAGAGAGAGAGCTTTCCAGACGTGTGTGAGATTAAAGGAAGCAGAGAGAGATCGCGGAGCAGCGCATTGATTTAGAACGCCAACTTTTGTTGAATTTCAGAGAAATCTACAGACGCAAATAGACAAAGTGTAGTAAAATAAAGACCTAAATGTGTAAATGTGTTTTTCACCACAAGTCTGAAAGAAGACATGTTATTGAAGACAAATAGCCCAAAATCTCAAAATTGACCAGTGAAATGCCGTGTCTCGCCTTAAAGAATGATCGACGTTTTACATGCACCAGGTGGTCTGTAAACGCGAAAAGTTTGCATTGCAGTTTTGCGAAATATAAATTTTTCGAATTGCCTGACAAACAACCTCATGTGACCGTAAAAACTTTTTTGCGATGTATGGTAGTTTTTACGAAATGTATGTGTTTTCATTAAGCGTATTTTCAATTTGGAATTCCAGTTTGTGCAATTTAAAGGGCTGGCTACTGAGAATGGCACACGTGTAAAATATCACATTAGACTTTGTATTTATTTACAACACAGCCTTTGCAGTTTGATAACTGCACTAAGTCTTCACAATTTGAAATGATCATTCAGCTCTAGAAGTTCAATATTTTATGACCATTTTGCTCCTTTCAGATGATAACGCTGGTTCATCTTCTGATGGAGAAACTGCCTCTATGTCCGAAGAGTGACGGACAGTGAAGAGTTTCTCCTGCGTAACCTGTGGGAAAACATTGAGCTCAAAGGGACATTTAGCGAGACATGAGAGAACACACACAGAACAGAAAGACTTCTCCTGCAAGAGATGTGACATCAGCTTTTTCAACCTCAGAAGAGAAGAGACTTCATTCAAAAGAGCACACGAAGAAAGAGTTTCATTGTGATCAGTGTGGAGAGAATTTTAATTATTCTTCTAGTCTCTACCGTCATAGACGGAATACGCACAGTAGTGAAAAACCTTTCGAATGCAGCGAGTGTAACAAGTATTTCCGCACCAAGGGACATCTTTCAAGTCATAAGAAATACCACAGGGAGAGAAAGCTGTACCAGTGCCCTCAATGTGAGAAGAGCTTCAAACAAGAATCCCATCTGAAGAGCCATCTACTCGCTCACACCAATGAGAGGCCGTACCAGTGCAGTGAATGTGGGAATGCCTTTAAAGACTCAAAATCTCTGAAAGCACACCAAAAAATACACTCTGTTGTCAAACCGTATCAGTGTTCACACTGTGAGAAACGTTTCCATCACTCCACTCACCGGAAAACCCATGAGAGGACTCACACCGGAGAGAAACCGTACCTGTGCTCCTACTGCGGGAAGAGCTTCGCTAGTCCATTTTCTTTCAGAGTTCATCTGAGAGTTCACACCGGAGAAAAACCGTATCACTGCAGTGATTGTGGGAAGAGTTTTTATAATGCAAGTGACATAAAAATACACAAGAGAACTCATACAGGAGAAAAACCTTTTAAATGCTCACATTGTGACAAGACTTTTGCTCGATCAAGTGCCATGAAGGTCCATGAGCGAATGCATACAGGAGAGAAACCTTACCGCTGCTCCATCTGTGGCGAGAGATTCTCTTTTAAATGGGGTTTTCAGACTCACCAGAAGAAACATGCGGCTCCAGAATCATCATAGCTTCATCTTGTAATCATTTTTAGGTTCTGTTAAAAAAACTACCTTGCAGTGTTGCCCAAACCTGCTCCTGGAGGCCCGCTGTCCTGCAGAGTTTAGCTTCAACCATAATTAAACACACCTGAACCAGCTAATCAAGAGCTGTCTGAAATCACCCCTATACCCTAAAATAGGGAAATATTTGAGGAGACAGACATTTGTTGTGGCATCCGTAATCATAGTGGACTTTACGAGGACACTAATTTTATCCCACACTGCAATGACGAATATACAACAAATGTACACTCAGTGGCTATAGAATACCCATAATGCACTGTGATGGTCTGAATACATTTCTGTGTCTATCCAGAAGATGGCGCCCACAGCTCAATCATCCATTGTTCCAAACCGCTGGTCCAATGTGGCTACAGCGTAATATCATACAGGTATAAATGGCTTTTTAATTGATTATTAAACTGTTTAACAAAGGTTTATACATAGTTTACATGTCAGAGTTCAAGATAAATCTTTTCATCTCACTACTCGAGCTGGCAGTTTCAATTGATTATTAAACAGCTCAAACTACCGTATGTGTCTGAAATCGCCCACTCGTTTTCATTCACTCCAAGTGAACTATATTAGTGGACTACTTTAGGGAATAGTGAATGAGGGTATAGGGGGTGATTTTGAACACAGCAAAGGTCTTCAGACTCACTAGAAACTTCCAGGCGAGTGTGTTGGAGATAAACTGTGCAGGACGTTGGTCCTCCAGGAGAAGGATTGGACGCCCCTGTTCTCGAACATTATTAACTGTGAACTAGAAATGAATCCTCTGGATGAATTTTTTTTGTGACAACTTTAAATTCACTGTAATGTCCAGATCAGTGTCTGATGTTTATGAGGTATTTAATCTCATTAACAGAATGACAAGTTAGCAGTTATTTAATACTTACTAAAAAAACATGTTGGCGTGAAATGAGTCTTATTTCCCTCAGTCACTGAAATGATCCAGACATGGTTATGAAATAATGCACTACAAGTACAGTACATGTTCTAAGGTCACACTGTCAGTTTTTGGGATTGAATATTGAATATTACTGACAGGTGTGAATCATGAAATATCTCGTTCACAAATCAACTTAAAGTGGTGCCTCAAATACTGTCTGTATTAATGTGGAACGGCAGTCAAGCCTGTTTTTACTTACCAGTACCCAAGTGATATCTCAGCATACAATAAAGCAGTTTAATGCAATTAATAATGGAAGTTTATTGTGTTACCTCTTCTCCGTTTGTCTCAGGTAGTGTGTGCGTTTGTGGCCGGCCTGCTTAATTTCTTCTTGTCTGTTTTGCTGGAGGGGGTGCAGTAAAAACAGCGAATAAAATATTTTCTTTTTCAATTTAAAATCACTGTTTTCTATTTGTATCAATATTCAATATTTTTTTTCCCCTAGTATTCTGTATTTTTCTATTTTCAATCTGTATTATGCTGTTACTACACTCTTCTTACTCACACATGAGCCATAAATTAGATGCTGATTTGCTGCTCAAGTAATCTTGCTTATTAATATCGCTGTTAAAAATGCTGTTGCTTAATGAAGTGACTGACAAACAGTGTTTTTTTTCAGGATTCACAGATCAACAGAAAGCGAAGAACGGCATTTATTTCAAACAGAAAGCGTCTGTAACCTTATTTACACAGTGCGCGCCTCTGATCTGCGCGCTTTTTTCTCTCTTCCACAGAAAGCCGCGAACCTGCGTAATTCAAAAATTAACGGTCATTTTTGATTTACCGCCTGTCTGACTAATAAAACAATCGTTTTATTAGTATATTAGTCTTAAGGCAACACCAGTGAAATACAATTGAATTTTTAATGAGAGAAAATATGTTTGGTGAAGCCTATACTTTTACTCCATCGCTCGGACTGACTGTAGGAGGTGCTGTGACGTTATTTAGTCTACCAGTAAAAGCACCGAAGAAAGACAACTGGAGCTCTCAGACGGTGGGTGTTATTTTGTTTTACATTATGCGTTTTAGCTAGCTGGTTGTTCCTTTTCTGTCTTTTAATTAATTTAATATTTTCGTCGCCGCTCACCATGAAAAAAATGGCTTTACTACAGTAAACAGTCCTCTTGTTTTACTTCAGTAAAACACGTTTTAACCATGATATTTGTAGTCAACAACAGTTCGTAAACTTCGTAGCCTATACTAACACAATGCTTCATTTAAAAATCTAGACACTTAAAGCGCTTACAGTTTAGTGAGAAAGGAGCAGAAACCTGACGAGATAATGTTTAATGTCTGAATATCATATTGTAAGATTTGATAATATTCATGCTCTGTGGTGGCTCAAAACACATTTACATCTGAAATTAAATGTTTCTCAGTATTCTCTATTCTGCTCATGATGATGTTTGTCTTCAGATGTTGACCATGACAGCACAGATGGATGTGATCTGCTGTAAATCAGTAGGAACGGATCTGTCCATGCTGGATATTGAGGATTTCATCACTGAAATCTGTCAGCTGAAGAAAGAAGTGGCGTCACTGGAGGCAAAGCTGAGAGAAAGAGGAGACAAACCCAACAGAGAGGTTTGAGCAGCTCATCATTTCATCCTTCAGCTCAATCAAACCAAAGTTGTGTTAGCTTCTCACTTCTTATGATAAGATAACTGAGTAATGAGGCTAATATCAACGGATTGTTGTTTATTTGTGTTGATCTATGATGTGTTTGTCAGGATCTGGAGAAGGTTTCAGTGTGTGTGACTGATGGGACAGAAGCTCAGGATTCAGTCTGGAGATCCAGAGACACACAGGACTCAGAGCTCAGCCGCAGTTTCCTCTGTTATACTGACGGATCCGCTGATCAAACCTCTGACTGTAACGCTGGAGAACAGCAGATGAAGATGTGCTCCATCAAACTGGAGGACTGCAGGAACCTGATCGAGAGACGAGGAGAAGAAACCACAGCAGAGGAACAACAACAGAGCCGCGAGGAGGATGATGATGATGAGATTGACTGTGATGAGGATGATGAGATTGACTGTGATGAGGATGATGAGATTGACTGTAAAAGGGATGATGGGACAGAAGCTCAGGATTCAGTCTGGAGATCCAGAGACACACAGGACTCAGAGTGCAGCCTCACTTTACTGTGTTATACTGACGCTCAGGATCATGGATCCGCTGATCAAACCTCTGACTGTAACGCTGGAGAACAGCAGATGAAGATGTGCTCCGTCAAACTGGAGGACTGCAGGAACCTGATCGAGAGACGAGGAGAAGAAACCACAGCAGAGGAACAACAACAGGAGGAGGAGGAGGATGAAGATCAGAATGATGATGTTGACGATGATAAAGATTTTGATCCTTCAGGTATGTTTCTACCTTTTTTTGACCTGAAAAGTTTAGTGATAATTTTTTTAATTGTCGAACACAATTGAATAAATTCATTTTTATTATGCAAAGCTCTTTGTCTTCTACCATAACCAAGTCTGTTTTGAACTCCACCTTATGAATGTGTGTTCCACTCAAACCACCAACAGATAAAGAAACAAACGGATCATCTAAATCAGACTGTACCTTGATCATCCAACATTACAGTATCAATCTGATGTGTCAGAGGTGAATATAAGCGTATTAGGCTTATTCTCATCATGCACATGTTATCACTTTGAGAGAATTTATTTATTTATTTTTGAAACTGAGAAAATAAGAATATTTACAAAAAATATTTTATAATCGATCTCTCAGCCCGCATGGTTTCTGCAGAGCTCGGGATTCCAATAGCCCAGGATAAAACCATGGGTCCAGCCACGTCCATTGAATCCTGGGCATTAACTTAAATTAACTTGGATACAGTTCATATCCAAGCCTCACTGGACAAGGAAAAATCGATTGGATATTTCTGGTTGCGTCTACCCTCCCAGACAGTCGAAACTGTTCTAAACTAGGGATGGGCATTTTTCTAAAATATTGTATTCGAATCAGGGCCGGAGTGGGACTCATTTTGATCAGCCAATCCGGACCTGATTGGAATATTCGGGCTCATAAAAATCGATTGTTTGTTTATTTAAATGACGTTTAACGAGAAAGACGTAATTTTTTTAAGTTTAAAGTTTTTGTCACCATTTCTGAACAAGCTTACGGTTAGGCAATATACACAACAAGCTTACGATATATCTTAAGGTTTTATTTTAGTTGAAAACGTTAAACAACATGTGTAAACAAAAACTATAAAGAACAAAAGCCTTTAAGCTCAAGCAGCATGAATGGAAAAAAATGCTAATAAATCAGACTAGGCCAGTTATCGTACAGAACGTACATATACACTCGAGTCAGAAATATGGTTATCGTATTTATATTGTTTCACGTTATAACAATAAACAATAATATCCACATGCTCGAGTGAGAAAATGCGCTGCGCTAACAGACGTTGCAGAGACACAAAGATAACGGTGTGCTAAGCGAAGTTTCTAACAGCACTTTGCAGTTTCTGTTCTTAAACCGGTCTCCCTCAACGAAACTTAAAGGAAGCATATGTCTTAAAATCATTTTGCGATCAGATGATATGTTATCATCTCGGATCACTCGGGGTCCAGCTGCGCTTACCTGCAGTCGTGATGCAGTGATGGACAGCTGTCTGGTTTTATGTGATTTCTCATTGTGGTGATAATATTGTGATAACTCAGTTTCATTCATTTATTTGATTAAAAGTAATTCCATTTTGTAATATTTAATAAGATGATTTTCAACTAAATAATTCCAAACTTTGCAAGGCAGACGACGACATTATGAGATCAAATACAATCCACTTATTGCTTATCACCGGTCCACCCAGTGCATTTATTTATAACTGCGAGTTTTAGTGTTCTAAACACGAATACCTTTCTTTGCTCGGCCACTTAAAGGAACACTCCGACTTTTGGGGACTTTAGCCTATTCACCTTATCCCCCAGAGTTAGATAAGTCCACACATACCTTTTTCATCTCCGTGCGTGCTATAAGTCTGTTTGACGCACCCATCGCTAGCCTAGCTTAGCACAAAGACTGGATGTGAATGGTTGCAGCTAGCATACTAATCCAAATAAGTGACCAAAATAACGCAAACATTTTCCTATTTACATGTTGTGATTTGTATAGTCACAGAGTGTACAAAAAACAAAGTCACATGAGACACAGACATATTTTAACCGTATAAATCCTGGGAACTATTCTGAAGGCGAAGCACTGCTACTTGGGCGGAGTGATAACCGCAGCACCTGAGACACGCCGTTGTTTCTTCTGTCAACAAAACCAGCGTGACATCTCAGGTGCTGCGGTTATCACTCCGCCCAAGTAGCAGTGCTTCGCCTTCAGAGAATATAGTTCCCAGTATTTATACGGTTAAAATATGTCTGTGTCTCATGTGACTTTGTTTTTTGTACACTCTGTGACTATACAAATCACAACATGTAAATAGGAAAATGTTTGCGTTATTTTGTCACTTATTTGGATTAGTATGCTAGCTGCAACCATTTACATCCAGTCTTTGTGCTAAGCTAGGCTAGCGGTGGGTGCGTCAAACAGACTTATAGCACGCACGGAGATGAAAAAGGTATGTGTGGACTTATCTAACTCTGGGGGATAAGGTGAATAGGCTAAAGTCCCAAAAAGTCGGAGTGTTCCTTTAAACTTCACCTTCCGCATAATCCTGCAAGGCCACCCTTTAGAGAGACATTCTAAACTATATAGACCTTATGTAGCCCCGCCCCTTTTCAGCGCTGTGCTTGTAGTCTTTTGTCTTCCGGTCTGTATTTTCACAGCGATCTTGCATATTATGACTTCTAAAATCAAAATTAAGTCTACTGACATTTGTTTAGACATCTGCTTTAAACATTAAAATCCTCATGATAACTTTTGTTTACTTTTACATTAAGTAAATCCACTTCACCAGCTAATTACTCTTCGACAGCGATGCCATAGAGATATACAGAGCGACCGCAAAAACGAAAGTTCAAAGACAATATTCTAAAGATGGCTGCACGCTTGTTTCTCTGGCGCATAAGGTCTATTGGAGTTAAACAACACATGTCAGGACCCACTCATTGTCGTAATCATACTTTAGATCTAATATTGTCACATGGACTCAATGTTGATGCCGTTGAAGTTCTGCAGCAGAGCGATGACATCTCAGATCATTATCTAGTCTCATGGATACTTCATTTAGCCAAGGATGCAAAGCCGACTCCCTGTCACAAATATGGTAGAACTACCACTTCTAACACTAAAGATTGCTTTATAAATAATCTTCCTGACCAGTTTCATCTCTTCAGCATCTCCGATAGCTTAGAAGAATTTGATGTTGCAACAAACTTTTGACTCTCTCTTTTCCAGCACTTTAGACACAGTTGCTCCTTTGCACTTAAAGAAGATTAAAGAAAATAGTCCAACACCGTGATACAACGAGCACACTCAGGCCCTTAAGAGAACAGCCAGAAAAATGGAGCATAACTGGAAGAAAACAAAACTAGAGGTATTTCGCATTTTGTGGAAAGAGAGCTCGATTTCATACAGAAAGGCCTTAAAAACTGTTAATCTGCTTATTTTTCAACCCTCTTAGAACAAACACAACCCTAGGTATTTATTCGAAACGGTGGCTAAATTAACGAGAAATAAAGCTTCAGCCCCAGATGTTTTCAAACAGCACAACAGTAATGACTTTATGAACTTCTTTACTTAGAAGATTGTTAATACTAGAGAAAATTATAACTATGCAACCATCTACTACAGTATCACATATCACATGTTAAAACGGTGTCGTAAGTTAATAACTAATGATCTTTGCAACAGAAGTGAATCAATCAAAAACTTACTTTAGCTGGGTAATAACTTTTTTTTCTAGAGCTGCTGTAAAGCCAAAACAATCTCCTATTATAAAACGATTTCCTATTATCACTGTAAAGCTGCTTTTGAAACAATCTGTATTGCTAAAAGCGCTATATAAATGAAGATGACTTGACTTTCATCTCACATACCCTGTCCCTCACGTCTTTGACTCACATGCTAGAAGACGGGAGTCTGGCCGCAGCAACAGGCCTTTAGTAAGCCTGGGCTAAGCCCCTAATTCTGCCGCTGCCAGGCCCCACTACCCCCCTCACTCCGCTCAGCCACACACCGCGGCTTTTCCTGGTGCTGCACCCCATACAACAATGCCACTAATGGAGCAAACTCAGCCGTCTCAGCCATTTCATCTTGCCGGCTTATCCGTCTGATGCCTTGAGTTGTATGTGCCCATGGGCCCTCCCTGTCAAATGGATTTATGCACACCCTGTTCACCTGCCGACTGGCTCACCCTTACGATACTGTGAGCTGCAGGCTCCCATTGGATGCTGCATGAGCCCTCCCGGTCAAGCAACCAGGCTGCTCCATGTAAACACTATTTTTGCCAACTTTGTTGCACATATTTTTGGGGGTTAGTTAGTAAATTCCCAGCTGCTGTCCCAAATAATTTTTTTGAGAGTACCGTATTTTCCAGACTATAAGTCGCTCCGGAGTGTAAGTTGGATCAGTCAAAAAATGCGTCACGAAGAGGAAAAAAACATATATAAGTCGCACTGGACTATAAGTCGCATTTATTTAGAAATTTATTTCACAAAATCCAAGACCCAGTACAGACATTTAATCTGGAAAGGCAAGTTATTCAGCTCCACAACAGCACACAGAACAACAGCTGAATGTGTCCGGTGTGTTAGCGTAACACATTAACAGTTATTCAGCTCCACAATAGCATAAAGAACATATACCTGGGAGGCTGAATAGGCTAAACTAACATTAGCCGGCGAGTCCAGCAAGTTACCGGTCAGCAAGTTCACCAAGCTCCCGATCTCATCACACAACACTGAATCCATTGAGTTCTTCCTCAGTGTCGCTTCTGAACAACTCCGCTAACTAGAGCGCCCTCTCGCGGCTGTAGACGGTAATGTTTTCTCTTGGTTCATCTCAGTCAGTATGAATTAATTTTGATATATAAGTCGCACCTGACTATAAGTCACAGGACCAGCAAAACTATGAAAAAAAAGTGCGACTCATAGTCCGGAAAATACGGTACCACATTCCGAGCTCGGAGGCCTCCACCCGGACAGCAGGTCAAATATCCATACTCTTGTATCTAATAATTTGTAAGTTATAATTTGTAAGTCCAGAGTCGCTATATATATATATATATATATATATATATATATATATATATATATAAATGAACTAAATTGATAACTTTTTTACAACAAAAATTAACCTTCACTGAACTTACTAAAGCTGAACTATGATGCTATTTTCTTCTAGAAACAAACTTTGTTGCAATTTTTTCCTGATTTCACTGTAAAGCTGCTTTGAAACAATCTATATTGTAAAAAGCGCTTTAATGATGACTTGACTTATGCCCATTATGATGTTCCTTTCAGATGGCAACACTGGTTCATCTTCTGATGGAGAAACTGCCACTACGTCCAAACAGCGACAGACAGAGACCGACTGTGGAAAAACGTTCAGCAAACAGGAACATTTAGCGAGACGTAAGAGAAAACAGAAAGACTTCTCCTGCAAGATATGCGACATCAGCTTTTCGACCTCACAAGAGAAGAGACGTCATTCAAAAGAGCACAAGAAGAAAGAGTTTCATTGTGATCAGTGTGGGAAGAAATGTAATTCCTCTTCTAGTTTCTACCGTCATAAGGCGACTCATAAGGACAGGGAGGAAAAGCTGTACCAGTGCCCTCACTGTGAGAAGAGCTTCACCCAGGGATCGATTCTGAAGAACCATCTACGTATTCACACCAATGAGAGGCCGTTCAAATGCAGTGAATGTGAGAAGAGCTTCAAACAGAGAGCCCATCTGAATAGCCATCTACTCACACACACCAATGAGAGGCCGTACAAGTGTCCTCACTGCGAGAAGGGCTTCAACCAGGGACCCCATCTGAAGAGCCATCTACGCACACACACCAATGAGAGGCCGTATCAGTGCCCTCAATGTGAACTGAGCTTCAAAGATGGATCTAATCTGAGGAAACATCTATTCATGCACACCAATGAAAGGCCGTACCAGAAAAGCCATCTACTCATTCACACCAATGAGAGCCTGTACAAGTGCCCTCACTGTAAGAAGAGCATGAAATACGAAAACAGTCTGAAGAAACATCTACTAATGCACAGCAACGAGAGGCCGTACAAGTGCAGTGAATGTGAGAAAACCTTTACAAAGTCAACTTCTCTAAAGTTACACCAAAAAACACACTCTGATGTCAAACCGTATCAGTGTTCACACTGTGAGAAACGTTTCCATCATTCGACTCACCGGAAAACCCATGAGAGGACTCACACCGGAGAGAAACCGTACCTGTGCTCCTTCTGCGGGAAGAGCTTCGCTAGTCCATTTTCTTTCAGAGTTCATCTGAGAGTTCACACTGGAGAAAAACCGTATCACTGCAGTGATTGTGGGAAGAGTTTTTACAAGCCAGGTGACTTAAAAATACACAAGAGAACTCATACAGGAGAAAAACCTTTTAAATGCTCACATTGTGACAAGACTTTTGCTCGATCAAGTGCCATGAAGGTCCATGAGCGAATGCATACAGGAGAGAAACCTTACCGCTGCTCCATCTGTGGCGAGAGATTCTCTTTTAAATGGGGTTTTCAGACTCACCAGAAGAAACACGCGGCTCCAGAATCATCATAGCTTCATCTTGTCATTACTTTTAGGTTGTGTAAAAAAACAAAAAACACCTTGCAGTGTTGCGGAAACGTAATTTCATGGTTGTAAAAAACTTAAAACTAGACTGTGTCTAGAACAGGGGCGCCCAAACTGGTCTGCAGAGTTTAGCTTCAATCATAAACTTACCTGAACCAGCGAATCAAGAGCTGTGTCTGAAATCACCCCTAATAGGGCACTATTTGAGTGAACAGCCGTTAGTAGTTGTGTCCGTAACCATAGTGGATGTTATCAAGGGCATTCATTCAGATCCCGCATTGCTCTGAAATGACAAGTGTACAACTAATGTACACTCAGTGGTATAGAATACCCAAAATGCACTTTGATGGTTGCGCTAAATAAATTCCTGCTTCTATCCAGAAGATGGCGCCCGAAGCTCAATCATCCACCATCCATCCATTTTCCAAACTGCTGGTCCAATGTGCATAATATCATACAGGTATAAGTTGTTTTTTAATTAATTATTAAATTGTTTAAATAAGGTTTATACGTAGTTGCCATGACAGAGTTCAAGATAAATCCTTTCATCTTACTACTGGAGCTGCCAGTTTGCTCAGTTTCAAATGATTTTCCAGTGCACTGTGTCTGAATTCACTCCTTCAAGTGAACTATATTAGTGGACTACTTTAGGGAATAGTGAATGAGGGTATAGACTGGGGTGATTTAAACACAGCAAAGGTCTTCAGACTCACTAGAAACTTCCAGGCGAGTGTGTTGGAGATAAACTGTACAGGACGTTGGTCCTCCAGGAGAAGGATTGGACGCCCCTGTTCTCGAACATTATTAACTCTGTAAAAATGAATCCTCTAAATGAGAATCTGTTTCTTTGTGACATCTTTTATTTCACTGTAATATGCAGATCAGTGTTTGATGTTGGATTAAAGTGTGTTTATGGGGCATTTAATCACACTAAGAGAATGATGTTCACAAATCAACTTACAGTAGCGCTTCAAATACTAGTATGAATGTGCTACGGGAGTCAAGCCTGTATTTACTTACCAGTAACCATAGGGGCAGTGACCAAGGAATATCTCAGCAATATCATAGAGCAAAGCAGTGTAATGCAATAAAATGCACGTTTATTGTGTTGCCTCTCTCGGTTTGTCTCAGGGAGTGTGTGTGTTTGTGACTGGCCTGCTTCATTTCTTCTTACCCGTGTTTTGGTGGAGGGGGTTCAGTAAAAACAGCAGAAACAAAAAAAATACTGAAATATTTTTCCGTTTAAAAGTGTTTTCTATTTAAATCAATATTCAAATGTATTTATTTTTCATTGAGTCAAAGCTGTATTTTGATTGGCTGTTACTGTCTTCAGTGCCACATAACCCAGAAATCATGTTGATTTGCTGATTAATAATTCTTTCTTATTATTATAAAGTTGAATAAGCTTGTGCTGCTTAATGAAGTGTAGAAAGATACAGTTTTGTTTTTCAGGGTTCACAGATAAAGAAGGAAAGCATTTATTTAGAAAAGAGCGTCTGAAACGTTTCTCTTCCCTTACTACGCGCTCTGTATCTGCGCGCGCTTTCTCCTGTCTTCCACAGAAAGCCGCGAACTCGTGTAATTCAAAAATTAACGGTCATTTTGATTTACCGGCTGACTGACTAAGATTCGTTTGTCGATGTCTTTAGTAGTAGTCTCTTGGCAAAGGTACCGGTACTAAAGTATTTTTAATAAGAGAAATTCGGGTTGGTGAAGCCTCTTGTACTCCATCGCTCATACTGTAGGGGGCGCTGTGACTTTATTTAGTCAACCGGTAAAACCACCGAAGAAAGAAAGACAACTGGACCTCTCAGACGGTGAGTGTTTCATCTTTTACATTATTTATGCGTTTCAGCTGTTTGCTGTCATTTTCCTGTTTATTGAATTTAAATATGAGAAATAACCATGGTTTTACTAAAGTAACCGGGTCCTGTTGTTTTACTACAGCACGTTTAAGCCAATATGTATTGTAGTAAACAATAGTAATCTAACTATCTACTGCTCAATTTTAAATTCTAATCTAGACGCTTGTAATGTTCTAACATTTTGGTGAGAAATTAGCAGAAATCGCACAATATCGTGTTCAATATTTGAATATGCATGTAAAATATAACATTTGATAATATTTATGCTCTGTGGTGGCTCACAACAGATGTACATCTGAAGTGAAATGTTTTTGAATATTCTCCAAAAATAAGTGTCATTTTCCTTAGTTCTGCTCATGATGTGTTTGTCTTCAGATGTTGACCATGAGAGCGCAGATGGATGTGATCTGCTGTAAATCAGTAGGAACGGATCTGTCCATGCTGGATATTGAGGATTTCATCACTGAAATCTGTCAGCTGAAGAAAGAGGTGGCGTCACTGGAGGCAAAGCTGAGAGAAAGAGGAGACAAACCCAACAGAGAGGTTTGAGCAGCTCATCATTTCATCCTTCAGCTCAATCAAACCAAAGTTGTGTTAGCTTCTCACTTCTTATGCTCATCTCAAATTAAGACAACAAATCACCAGTATAACCACTAGAGATGACTGCTGAGTAGGGCTGTAACGATACAGCAAACCCACGATTTGGTTCGTATCCCGATTTCTGACCCACAGTTCGATACAAACCGCGGTTCTTGCGAGGAGGGATTTTTAAAAGCCAAATAAATAAATAGCTAAAGCTATAACTCTGTTTTCTTGTAACAAAATACTTTTGAAAAACAAACAGAACTATACTCCATTGTGGAGATGATTCGATGATTCGCGCGCGCCGGTGCCACACACACACACACACACACACACAAGCAAACACCGCGCGCTTTGCTCACTTGCTCTGGTGTTTGCTTGTGTGTCTGCGTGTGGGGGAGAGGTGCGATTTTTGAATAATAATCAAATGATACCCAGCGATCTTCGAATATTATTTTTGCTTGAAATTCCCATACCTAATATGTAAAAGACCCCGTCACAGCCCTAGGATCTATTCTGGACGAGAAAGATAAGTCTGGGAAGGGGTGTGTCGATCGCGATCTGCCTTCTCATACCGCGACACAGGTTCGTGGATCTGAGTGTCGCGATTTCGGTTTAATATCGTAAATCGTTACAGCCCTACTGCTGAGTAATGAGGCTAATATCAAGAGGTTCTTTGTTTATCTATTTTTTCAGGATCTGGAGAAGGTTTCAGTGTGTGTGACTGATGGGGCAGAAGCTCAGGATTCAGTCTGGAGTTCCAGAGACACACAGGACTCAAAGCAGAGTTATACTGACGCTCAGGATCATGGATCCGCTGATCAAACCTCTGACTGTAACGCTGGAGAACAGCAGATGAAGATGTGCTCCGTCAAACTGGAGGACTGCAGGAACCTGATCGAGAGACGAGGAGAAGAAACCACAGCAGAGGAACAACAACAGGAGGAGGAGGAGGAGGAGGAGGATGAAGATCAGAATAATGATAATGTTGATGATGATAAATATTTTGATCCTTCAGGTATGTTTCTTCCTTTTTCCCATAATCAAGTCTGTTTTGAACTTCTGCTAATGAATGCGTGTTCCACTCAAACCAGCAACAGATTTAAAAAAAAACGATCATCTAAATCAGACTGTACATTGCTGTTTGATGATCATCCAACATTGCAGTATCAATTTGATGTGTCAGAGGTGAATATAGGAAAATGGTCGCATCTACCTTCCCAGACAGTCCAAACTGTTCTAAACGTGATCTGCTTTCTTCGCTCGGCCACTTAAACTTCACATTCCGCATAATCCCGCAAGGCCCCCCTTTCAAGAGACATTCTTAACTCTATTGCAGTTAGACAACACATGTCAGGACCCACTCATTGTCGTAATCATACTTAATGTTGATGCCGTTGAAGTTCTGCAGCAGAGCGATGACATCTCAGATCATTATCTAGTCTCATGGATACTTCATTTAGCCAAGGCTGCAAAACTGACTCCCGTCACAAATATGGTAGAACGATCACTTTTAACACTAAAGATTGCTTTATAAATAATTTTCCTGATCAGTTTCATCTCTTCAGCATCCCAGATAGTTTAGAATTGCTCATTTGCGCTTAAAGAAAATAGTCCAATGCCGTGGTACATCGAGCACACTCGGGCCCTCAAGAGAGCAGCCAGAAAACTGGAAGAAAACAAAACTGGAGGTTTCTCGCATTTCGTGGAGCGAGAGTACAATTGTGTAAAGAAAGGCCTTAACAACTGCTAATCTGCTTATTTTTCAACCCTCTTAGAGGAAAACAAACACAACCCTAGGTATTTATTTGAAACAGTGGCAAAACTAACGAGAAATATAATGTCTTAATGAACTTCTTTACTTACAAGAGTGATAATACTAGAGAAAATTACAACTATGCAACCGTCTACTACAGTATCGCATCAGACAGTGCATTGTAGTCTCCCTGAGGGAAAACATGATCTAAATCAACTAAATATATGTTAGACCCTATACCGACTAAAGAGATGCTTCCAGAGGTCATAGATCCTCTTCTTAATATCATTAATTCATCTTTGTCTCTAGGATACATAACAAAAACCTGATTAAACCGCTTGTTAAAAGAAACCGCACCTTAATCCTGCAGAATTAGTCAATTACAGGCCGATCTCGAATCTACCAGCAGCAAACTCTGTAGAGTGTGTGGGGCAACAGTTCCAGCTACACCTGTTTCACATATAACGCTAGTTACTCCGTTTGCAGAGCGGTGCGTATACAGCAGAGCCGAGATTGTTTCCGCACCGATCAGTCTATTTGTGCTGTGCTGAATTAAATTGACATCGGATGGTTCGTGGTCAAAATGTACACGGATTGGCCTGATAATATAGTAATCTCACCATAAATGCATTTAATTAAATTTTACTACTATTTTTCACTGTCATTTTCACAGCCAAAAAGACACCACTTTTTCATGTTCTCTGCATCTTGGGTGGCATTTAAGAACCAAACACTTTAACTAACTTGGCCTAAGTGTAGTGCCTTTTAGAATGGTTTGCTTTGCTCTAAAGGAAAGAAACCCAATACTTGCTTTTTGCTGCATAAGCTAACCGCACTAGTCTAATCTAAAAGACTAACGTACATCACGTAATGTTACATGCCTAACGTTACACGATATGGGTGTGTGTGAGGCATATAACGTTAGCTACTACGGTGTTAAACAAGCTAGGCAAACGCATAGAACTGTATAAAACAAGGGTTATCGTTTTAATCGCTAACCTAGCGGACAACATCGATGACAAAAGTACATTCATCATATTTTTTGTTGTTGTCATGATTTATTAATGACTCGGCATCATCTGTATTAAAGAGAAAATAATTACTTTATCCGATGTTTAAAGTGAATAAAATAGCCTTGACTTACTGGAGTTCCACAACTATGAAAAATATTGTTCTCTCCCACTGGACTTTGCGTGTGTGGTGGTGAGGTAAAAGGGGAGCACACACCCCGTTTGCATTTGCATTGTTTTACTACTTACACAATTATTTTGAATATATTATTTACAATACACATATTTTAATTATATTTTTAGGGAGGGACAACCCTCAGATTTATGCCCATTATGTTCCTTTCAGATGACAATGCTGGTTCATCTTCTGATGGAGAAACTGCCTCTACATCCAAACAGCGACAGACAGTGACCGACTGTGGAAAAACATCGAGACGTAAGAGAAAACACACAGAACAGAAAGACTTCACCTGCAAGAGATGCAACATCAGCTTTTCAACCTCAGAAGAGAAGAGACGTCATTCAAAAGAGCACAAGAAGAAAGAGTTTCGTTGTGATCAGTGTGGGAAGAAATTTAATTCCCATTCTAATTTCTACCGTCACAAGGCGACTCATAAGGACAGGGAGGAAAAGTGAGAAGAGCTTCACCCATTCTGAAGAGCCATCTACTCACACACACCAATGAGTGGCTGTATCAGTGCCCTCAATGTGAGAAGAGCTTCAGAGATGGATCTAATCTGAGGAAACATATATTCAGTCACACAAAAAAGAGGTCGTACCAGATAAACCATCCATTCACACACACCAATGAGAATCCATATCAGTGTCCTCACTGTGAGAAACGTTTCCATCATTCGACTCAACGGAAAACCCATGAGAGGATTCACACCGGAGAGAAACCGTACCTGTGCTCCTACTGCGGGAAGAGCTTCGCTAGTCTTTGTTTTTTCAGAGTTCATCTGAGAGTTCACACTGGAGAAAACCGTATCACTGCAGTTATTGTGGGAAGAGTTTTTACAAGCCAGGTGACTTAAAAATACACAAGAGAACTCATACAGGAGAAAAACCTTTTAATTGCTCACATTGTGACAAGACTGGTGCCATGAAGTGCCATGAAAATCCATGAGCGAATGCATACAGGAGAGAAACCTTACCGCTGCTCCATCTGTGGCGAGAGATTCTCTTTTAAATGGGGTTTTTCAGACTCACCAGAAGAAACACGCGGCTCCAGAATCATCATAGCTTCATGTGTGTAATGTAATAAAAAAAATGCATGTGTATTGTGTTATCTCTCTCCGTTTGTCTCAGGGAGTGTGTATTTGTGACCGGCCTGCTTCATTTCTTCTTATCTGCGGTGCTAGAGGGGATGCAGTAAAAACAGCAAAAACAGTAATATTGTGAAATATTATCTTTTAAAATCACAGTTTTCCATTAAATCTATATTTTTAAAAAAATAATAAAAAAATGTGGTTAGTCAAATCTGAATTTTGATTAGTTATCCAGTTTTCAGTGTCACTTGACCCTTTTGAAAACATTATAATATGCTGATTTGCTACTCAAGAAATCTTTATTAACATGAAGAATTCTTTATTATTAACATTATTAAATCTTTATTATTATAAAGCCGCCTTGCTGAAAAAAAATATATATTTTTTTTAAAACATCTAACTCAAATTCCAAATGTATTCATAATAATTTTTTGAGAACCAATTGAAAACTTTATCTATAGCAATTATAGCAAAACATATTAAACAAGGCGTGTGAAATGCATTAAAGTTTTTATTTTCTTTATTTTTAATATATCTTCCTTTTCTGCGACTGCGCGCCTCATCTGCGCTGCGCGCGCTTTCTCCTGTCTTGCTCCTGTCTTCAGAAAGCCGCGAACTCGTGTAATTCAAAAATTAACGGTCATTTAATTTACCGGTTTACTGACTAACATTCTTTTATCAATCGTCTTTATTTAATAATCACGTTATGATTGTATGGAGTCTCTTGGAAACACCACTGAAGGACAATGTTTAATAAGATAAATTGGGCGTTCGTCTGTCAGCTCCCTAGTTCAGTAGTCAGGGCACTGATCGGGGAGTCGTCCACATTCATGTACACGATGATTCACGAGCTAGGAAGCGAGGGAGCTGATGGAAACGCAGGGTATAGGTTTGGTGAGCCTCTACTCTTTTAGCTAGTCCATCGCTCGTACTGTAGAAGGCGCTGTGACGTTATTTTTCCGCTGGTAAAACCACTGAAGAAAGAAAGACTGGAGCTCTCAGATGGTGAGTGTTTAATATTTTTTACATTATTCTTGTGTTTTAGCTGTTGATGTGCTAGCTGTTATTTTACTCTACATTTTTAATTAAGCTTCCTCGCCCTCTCAACGTATGAAAATTAATCCCTTACGAAAATTGACCATGGTTTTATTATAGTAAAAGTGTAGTAAACATGTTTTTTGTCCGTTTGATTACCATTTGTATGACCACAGTTTTACCATAAATAGCATGGTTAATTTGTAGATACCTTGGTAATAATAATAAATGCTAGATGCTTTTAAAGTTTTATGGTTCTGGAGAAATAAGCCGAAATCTGGCAATATCATGTTTAATATCTGAATGTAAGTCATTAAATAATATTCCTGCTCTGTGCTGGCTCAATATTGGAATTAATACCCATAAACACATTTCCATGTGAAATAATTCAGAATATTCTCAGAAATGAAATGTTAACTTCAAGTCAGTTCTATGTAGTTATTTTCTTGTTCATTGGTATGCAGACAATAATTTTCAGTTTAAATCAGTGTCAGTCCATTATAAATGCTTCTCGTAATAATGATGTTGTGTTTGTCTTCAGATGTTGACCATGAAAGTGCAGATGGATGTGATCTGCTGTAAATGAGCAGTTCATCATTTCATCAAAACAAAGTTTAGTTAGCTTCTCACTTCTTATGCACATCTCAGATTAAATCTCATGCGTAATTAGGGGTGCACAATATTCAAACCGAACTGAAAAACTGCGATAAAACCCTCACGGAATGTATCGCAATAATCTCATGGCGTACCGAATGCGCCCCACCCATCCATGGGCCATTGTTAAGGTTGACGTCAATTTACAAATGGCACAAAACTAATGTTTCTTCCTTGACATTTGATTAAATAGTAAATAGGCATGTATCAGTACACGTTTTCGTCTCACAAATTTTCAATACAACGCTGTAGGCCAACCACAATTATCCACCAATAATCGCAATAAGCTCTGGATTGTAACTTTCGATAAGAAACAGAGTAGAGAGTAATTTTTCAAATTATGTCCATTTTATCACAAAATTCAAACAATAAATGCCATTTTGACGCTTTTTTTTATGTGGCGTCACGGATCGATTAAACTGTAAGGTATAGTAGTACAGTTAAAGGGATAGTTCACTTTAAAATTAAAATTCTGTCATCATTTACTCACCCTCAAGTTGTTTCAAACCTGTATTAATTTATTTCTTCTGCTGAACACAAAGAAAGATATTTTGAAGAATGTCAGTAACCAAACAGTAGTCTGTACCCATTGACTTCCATAGTAGGAAAAAAAAATACTATGGAAGTCAATGGGTACAGACTACTGTTTGGTTACTGACATTCTTCAAAATATCTTTCTTTGTGTTCAGCAGAAGAAATAAATTAATACAGGTTTGAAACAACTTGAGGGTGAGTAAATGATGACAGAATTTTAATTTTAAAGTGAACTATCCCTTTAAAGACCCAGAACCAGATATGATGAATGAGACCCGGAGTCAGGAGTGCAGTCAATTGAAGAAATGTTTTACTGAAGACAGTTTGCAGTTTAATCAGGCAGGAGTTTGCTTCAAGACTCACAAGGAGTTCGTAGGCAGCCCCGCTCACAGTTACAAAGATCACAGCAATTATACCCTTCACTAAGGTCTAAGCTACGTCATTACTTTAGGTTGAATGTTTCTGATTGGCTGAGAAATAGATAAACATAGTGAATTTCCACACATATACAGATAGACTGAAGCATATCTCCATTGATTATGTGGCTGACACTCAGACCCTGGATTTAGGCACTTCGTGACCTTCCAGGTCGCAGATCTGCGTTTCTAGTCGCCAACATGTTGAAGAAAATAAGTCAGTCCATCTCCAATAATGTAATTTGTTCCTTAACCTGTAACCAAGAAGACTAACGCACACACCGACACACAGCTTGGTCGAGCTCTAACGATAAACGGGCGACTCTTCTCAAAACATCTTCTTTCTCTTTCTCTTCTTTCTCTCAATGAGAGGACACTTTAATCTAATGCAGGAAAATAAAGACTTTAACTAAGAAATGGTCACTTAAACTATTGGTTCCAATGACCCTTGTGACCTATAGTCATCATGGTGAGCTAGAAGAACAGATATTTTAACACGTTGAAGACCTTGTCAAACTAAACGAGTCCATATTTCATTTTTCTGGAAGCCGAGCTAAATGAGCAAGCACTGGTACTGCATTCCTGGCATGGGCCAGACCCTCAGTCACCTCTCAGATATCAAATACAGACATTAGAGAATACATGAAAAGAATATTTCAGGAATCACACTGGTAACTTCTATAAATTAGTAAAACCTCATAAGCTTAGAGAAGTCATTCAACTCATTTGATGTTAAGAAGGAAAAATATTGATTAATACCTTGATTATAATCACTCATTAGATATACATTGAAGTGGCAGTAGATTTCAGAATCCGCCCCCTCATGATCACTATATAGGCGCCTCAGTTTAAGCAGCAGTGCGAGTGAAAGCGATCATCTCTTCATAATAAACTTGAATGATCATCTTAAGGTATGTTGAAAGATACAGTACAACTTACTGAAATGTATTCTATACTGTGTAATCACTCAATCATTGTTTAAATTGCGGAAAGACATCAGTAAAACAGCTTGTAGACAATTTAAAAGAGTTTATTCACATGGATAAATGCAGAGAAGCGGTCAGAACCAGATCGTGCCTCTCAAACCCAAGCAGCCAATCACACACTGCGGATGCACACTTCTACGGCAGACTCTTCGACTTTGCTTTTCAACCCGGAAGAACAAAATTGCTCGGAAAACACAAAATAACCAATTTCAAATTTTTGGTCAATTTATGAGTGCTTTTAGTGTTTTCAGTGATGTGCAGGCTGTACCTATCTTTACTGTGTTATACTGACGCTCAGGATCATGGATCCGCTGATCAAACCTCTGACTGTAACGCTGGAGAACAGCAGATGAAGATGTGCTCCGTCAAACTGGAGGACTGCAGGAACCTGAACGAGAGACGAGGAGAAGAAACCACAGCGGAGGAACAACAACAGAGCCATGAGGAGGAGGAGGATGATGATAAGATTGAGGATGTTGATGATGATGACTCTGTTCTGTCAGGTATGTTTCTTCTAGGCTTGCTGTGATAGTCAGTGTTTCCGGTGTTCATTTACATAATTTGACCTCCACCGCAGCAGCTTTCCATTTAAAGGGACACACACAAAACAATGTTTTTGCTCACCTTCAAATAGGGACAATTTTAACATGCTATAAAAAATGGTCTGTGGGGTATTTTGAGCTGAAATTTCACATACACACTCTGCAAATTCTGTGGTTTAAAGGGATGGTATAATGTCCCTTTTTACAAGATGTAACATAAGTCTCTGATTTTGAAAACTGCACTAAGACATATCACAATTTTAGTTTTTTGACTGATTGTCCAGCTTTAGAAGTTATAGAAAAGGTTAGATATTTTATGCCCATTATGATGTTCCTTTCAGATGGCAACACTGGTTCATCTTCTGATGGAGAAACTGCCACTACGTCCAAACAGCGACAGACAGAGACCGACTGTGGAAAAACGTTCAGCAAACAGGAACATTTAGCGAGACGTAAGAGAAAACAGAAAGACTTCTCCTGCAAGATATGCGACATCAGCTTTTCGACCTCACAAGAGAAGAGACGTCATTCAAAAGAGCACAAGAAGAAAGAGTTTCATTGTGATCAGTGTGGGAAGAACTTTAATTCCTCTTCTAATTTCTACCGTCATAAGGCGACTCATAAAGACAGGGAGGAAAAGCTGTACCAGTGCCCTCACTGTGAGAAGAGCTTCACCCAGGGATCGATTCTGAAGAACCATCTACTCGTGCACAGCAATGAGAGGCCGTTCAAATGCAGTGAATGTGAGAAGAGCTTCAAAAAGAAATCCATTCTGAAGAGCCATCTACTCACACACACCAATGAGAGGCCGTACAAGTGTCCTCACTGCGAGAAGGGCTTCAACCAGGGACCCCATCTGAAGAGCCATCTACGCACACACACCAATGAGAGGCCGTATCAGTGTCCTCAATGTGAGAAGAGCTTCAGAGATGGATCTAATCTGAGGAAACATCTATTCAGTCACACCAAAAAGAGGCCGTCCCAGAAGAACCATCTATTCACACACACCAGTGAGAATCCATATCAGTGTCCTCACTGTGAGAAGAGCTTTAAAGAGGAATCTAATCTGAGGGAACATCTACTCATTCACACCAATGAGAGCCTGTACAAGTGCCCTCACTGTAAGAAGAGCATGAAATATGAAAACAGTCTGAAGAAACATCTACTAATGCACAGCAACGAGAGGCCGTACAAGTGCAGTGAATGTGAGAAAACCTTTACAAAGGCAACTTCTCTAAAGTTACACCAAAAAACACACTCTGATGTCAAACCGTATCAGTGTTCACACTGTGAGAAACGTTTCCATCATTCAAATCGCTGGAAAACCCATGAGAGGATTCACACCGGAGAGAAACCGTACCTGTGCTCCTTCTGCGGGAAGAGCTTTGCGACTTCATTTTCTTTAAGAGTTCACATGAGAGTTCACACTGGAGAAAGACCGTATCACTGCAGTGATTGTGGGAAGAGTTTTTACAAGCCAAGTGACTTAAAAATACACAAGAGAACTCATACAGGAGAAAAACCTTTTAAATGCTCACATTGTGACAAGACTTTTGTGCGATCAAGTGCCATGAAGATCCATGAGCGAATGCATACAGGAGAGAAACCTTACCGCTGCTCCATCTGTGGCGAGAGATTCTCTTTTAAATGGGTTTTTCAGACTCACCAGAAGAAACACGCTGTTTTAGAATCATCATAGCTTCATCTTGTCATTATGTGTGATCTGTACTGGCAAAATTATTTGCAATGAGCACTTTTCTTTTTTTTTTACATTCTTAATAAATAAAAAAAACTTAAATAATATATGATTTGTTGACAAAAAATGCCTGAGCTACACCTGTTTGAAGTCGACAGAGTCAGCAAAGTCAATTCAAGAGGAAATTCAAGTTAGTTTTTTGAAGGTTCCAAAATAAAATCACCAAGCAACCGTACTTTAAAATCCCTAATAACACCAAATTTGGCACACACAAAGTCAAAACCAAATATCTATAGGAAAAATATATGTTCAACCTTTTTTCCTTATGATACCACAATTGTTTGATTAACACTAATAAAACAGACAGCATATGGCTATATATTAAGACCTACTGTACTGCAGGGATATAATATCATGTTACACATCAGATGTTTTTCCCAGACAGTAAACCAAAACTTCATTTAAGACATAACAGATAATGTTTGTGTGAATACTCGCCAAGACAGATATTTTCAAATACTGTAATTCTGTGTATACAGTATGTGTACTGTATATCGGGATTGCACGCTGTCTGAGTGTTACACTGGAAACTTAAAGAAGAATATCTCTCGAACATTGTTTATTGTGCAGAAATGAATCCTCTGGATGAAAATCTTTAAACTCACTGTAATTTGCAGATCAGTGTCTGATATTGGATTAAAGTGTGTGTTTATGGGGTATTTAATCACACTAATGGATTGACGAGGCCTAATTCTTAGCAGAAAGCTGAAATTATCTAGACATGGATATGCTATAATACACAGGTACAGTGACATAATGGCGCACTGAACATGACAAATCAAGTACAAAATAACAGCTAAAAGATATGTCCATTATGAAATCTGAAATGCTGAATATTTTTTATGTGAGCAGATCCTTCCATTCAGCTTGCAGTACTCATCTCTAACCTGAAGGGGGCGACATGGCAGTCAGACTGTCACTTCATGTCTTGATGGGAGAAGGGTATTCCTGCACAACGGGAGTGGCTGCAGTTTCAGGACCCCAGTTTTAGGACCGCAGTTTTAGGACCCTAGTTTATTGTGACAGCGCCACCTACAGAACTGGATTACCAAAAACACAAATTTAACCCCTTTCGCGGCAAAGATAAAAGATCACATGTTGATCACAACAGATTGTTGTTCAACATTCATTACTCGTTAAAACATCACACTCTTACTTATTTTATCTGGACAAACTGAGCATCATTAGAAAGATTTAAGACTCGATAGTGTTTATGATAAAACTCAAACAGCGAACACAGAGAGATCTGGGTCTCCTCTTCCTGATTTGCGTCAGTAATGTACGCAAGTCTCATTCGCTGTACAGCTGTCAATTATCTCACGTGGTTCAACGTGACAATAATCCTGCCCTTCTGCATGACGCGGTCCTGTTATCCGTGATAACAAAGCTAAGACACATCTCTTCACCTGAAACAAGAAGCTAATAAATGCACGATTTCGAGTAAATGTGGTTTGTGTGTGATTTTCGTGCAATTTTGGGTATTTTCATATGAATTAAGAATGTTTACAGTATTGCCAAGCAAGGTGTAGCCATTAGCTGCATATAAATTGCTTTATTATACCATATTTCAACATCTTTTTATGACTTAAAACCATTTTAAACCGCGACCGGAATATGGTACAAATATCCTATCTTACTCGATGGTGGTTTAAAGTGAGCTTTAAGTAAAAGTTTAATATTAATCTTTTAAATTGTGTCGTGTAGCTTGATGCTACTTGCTCTAATCCACCTGCTGCAGGAGCTATTCTATTCCATAATCTTATTTGTTAAAATATATATTTTTTTTCTAATGAGACTTAGGATCAAGGTGGATCTTGATGTACAAACTAAACCACCTGGATCCTAGAACTGCGGTCCTGAAACAGCAGCCGCCGCTATATCATCCAGTTCGGTAGGTGGCGCTGTCACAAAAAACTAGGGTCCTAAAACTGCGGTCCTAAAACTGGGGTCCTAAAACTGCAGCCTCCGGTTGTGCAGGAATATACTACTGCTTGATGGTCCTTGGCCAGAATACAGAGAAATTTGAACCAGAATTTATACTGAGAGTCTAAAGTCTGTTAATGTGACTAGAATTTGATAAGAGCTTTCAAATTTGGTCAGAAAACTACTCCGATACTGTGTTTCCCTTTTTGGTGCATTTGTCTTAGTTCAAGTACTGGTTTGGTCAGGAGGCAGCTGCATGATGAAGATAAACCCTGGAGACTGTTAAGGTGAAGATATACAACATGGCTTTTGGCTTGTCTTCTGCTGGAGGGGGTGCAGCAGAAACAGTAATATTATGAAATATTCCAATTTTAAATCACTGTTTTCTACTTGAAACTATTCAAATATTTGTTCTTCTTCAGTGAGTCAAAGCTGCGTTTTGATTGGCCGTCTTCAATGTCACATGACCCTTCAGAAATAGATGCTGATCTGTTGCTCAATAAATCTTTCTAGTTATTATCGCATTTGAAAGTGATTGTGCTGCTTAATATAGTGTGGGAAATGACAAAGCGTTTTATTTAGGATTCAACACAGAAGTGAAGAACAGCATTTATTTCAAACAGAGAGCGTCTGGATTCTGGAACTTGTGTCTTCCTTTACAGTGCGTATCTACGCGCGCGCTTTCTCTTGTCTTCCACAGAAAACCGCGAACTCGCGTAATTCAAAAATTAACGGTCATTTCGATTACCGACTGACATAACATGCGTTCATCAATCGTCTTTATAATAATCACGTAACGTTATGATAGTATATTAGTCTCTTGGAAACGCCACTGCAATACAATAGCCTATTAAATAAGGGAATAGGTTTGGTGGAGACTCTTTTACTTCATCGCTCGTACTGTAGGAGGCGCTGTGAAGTTATTTAGTCTACTGCTAAAACCACCGAAGAAACAAAAGAAAGACGACTGGAGGGCTCAGATGGTAAGTGTTTAGTCAGTTTTAACATTGTTTGCGTTTTACCTGTTCATGTGCTTGTTTTTGTTCTAGTTTTTAATCAGTTTAACTGAAGCCCTCGTCCACTTGCCTGAAAAATAACTGTGGTTTTACTGGAGTACCCATAACAAATGTCCTGTTGTTTCATTTAACAATTTTTTAACCATATTTGTAGTACACTAACACATGCTTAATTTTCAGTGCTAGCTAGGTGCTTATAAGTTTTCACGGTTTCTGGAGAAATTAGTAAAATAATAAACTGGTAATATCTTAATAGGCCTATATTAGTTATATGTAATAATGTAATAGGCCTATTTGAAAATATTCCTGCTTTGTGCTGGCTCAATACTGAAACTATACGTAAACGCTCATACAATTTTACATCTGAAATAAACATTTCTGAATATTTTCCGAAATATTTTGAGTTTAAATCAGTGTCAGTTCATTACAAATTCTTATGGTAATAATGATAATGTGTTTGTCTTCAGATGTTGACCATGAGAGCACAGATGGATGTGATCTGCTGTAAATCAGTAGGAACGGATCTGTCCATGCTGGATATTGAGGATTTCATCACAGAAATCTGTCAGCTGAAGAAAGAGGTGGCGTCACTGGAGGCAAAGCTGAGAGAAAGAGGAGACAAACCCAACAGAGAGGTTTGAGCAGCTCATCATTTCATCCTTCAGCTCAATCAAACCAAAGTTGTGTTAGCTTCTCACTTCTTATGCTCATCTCAAATTAAAGGGATAGTTCACCAAAAAATGAAAATTCTGTCATCATTTACTCACCCTCAAGTTGTTTCAAACCTGTATGAGTTTCTTTCGTCTGATGAACACAAATGAAGATATTTTGAAGAATGTCAGTGACCAGACAGTTGATGGACCCCATTGACTTCCACAGTAGGAAAAAAAGATACTATGGAAGTCAATGGGGTCCATCAACTGTCTGGTCACCGACATTCTTCAAAATATCTTCTTTTGTGTTCATCAGACGAAAGAAACTCATACAGGTTTGAAACAACTTGAGGGTGAGTAAATGACGACAGAATTTTCATTTTTGGTGAACTATCCCTTTAAGTTAACAGCAAAATATGCAACCAAATCACCAATATAACCACTAGAGATAACTGCAACTGAGTAATGAGGCTAATATCAACGGGTTGTTGTTTATATGTGTTGATCTATGATGTGTTTGTCAGGATCTGGAGAAGGTTTCAGTGTGTGTGACTGATGGGACAGAAGCTCAGGATTCAGTCTGGAGATCCAGAGACACACAGGACTCAGAGCTCAGCCTCACTTTACTGTGTTATACTGACGCTCAGGATCATGGATCCGCTGATCAAACCTCTGACTGTAACGCTGGAGAACAGCAGATGAAGATGTGCTCCGTCCAACTGGAGGACTGCAGGAACCTGATCGAGAGACGAGGAGAAGAAACCACAGCAGAGGAACAACAACAGAGCCATGAGGAGGAAGATGAAGATCAGAATGATGATGTTGATGATGATGATGAGATTGACTATGATGAGGATAATGAGATTAAAGGTGAGGATGATGGGACAGAAACTCAGGATTCGCTCTGGAGTGTCAGAGATCAGAGATCCAGAGACTCAGAGTGCAGCCTCACTTTACTGTGTTATACTGACGCTCAGGATCATGGATCCGCTGATCAAACCTCTGACTGTAACGCTGGAGAACAGCAGATGAAGATGTGCTCCGTCAAACTGGAGGACTGCAGGAACCTGACAGAGAGACGAGGAGAAGAAACCACAGCAGAGGAACAACAACAACAGGAGGAGGATGAAGATCAGGATGATGAAGATCAGAATGAAGATGAAGATCAGAATGATGATGTTGATGACTTTGTTCCTTCAGGTATGTTTCATCATATACTGAATTAACAGATTTACTATTATTTAATTGTAAAAATATTATGTTCTGACCTAAATTTGTGTGGAGCAGCCTTTGTTGTGAATTCTACCAATTTGAGACCGGCACATTGTGAGCTGTACTTGTATAAAATATCACAGTGGCTACGTTAACATGCACAACTTTTGTTTCAGTCGGACTGAATTCATTCCGAATCCAAACGTAGTGTTTACATGAATGCTAAACATGTGATCGAGTTGATGTGTGCGAGTCGATATGTGAACGGCCCCTTACTCGGCACAATAGGAACTGTGACGTTAGTGTTCGCTGATTGGCCGAACGCATGCGAAACACCAGCACCCGCCATTTTTTAAAAGCTGTGTAAACACACAGATAATAGCCTATATATTTACTCCAGAAACTAACTCTACGAACATGTAAAACAGTGATAGGTGGACCTTTTAATCTTTACGCTGAGGAGAAAATCCAATGCATATTTGGGGGACCAAGAGAAACATGAACACGAGAGTGCAGAATCGCCGCCTGCAGCACTTGACGCTTGCCTTGTGCAAGACATTTTGAGAGACAAGAGAGAGAAGCACCACTGAACACTCAAGCTGCTTGTTGGAGGTCTGACCTTGTAACCAAATCATGTCCAGTCTATTGAAGTAGCTCCCTTTTTATGTACTAAATAGTCATTGGGGGCTGACATGCTGCTCTTACTTTCAGACAGGTGGTGGTGTTGTGCGCTAGGGAACGTAACTGCGCCATACGTCATCGCGTCGCTATATCATTGATATCGCAATGACACTTTTTTTTTTAATCATGTAAAAATGTATACCGGTATTATCGTGGACGGTATGATATGGCACACCCCTACGGGGGACCTACCATTCCTAGAACTATCTGGTGCTGCCATTTAGGTATTCCCTCATATTCTATTGAATTAATAGGAAATCATCTGATTGTAATGAGAAAACATTATCTGACAAGTTTATATAAGTCTCCCTGTACAATCGTACAAACTAACCTAAACGTTTTGTAAACCTACAAACCCAGGAATTCGCTGTTCGTGGTCAGTCGCATGATTGTCTGCTGTCAATAAAAAGTCATGCTTGAAATAATATGAATACATTCATATTTAATTTAATAAGAAAATAATGTCCTGTGTATTATTTAAAGTAACTATTTAAAGCTCCCGTTTAAAAATAGTGTTGAGATATTTAACCAGTGTAGAGATGATAAAACTGGGGTTATATGATCATATTTTCTTGACCTGGTAAGAACTCTAGCAGCTGCGTTTTGGACTAATTGTAGCTTATTTATTGAGGATGCAGGACAACCAGCTAGTAATGCATTAAAGTAATCTAGTCTCGAGGTCATGAATGCATGACCTAACTTTTCTGCATCAGAAACAGAAGCATATTCAGGAGCTTAGAAACAGTTTTGCCACAGACCAGGAAAAACCTAAAATTAAGTCAGTGGTGCGTTATTCAGATGCTATCTTAAGGGCGCATGTTTGGCCATAATATAGCGTGTGCGCAACGCATACACTTTACTTCTCTCATCTACACAGACGAAGCAGTTCCCATTTTTGGAAAAATATTACCACACAAGGGAAATCATTGTGGTGTCCATGAAGATGTGAAAAAATAGGCATAAATCTAGCTTACACATTTACCCAAATTATTCAGGCTAATTGTAGTAATGATGGATCAAACCTGTTTGATCAATAGTGCCGAGACATATCGGTAAGGACACCTGACAAAGTGGGTTGTCTGTCAAGAACCAGAAAACTAAATTCTGAAGACTGCGAAATCACCTTTAACATCGTGCGCCTGGCGCTTACGCGATTATAATAGCAATCCGCCTGCCTGCTCTTAAAGGAAATGTGAGATGACGCTCTGATTGGTTTATTTCACGTCTCGCCCAAACCACACTTATGAGTAATGTAGCTACTTCAGACCAACCTATTTTAGATTTCCGTCGAGATCCAAGATCGACTTTGATATTTCATGTTCCTTATGCTCCTTTCAGATGACAACGCTGGTTCATCTTCTGATGGAGAAACTGCCTCTACCTCCAAACAGCGACAGATGAGAAAGAGATACTCCTGTGGAAAAACAAAGAGCAAACAGGAAAATTCAGCAGGAAAGGACAGAAAACACACAGAACAGAAAAACTTCACCTGCAAGAGATGCGACAGCAGCTTTTCTACTGCAAAAGAGAGGAGACATCATTCAAAGGAGCACAGCGTGAAGGAGGAGTTTCGCTGTGAACAGTGCGGGAAGGATTTTTTCACCACTGCTCAGAATATGAGAGTTCATTTAAAGACACACGGCGAAAAGACTTTCCACTGCAATGAGTGCGACAAGTATTTCCGCACCAACCAACAACTTTCAATGCATAAGCGATCCCACACTGGTGAAAAGCCGTACAAATGCACTTACTGTGAGAAGAGCTTCAGTCTGAGACCGGGTCTGAAGAGCCATCTACTCACACACACCAATAAGAGGCCGTACAAGTGCACTGAATGTGAGAAGAGCTTCAACCAGAGATCCCATCTGAAGAAACATCTATCCATACACACCAATAAGAGGCAGTACAAGTGCACTCAATGTGAAAAGAGCTTCAACCAGGAATGGGGTCTGAAGTGCCATCAATTCATACACAGCAATAAAAGGCTGTACAAGTGTCATCAATGCGAGAAGAGCTTCAACCAGGGATCGTCTCTAAAGAACCATCTAATCACACACTCCAATGAGAGGCCGTACAAGTGCCCTCAATGTGAGAAGAGTTTCAAAGAGGGATGTAAACTGAAGAAACATCTTCTCATACACAACAATGAGAGTCTGCACAAGTACCCTCAATGTGAGAAGAGCTTCAACCAGGAATCTGAACCGAATAAACATCTACACAAGGAGAGGCCATTTCAGTGCAGTGAATGTGAGAAAACCTTTACAAACGCAACTTATCTAAAGGTACACACAAAAATACACTCTGACTTCAAACCGTATCAGTGTTCACACTGTGAGAAACGTTTTCATCATTCGACTCACCGGAAAACCCATGAGAGGATTCACACTGGAGAGAAACCGTACCTGTGCTCCTACTGCGGGAAGAGCTTCGCTAGTCCATATTCGTTCAAAGTTCATCTGAGAGTTCACACTGGAGAAAGACCGTATCACTGCAGTTATTGTGGGAAGGGCTTTTATAAGCTAAGTGACTTAAAAATACACAAGAGAACTCATACAGGAGAAAAACCTTTTAAATGCTCACATTGTGACAAGAATTTCACTCGATCAACTGACCTAAAGATCCATGAGCGATGGCATACAGGAGAGAAACCTTACCGCTGCTCCATCTGTGGCGAGAGATTCTCTTTTAAATGGGGTTTTCAGACTCACCAGAAGAAACACGCGGCTCCAGAATCATCATAGCTTCATCTTGTCATTATTTTTATGTTGTGTATAAAAAACACTTTGCAGTGTTATGGGAATGTTAGTAAAAAGTAAAACCTAAAACTACAATATCTGTGGAACATTATTTACTGTGTAGAAATTAATCCTCTGGATCCTTCCTTTGTGACAACTTTAAATTCTCTGTAATGTGCAGATCAGTGCTTGGTATTGGATTCTAGTGTGTGTTTGTTTATTTAGTTTTTTATCACTGTCATTTTAGTTTAATTATTTCCTGCTAGATAAGATTAACTTGACTCTTGTAATCTGTATTTTCTACTTTAGTTTCCTTTTGTATTTGAATTATACTTATTGCTAATTAGAAAACAGGAAAAGGAATGTCAGGAAAAGCGATTAGTCACTATTGGAGACTGCCGTGAGTGCGTAAGTGGATAAAAAGTTTGTAGAGTGCATAAGTACTGGCTTAAATATCTGGTTCTATTCTGTTGCTTAGTTTTGATTTCAGCCATTTGCAGACTATAGGCTTTGCTGTGCTAAATTTAAGGGCGTGTACCAACTCGGTGAAGACCAACTCCAACTCCTCGGATGAAGACCAACTCCTCGGATGAAGACCAACTCCAACTCCTCGGGTGAAGACCAACTCCTCGGGTGAAGACCAACTCCTCGTGTGAAGACCAGCTCCTCGTGTGAAGACCAGCTCCTCGTGTGAAGACCAGCTCCTCGTGTGAAGACCAGCTCCTCGTGTGAAGACCAACTCCTCGTGTGAAGACCAATTCCAACTCTTGGTGTGAAGACCAGCAACTCTACCCTCGCGCCTCCACCGAACAAGGACACCGGTAAGGCACTGAAGTGTCTTCCTTTTCCCTTTCTGATTCCACTTTCTTTCCCACTTTATCTTGTCATACACTCTACCATCACACGCAGAAGGCAGCGCAATACTGCTAATCTGCGTCCTATTTTCTCCTCTTCTAATGCACTTCTCTTTCTTTCTGTGGGTCTCTGGAATTGTCAGTCACCAGTCAAAAAAAGCTGACTTCATTCCATCCTTTGCAACACAATCTACTCTCAATAACTTGGGTTTGACTTAGACCTGGATTCTTCCAGAAGACTCTGCAACAGCCGCTACTCTAAAAACGTATCTTTCTCTCAAACTCCTCGCCAATCTGGGAGGGGTGGAGGTACTGGTCTTTTCATTTCTAACAATTGAATATACTCAACTCACTCTTCTCTATGCAATAACAATTTGTTTGAATTTCATGCTATTCCAGTTACAACTCTTGTTAAAATCCATATTGTAGTAATTGATCGACCCCAAGGTCACCTGGGTACCTTTGTAGAGGAGCTGGATGTGCTGCTGTCCTCATTCGCTAAGGATGGTAGTCCACTTATAGTCTTTGGCGATTTCAACATTCATCTAGTGAAGCCTTACGCTACTGACCTCTCTCTCCTAGCCTCATTTCATCTCAAATGGCTCATAACCAGAGGTACTCACAAATCAGGCAACCAACTTGATCTATTTTACACACGCAACTGGATCAAAGACAACATTTTGGTGTAACATCTGCACATTTCCGATAATTTCTTCATTACTTTTAATCTACAACTTCCTACTTGTGCTCCACCAACCCCTCTACCAATTACTTTCAGGCGAAACCTGCGCTCACTTTCTCCCTCCCATATTTCTTCTCTTTCCAGTCATCTTCTCTTACCTCACCCACACAATTCTCATCTCTGGATGTGAATACCGCTACGGGCACTTTTTGTTCCACATTAACTTATTTTCTATACAATATCTGTCCTCTCTGATCCAGGCCAGCACATGCTACTCCTTCTAACCCCTAGTTAACTTCAACTCTCGCCTCTGTCCCCCTCCACCAGCTCTTTAACTGCTCATGATTTTACTAATTTCTTTACTGTCAAAACCACAACCATCAGCAATCAGTTCATAGCTACACACACACACACACACACACACACAGGAGCTAGAATCCTAGCCACATCCAAGGCCAGAAATCCTCTCTCCTTTTCCTCTCCCCTCGCTGAGGCAGAAGTATCTAAACTTCTCCTCTCCAGTCATCCTACCACCTGTCCTCTAGATCCCATCACTCACATCTTCTACAAGCCATCTCTCCTACACTTTTACCAGCATTCACACACATCTTTACATGCTGGCGTTTTCCCTACCGAATTCAAGCAGGCTCGGGTAACCCCACTTCTTAAATAAACCCCACATTAAATATGTCACTTAGATACAGACCTGTCTCTCCTACCTGTCTCTCCTACCTGTCTCTCCTACCTTTCATAGCGAAAACACTTGTACGAATTGTTTTTAAACCAGTTATCATCTTTCCTCTCACAGAATAATCAGCTGGACGTCCAACCACAGTAGCTACATGAATCTCAAGCTGTCTGGCGGACATCTCTGCATGGATGAAAGAACATTACCTGCAGCTCAACCTTGCAAAGATTGAGTATCTCGTCTTTCCTGCCAATCCGGCTCTACAGTACGACTTCACCATCCAGCTAGGTTCATCAATGATTACCCCATCAAGGCCAGTCAGAAATCTTTGAGGACCAACTGATCTTCAAAGACCACATTGATAAGACCGCTCGGTCATGCAGGTTTGCAGTACACAATATCAGGAAGACCAGGCCTTTCCTAACTAAGTATACAACACATCTTCTTGTCCAGGCCCTGGTCATTTCTGGGCTTGACTATTGTAATGCTCTTCTTGCTGGACATCCATCGTGTGCAATCAAGCCTCTACAAATGATTTAGAACGCTGCAGAACATCTTGTCTTCAACAAGCCCAAAAGAGCCCACGTCACACCTCTCTTCATCTCTGCAATGGCTTCCACGCGCTGCTCGCATCAAGCCCAAGGCATTGACATTTGCCTACAGATCTACCACAGGCTCAGCTCCCTCCTATTTTCACTCGCTCTTACAAGTCTACATCCCTACCAGAAACCTTCGATTGGTAAATGAGTGAAGACACGTGGTACCATCACAGAGAGGCACGGAATCATTCTCCAGAACATTTTCATTCACTGTTCCTTGATGGTGGAAAGATCTCCCTGCCTTTACTCGGAATGTAGAATTCCGAGTAACATTCAAAAGACAGCTGAAACTCATCTCTTCCATGAGCGTAACTTCTTCATTTAAAAAAATTATGCTTTCCTTTGACCCCAGCATACAATAAAGCAGTGTAATATGGTTACCTCTCTCCGTTTGTCTCAGGGAGTGTGTGTATTTGGGACTGGCCTGCTTCATGTCTTCTTGTCTGTTCTGCTGGAGGGGGTACAGCAAAAACAGTCATATTGTGAAATATAATTTAAAATCACTGTTTTCTATTGAATCTATACTCAAATGTATTTGTCATTGCAGCTTTTGTTTGGCCGTTACCCCAGTCTTCAGTGTCGCATGATCCTTCAGAAATCATTCTAATATGCTGATTTGCTGCTTTAGAAAGCTTATTAACAGTTGATCATTCTTGTGCTGCTTAATAAAGTGTGGAAACTTACACTTTTTTTCAGGATTCATAGATCAACAGAAAGAGCAAAGGACAGCATCTATTTAAAATAGAAAGTTTCTGGAACATTAGTGTATTTTTTTTTTAATAAATGGAATGCGTCCTTGCTGAAAAAAAGTATTAATTTCTTTAAAAAAACACATTGTTAACCAAACAACTTTATCTGTAGCACTTATATATAATATATATATAAAAAAATTAAGCCAGGGTTAGGTGTTGTGAAAAGCATAAAAACATTTTTAGATTTTTTTTATTAATGTTTTTATATAGACCCTCCTTTACAGCGAGTGCTTGTTTTCCACAGAAAGCACTCACTTAATTTTTCCGTTTAGCGGCTGTTTGACTTACATTTGTTTAACAAATTTGTCGTTATTTTATTATTCTGTAAGTATATGGTAGTATATTTGTCTATTGGTAACGCCACTGATATACAATGGTATTTTTAATCAGAGAAATTAGGTTTGGGTAAAGCCTCTACTCATTTACTCCACCGCTCGGACTGTAGGAGGCGCTGTGACGTTATTTAGTCTACCGGTAAAACCACAGAAGAAAGAAAGACTGGAGCATTCAGACGTTGAGTTTAATCTGTTCAACATATTTATGTGTTTTAGCTGTTTGCTTGTTATTTTTCTGTATCTAGGTTTTAATTAACTTAAATTAAGCTTTTCCACGCCCACTTAGCTTATGAAAAATAACTGGTTTTGCTACAGTAACCATAACAAAAGACCTCATGTTTTACTACAGTAACTATGTTTTAACCATGATATTTGTAGTAAACCGTTGCTATACCAACGCAATGGTTAATTTTCAAGGCTAGATTCACGATTTCGGGTGAAATGAGTAGAAATCTTACAATATCATGTTTAATATCTTACTATATGAGTTATAACATAGTGTCATATACTATTTGATCATTATCCCTGCACAGTGCTGGCTCAATACTGAAACTAATCATAAATGCTCCTAATAAACACTTATATCTGAAATATTAATATTTCTGAATATTCCCTGAATTAGGCTGTTTTGAGTTAAAATCAGTGTCAGTTCATTACAAATTCTTCTTGTAATAATGATGATGATGTTTGTCTACAGATGTTGACCATGAGAGCGCCGATGGATGCGATCTGCTGTAAATCAGTAGGAACGGATCTGTCCATGCTGGATATTGAGGATTTCATCACTGAAATCTGTCAGCTGAAGAAAGAGGTGGCGTCACTGGAGGCAAAGCTGAGAGAAAGAGGAGACAAACCCAACAGAGAGGTTTGAGCAGCTCATCATTTCATCCTTCAGCTCAATCAAACCAAAGTTGTGTTAGCTTCTCACTTCTTATGATAAGATAACTGAGTAATGAGGCTAATATCAACGGGTTGTTGTTTATTTGTGTTGATCTATGATGTGTTTGTCAGGATCTGGAGAAGGTTTCAGTGTGTGTGACTGATGGGACAGAAGCTCAGGATTCAGTCTGGAGATCCAGAGACACACAGGACTCAGAGCTCAGCCTCACTTTACTGTGTTATACTGACGCTCAGGATCATGGATCCGCTGATCAAACCTCTGACTGTAACGCTGGAGAACAGCAGATGAAGATGTGCTCCGTCCAACTGGAGGACTGCAGGAACCTGATCGAGAGACGAGGAGAAGAAACCACAGCAGAGGAACAACAACAACAGGAGGAGGAGGATCAGAATGATGAGGATGATGAAGATCAGAAAAATGATGATGTTGATGAAGATCACACTGATGATGTTGATGATGATGACTTTGTTCTTGCAGGTATGTTTCTTTCTTTGATGACCAGATATGCTGAAGTAACTTTTTGAAACAAAGTTACACCACTCGGGATAATTTTACGTGCTTCCATGTCAAAATGTCTGTTATCAGATCTGTTGAACATGCAGCTTCTGTTCATATCTGCCAAGACATTTTAGAAATCCTGACCGGACAATGTTTTACGGACTATGTAGGGTCACCAAAAATACATACAGTTAGGGTAATATTAAATAACTTAAACCATGATATAAGTTTTTGGCCATATTGCCCATCTCCAAGTCATTTTTTTCCTGTGCGTATCGTTTGGTCCCACCACAAGGTGTCACTGTGGCCTCAAAGCTTCATCACTGCCACTCTGAGCTCGATTGCTATGTCAAAAACACGCCTCCTCATTACCATACTGACAAATAAATGTAAAAGAAAATTAAAGTATAAATACTCATTTAAAAAAATCTTCTTTTTTTTTTTTTTTTACATTTCTTGAATATTTATGTGTTTATTATTTTGGCAGCTTTGGAATTTTGATAAAGGTCAGCAGTTCGACACTAAGTTCGTAAGCAGGTGACGCTAGACATCTTTTCTTTAAATACAAACAAGATTTTATTGATTATTTTAACACATAAACACACCAGGGTTATAATCGTTAACGAAAACGAACGAAAAAAACGAAAACTAGAAGGGAAAAAACATTGTCGTTAACTGAAATAAAAATAAAAACGAGGCAAAACAAAAAAACGATAACTAAATAAAACTCTAATGTGTGGTTGACAAAATTAACTAAAATAAAATAAAATTATAGAGTAAATGTCCTTAGTTTTCGTCTTTGTCAATGTCTTTCCTTCGACGCTATTTAAAAACACGCAGAGAATTCGCTCAGCTGTGTTTCCTTTCCCTGCTCTCCCTCCGTCTCTCTGTCACTCGCATGCATGCGCACGACACACACACACACACACACTTGTGTTGTCGTTGTCAAAACACTAACGTTATAAGCTGCAGGGCTGGAATGGTAATCTAGCATTCCGGGCAAATGCCCGATGGACCGACGTACCTTTTGATTCGATACATCTCGGGATTTAATACTTTATTTCTTTTCTTTTTCAACGGCCTTCTGATCTACATTGGCAGCCCATTTGTCCCATCCTTTTTAAGTTTATATTTTGTTTTATTACATGGCTTGGTTGAATTCCAATGTAGAATGCGGTCTGTTAACAGACCGCTGCGGAGTATAACTGACCGTTGCCATGAAAAACACAGCGTTGCTATATGGACTCAATTCTAACCGTAGACGGAGTATAAAGGGGTGGTATAATGCCCTTTTCACAAGATGTAAAATAAATCTCTGATGTCCCCAGTCAGACAAAGATGGAGAGACTCAAGAAGAAGTGACAACAATTAGACAACATTTCTGAATGGTTAGTTGATTAATTTATGTAGCTTATGTGTAGTTATCTTCTAGTCATTGATTAGCATATTCTGTCTTGATAATCTATAAATCGTTTTTGCGGGGGCGGGTTTTATGTACATTTTAGGGTTATTGATGTCACTAACCCGGGATTAATGTCGTGTAGTTCCTACCAGCTGTTTGTTGTAGCAATTTCTTTAAAAGCAAATATCTCCCTTTGCTTTGAACTTTGAGTGTCGGGACTTCGCAGAGGCTGGTCCAAACAAGCCTTGGTGTTTTCCTTGTGGGGCTCAAGCTGTGCCCTCTACAAACCAATCCATCTTTTACAAACTGCCCAACATTGACATCTTGGGCCCTTTTTTAACGATCTAAGCGCATGGTCTAAAGCGCACGGCGCAAGTACACTTAGGGTGTGTCTGAATGCACTTTTGCTAGTTTAATGACTGGAAAAATGGTTTGCGCGCATGGCCTAAAACTGTTGTCCATATTCTCTTAATGACTAATGGGTGTGTTTTCGGGCGTAACGTGCAAAATCAGAGTGTCATTTCCCATTCCCTTTAAAAGCCAGTTGCGCTCGCGCCATGGCGGATTCTTTATTTGCATGATGGAATTTGCAAGCGGAAATAATGAACATGTCTATAGCGAGGAAACGGATCTGCTCGTGCGCAAGGTTAAAGCGTGCAAGCAGACCATCTAAGGGACAAGCCAGATTCCACCATATATTCTGCTGGAGGGGTAATCTTTTGTAATCCTTTTATTTTTTAATATTTGGCTAGTTTGTGTACTGCTAGGCGCGCATCCCTGTGTGTGTAATAACCAGAGTGTGTGTAATAACCAGAGTGTGTGTGTGTGTGTGTGTGTAATAAGCAGAGTGTATGCACATTGTGGACCCGCCTATATAGGTGCAAATTACTACCGCGCTCTTTAAATAACAAAAAAATACTGCGCCATTGACTTTAGACCAGGTTTCAGTCCATATCTGTTGCCTCAAGCAATGCTCCAACAATGCGCCTGAACACACCGTTCAGGTTTTCAGACCAGCACGCCCATGGGCCACAGATGGGCTCAAATGCATTTGCTATTTAAACAACGTGGCGCAGGACATGAAAATTATAACTGCATCAGGCTAAAACTAGCAAAACACACTTGTGTCGTGCGTGGCACTGCATTGCACCGGGGTTATGATGAGGCCCAAAGGTGTCTTGGGGGGTCAAACAACCCATGGTATTTTTCTCTTGGGGCTCAAGCTGTGCCCTCTCCAAACCAATCTATCTTTTACAAACTGCCCAACGTTGACATCTTAAAGGTGCTGTATGTAACTTTTTCACTCTACTAAAGCATAAAAATACCATAATATGTTTGCATATATTGAGGAAACATGCTAAGTTCACATATTCGTTTCTCTGAGAAACACTTCTACAGCCAGTTATTTTACTCTGAAGTGTGTGTTTCCAGGCTGGAATGTTTATTGTTTTGGTCTGTGATACTGCACGTTTCCAATTTTCATTGTCCATTGCACTCATTCCTGTTGTGTGTGCTCAAACTGGCAACCCGTGTGAACACCGTCCAGTCTGAAGAAACGACGATCTCAGACTACAGTACCTATTTCGACCACTAGTTGTCATTCTTACAGACTGCACCTTTAAGTGGAATCTTTCAAGGGTTCGTTGTTTACAGCGGTCGGTTTCGTTAGTTAGCTCAGACTGGATGGTGCCCACTTCCTTTATGGTCCTAGATTGTTCTGTTTGAACGAATCATCTCTCTCTGATCTGTTCTCAGATCCTACACAATTTTATTATGACTGATGATTCAGCTTTAGAGGTTATAGAAAAAGTTCATACTATAGTATTATACTATAAGTTTAAACTATATTTAATGCCCATTTTGCTCCTTTCAGATGACATCGCTGGTTCATCTTCTGATGGAGAAACTGCCTCTATAGCCAAAGAGCGACTGACAAGAAAGAGATTCTCCTGTGGAACAATATTAGGAAAACAAGGTAATTTAGCTAAAAGTGAGAGAAAACACACACAACTGAAAGACTTCACCTGTAAGATATGTGACATCAGCTTTTCTACCTCAAAAGAGAAGAGATGTCATTCAAAAGAACACAGCGTGAAGAAGGAGTTTCGCTGTGAACAGTGCGGGAAGGATTTTTTCACCACTCCTTATAATATGAGAGCTCATATAAAGACACACAGCGAAAAGACTTTGCACTGCAGTGAGTGCGACAAGTATTTCCGCACCAACCAACATCTTGCAATGCATAAGAGAATCCACACTGGTGAAAAGCCGTACCAGTGTTCTCACTGTGAGAGGAGCTTCAACCAGGGATCCCATCTGAAGAAACATCTACTCATTCACAGCAATGAGAGTCCGTATCCGTGCCCCCTCTGCGAGAAGAGCTTCAACCAGGAATCCCATCTGAACAACCATCTACTCGTACACACTAATGAGAGTCCAAACAAGTGTCCCCTCTGCGAGAAGAGTTTCAAATGCGGAACCAGTCTGAAGAAACATCTACTCACACACACCAGTGAAAGGCCGTACCAGTGCAGTAAATGTGAGAAAACCTTTAAAAACTCAAGTTCTCTGAAGTTACACCAAAAAATACATTCTGATAACAGACCGTATCAGTGTTCACACTGTGAGAAACGTTTCTATCATTCAACGCACCGGAAAACCCATGAGAGGACTCACACTGGAGAGAAACCGTACCTGTGCTCCTACTGCGGGAAGAGCTTCGCTAGTCCATTTTATTTCAAAGTTCATCTGAGAGTTCACACTGGAGAAAAACCGTATCACTGCAGTGATTGTGGGAAGGGTTTTACTAATTCAAGTGGCTTACAAATGCACAAGAGGACTCATACAGGAGAAAAACCTTTTAAATGTTCACTTTGTGACAAGAATTTCACTCGATCAAGTGACCTGAAGATCCATGAGCGATGGCATACAGGAGAGAAACCTTACCGCTGCTCCATCTGTGGCGAGAGATTCTCTTTTAAATGGGGTTTTCAGACTCACCAGAAGAAACACGCGGCTCCAGAATCATCATAGCTTAATCGTGTAATAATTTTTAGGTTGTGTTAAAAAATCCACCTTACAGTGTTACGGGAACATTATTTCATGGTTGTAAATTACCTAAAACTAGAATGTCCAAAGGATACCAAACTTAAATGTGTCTTAGCACCTTATATTTAGCCATATGTGAAAAATCTGGGAGTTTTACTGGACAGCGCATTAAAGTGTCCCAATTATGCTATTTCACAGTTTCCTAACGTGGTTTTTGAGTCTCCTACAACAGGTTTACCTGCATCAAAGGTCAAAAAACTGTTTAATTTTCTCCTAATATACCTTTGCACATACCACATTTTCAATGATTCTCAAATGACTCGTCAGATGAATCATTAAATCGTCATTAAATCTAAATCCCTCCTTTCCGTGAGCTACTCTGCTCTGATTGGCCAGACAGCTCAGGCCGCGTACAGCGCGCACGTCGACAACAAAAACACCCATTGGCATAACAACGTCAGCTCTGGTTGTCCTGTGACTTCCTACACCGTAAACTAAACAGAGTAACTAACAATGACGTCACTTTTCCATGTCAATCCGAGCGCGAGTCTGATGATGAAACATTGGAAGAACTAGTTATTCAACCCGAACCTCCATCGCAAGGACGACTCGAGCAGGACGTTTATCAGTGATGCGCTACTTTGAGGTACATTATGAGATGTTGCAACTGTAATTCCTCACCATCAGCATTAAAAGTGCATGTCTATCAACAAACCGATTATTTTACTAGTACTTATTTATTTACCGAGTATTTTTCTAATTTATTGCCGTGAACGTGGAAACTGTATCAATAACAGTGTATACATTAGCAGAGTTTTAGCGTGAATTTAGCGTGAATGCCTGATGTAACATAAACGTTGGTAAAATAAATCTTGCTCCATGCTTTCCTCAAAGTAGTGAGAACTACAGACTATCTGCATTAATAGACACAGTTTTATGTAATAGTGGCCCACAGCTGATTAGTATTTCAGTTAGACAGTAATAATGTGAGTTAGCCAGAAGCAGGAGACCAACACAATATAAAACTCAAAAGAAGTATTTTGAACACCATCTTTCCAGAGTAAGCGGTGTACGAATCTTGCATTGAACTCCAAGATTTGAGAAGCAGTCATAAGTAAAATAAAGGGGAAACAGCTAAATTAAAGGATTATACTGCTGTGTTATCATGGTAAAGATTAATTTTAACCACTTATTCTTCATATGCTCGTTTTTGGACAGTGTAAAAAAACTGGCTTTACCTTCACATTCTATTCACAGGAATCAGCAGAAGTGTGTGAGGTTCAACTTTTCCCTGGTGTCTGCGCACGCAACAAGTGGGCGGACAATATGCTAATATTTCGTCTTGACATCACAACGAAACGGCTTATGACTCGTTTGAAAAACGATTCATTTAATTTACTCAGAGTCGACTCTTACTTTTGAAAGACAATAACTTTATATACGGAGCACTTTCAGATTTATAACTTTGCAGGAGACTTTTCATTCACTTAGAGATGTTACACACTACATGAAAGGTCATTTACAAAAATCCATAATAGGGGCCTTTTTAAAGCTGGACAGACAAGTTAATCAAGTTGTGAAGTCAAGTTTCTATCAATTACTTGCCCTGGTAAAAACAAAGTCCTTTCTCACTTTTAATAATTTTGAAAGAGTTATTCATGCTTTTATCACCATAAAGCTTGATTATTGCAACTCAATCTATTTGGGGATTAGTCAATTTTATTTCAACCTCATTCTGATGGGTCAAAATGTGGCTGCCAGAGTTTTAACGGAAGCTCGTAAGCCTGAGCATATAACCCCTGTTCTACGGTCTCTGCATTGGTTGCCCGTTCGCCACAGAATTGATTTTAAAGTGCTTTTATTGGTTTTTAAATCTTTACATGGTTTACCTCTCTGACCTGTTGATTGACTATCAACCAGGGAGAGCTCTTGGGGTCTGCCAATCAGAGGCTCTTAGTGGTCCCTAAAACCAGACTAAAGTCTAGGGGTGATCAGGTATTTAGGGGTGATCACCGAGACTTTGGAACAGTTTACCTGTTCAAATCAGAACTACTCCCACAATATCTATCTTTAAATCAAAGTTAAAATAATTTTTATTTGATCTGGCTTATAAATCATGAGTTAAATCTGTCTTTTTATGCTTTGTTGTTTACTTGCGTCTTTGTATTTTATTTACTGGTTATCCAATTTGTACAGCACATTGGTTAATGGCAGTTGTTTTTCAATTGGCAGTTTATAAATAAATTGAATGTGTCTAGAACAGGGGTGCCCAAACTCTCCTGCAGAGTATATCTCCAATCATTATTAAACACACCTGAACCAGCTAATCAAGAGCTGTCTGAAATCGCCCTATACCCTAAAATAGGGCACTATTTGAGGAGACAACCATTTGTAGTGGTGTCCAAAACCGGAGTGGACTTTATAGAGTGCACTCATTCAATCCCACAATGAACTGCAATGACAGAGTACAACCGATGTACTCTCAATGTCTTGAGAATACCCATAATGCACTGTGATGGTCTGAATAAATTCCTGCTTCTATCCAGAAGATGGTGCGCGCAGCTCAATCATCCATCCATCCATTTCCCAAACCGCTGGTCCAATGTGGCTACAGTGTAATATCATACAGGTATAAATAGCTTTTTAATTCCTAGTTATTAAATTGTTTAAATAAGGTTTACATAATTTCCATGACAGAGTTCAAGATAAATCTTTTCATCTTACTACTGGAGCTGCCAGTTTCAAATTATATTTTATTTTTACTGCTCAAACTACAAAAGCAGCAGCTCTTCAAGTGCAATCAGTGTCTGAATCCACACTCGTTTTCATTCACTCCAAGTGAACAATATTAGTGGACTACTTTAGGGAATAGTGAATGATGGTATAGAGGGTGATTTTGAACACAACAAAGGTCTTCAGACTCACTAGAAACTTCGAACATTATTAACTGTGTAGAAATGAATCCTCTGGATCCTCTTTAAATTCACTGTAATGTGTAGATCAGTTTCAGATGTTGGATTCAATTGTGTTTATGGGGCTTTTAATCACACTAACAGAATAATTTAATTTTAATACTGAAAAACATGATGTGAGTCTTATTTCCCTCAGTCACTTTGTTACACAAAGCTGAAATGATCCAGACATGGATATGAAATAATATACGATGTAACATGTTCTAAGGTCACACTGTTAGTTTTTGGGATTAACAATTGCATTTACTGACAGGTGTGAATCTTGAAATGTCTCCTTCTCAAATCAACTTACAGTAGCACCTCAAATAGGCTACTGTCTGTAATGTGCAACGGTATTCAAGCCTGTTTTTTAACCAGTAACCATAGTGACGTCTGTGACCAAAGTAATATCTAGGCTTACAATAAAGCAGTTTAATGCAATTAAAAATGCATGTTTATTGTGTTATCTCTCTCCGTTTGTCTTAGGGGAGTGTGCGAGTTTGTGACTGGTCTGCTTCATTTATTTCCTGTGTTCTGCTGTAGTAAGGTGCAGTATTAACAGCAAAAACAATAATACTGTAAAATATTATTCCAATAAAAAAAATACCTGTTTTCTATTTGAATATTCAAATGTATTTTTTTTGTCAAATCTGCATTTAAAAAGTAACAAAGTAGGCTATGTTCATTTACAGTGCGTATCTGATATCTGCGCGCGCTTTCTCCTATCTTCCACAGAAAGCCGCGAACTCGCGTAATTCAAAAATTAACGGTCATTTTAATTTACCGGCTGACTGACTAACATTCGTTTATCGATGTTTTTATTCAATAGTCACGTAAAAATATGATAGTTCGTCTCTTCTAAACAGCCGGACCTCCTCCTTCTCTTCTAACTCCATCGTGGACGTACTGTAGGAGGCGCTGTGACATTCTTTAGTCTACCGTACGGTAAAACCACCGAAGAAAGAAATACTGGAGCATTCAGACGGTGAGTTTAATCTGTTTCACTCGGTTTTAGCTGTGTTTGCTTGTTAATCGTCTGTCTCTAGTTTTTAATGGACTTAAATGAAGCTTCTTCTCGCCCACTTAGCTTATGAAAAATAACTATGGTTTTGCTACAGTAACCATAACAAATGTCCTGATGTTTTACTAACCATGTTTTAAACATGATATTTGTATTAAACAGCTACTAACGTTATACCAACAAAATGGTTAATTTTTAATGCTAGATGCGTAGATTTCACGTTTTTGGGTGAACACACATCATGCACCATACGGACAGGCACACACACACACACACACAAACAAACAAACAAGCTCTATCCCCACCTATCACAGATAGAGTAAACAAGCCACAGTGGTTCCCAAACTGTGGTATGTATACCACTACACATTTTATTTTATACCCCTTTTAAGTAAAACTTTTTAAACTAGGACTCAGCATGAAGGTGCTTTGGAAGTCAAGCGTTGTAAGAGGGGTATTTGGTGTGAGATGTTTGAGAACAACTGGTGTAACATATTTGATATAACAATAATCCCAAGTATAACTGACAAAGTTAACATTACTATATATGTACGTATACACAAACACATTCATATACACGCATGACATGACACATATCGATGCTAAATCTGAAATGCTAGAAACATAGACAAGTATTCTGAAGATGTGTTAACAAAGCAGTTCGGAACAGAGGAAAAGACGCAAGCTAGCGAATGGATTATTATAAATGTGTCTTGTAATAATGATAATGTGTTTGTCTTCAGATGTTGACCATGAGAGCACAGATGGATGTGATCTGCTGTAAATCAGTAGGAACGGATCTGTCCATGCTGGATATTGAGGATTTCATCACTGAAATCTGTCAGCTGAAGAAAGAGGTGGCGTCACTGGAGGCAAAGCTGAGAGAAAGAGGAGACAAACCCAACAGAGAGGTTTGAGCAGCTCATCATTTCATCCTTCAGCTCAATCAAACCAAAGTTGTGTTAGCTTCTCACTTCTTATGCTCATCTCAAATTAAGTTAACTGCAAAATATGCAAACAAATCACCAGTATAACCGCTAGAGATAACTGCTGAGTAATGAGGCTAATATCAACAGGTTGTTGTTTATATGTGTTGATCTATGATGTGTTTGTCAGGATCTGGAGAAGGTTTCAGTGTGTGTGACTGATGGGACAGAAGCTCAGGATTCAGTCTGGAGATCCAGAGACACACAGGACTCAGAGCTCAGCCTCACTTTACTGTGTTATACTGACGCTCAGGATCATGGATCCGCTGATCAAACCTCTGACTGTAACGCTGGAGAACAGCAGATGAAGATGTGCTCCGTCCAACTGGAGGACTGCAGGAACCTGATCGAGAGACGAGGAGAAGAAACCACAGCAGAGGAACAACAACAACAGGAGGAGGATGAAGATCAGGATGATGATGTTGATGATGATGATGACTTTGTTCCTCCAGGTATGTTTCTTTCTTTTATGACAAGATATGCAGAAGTAACAGAATTAGTATTAATTTGTAGAAATATGATGTATGTTCTGACCTAAATTCATGTGGAGCAGCATTTGTAGCGAATTCTGCCAATTTAAGACACTGAGAACGGTTGTGAGCTGCACCTGTGTAAAATATCACATCAGACATCGTATTTATTTAAAACACAGCCTTAAAAGTTAACCGCACTAACACACTCTGCCTCGTGGGAGGAAAAAATAGGAAGTGAGTCACTTGAACCATGCAGTGTAAATGCAGCCTGAGAGATGGGCAATATGGCCAAAATCTTACATCACGGTTTAAGTCGTTTAACATCACCCTAACTGTATGTATATTGGGTGACCATACATACTCTTTATGCTGGACATGGCCGTAAAACTTCGTCCGGTCGGGATTTCTAAAATGTCTTGGCACACATATAATCTTTTTCCTCCCACGTGGCACAGATGGGATATGACCCGCGTGCGTGTAATCACATGGATTCCGATATTCTTAGATCGGTTTCAGGCCATATTCATATATGGAAAAAATCTGATATGAATCGGATACGTGAATTTGTGCCAGTTATGTAAGCAGATAGATCAGATATTCCCCTGTCAATGAGAGTCGTACGTCTTTGAAAAAATGTACTTTTTGAAACATTTCGGTGTACAGATACACTATATTGCCATAAGTTTTGTGACGTCTGCCTTAAAGGTGCATTAAGCAACTTTTCATGTTAAAAGTACCCGTTTTCTAACCCATACATGCCTAAACAATTGCCTGATGGGCTGAATGAGCCCTTCTCTGATCACTGAGATTGTCTCTATAATCCTGCAAAGTAAAATAAATAAGAGGGATTCGGGCCGGAATTTCAGACTGGGCGTGACGTCATGCGCGTTCACGGCACGCTCACATAGCGATGTCTGGCAGGTTTGTGTATTCGCCGGCATTCTCCGTAGAAGATGGATTGTAAGAGACCTGCTTGTAGTTCATTTGTAACACCAACGCAAACTCCACGTAAGATAAAAAAAAGAAAACTTTTGTCTAGTGCAACCAAAAGGGCCAAATTGGACTCGGACAGGCGTCGGAATAAGACGAGAGTAAACATAGGGAAGGCTTTCAACAAATGGAGAGATCTCCGGTCTGCTCTAGGGCTCAAACGGGGTTTATAACTTTATTACCTCTGAATTATGATTGTAAACAAAAGATTTGCGGCTGATGCTCCTTTGGTTATGAACAGCTCGTGCTCATGCAAGCGTGCGTGTGCGTGTGCGTGTGGTCCATGAGAGTGCACATCTCTGGCTGCAGTTTCGCTTGCCGCCAGAGGTGGCATAGTTCTGCAAAAACTCAGAATCTTGCGCTATGCACCTTTAACATGCACATGAACTTTATGACATCCCATTCTTAATCCATAGGGTTTAATACCACCTTTTGCAGCTATAACAGCTTCTGGAAAGGCTTTCCACAAGGTGTAGGAGTGTGTTTTGGACCATTCTTTTTGCCTATTCTTTCAGTATTAACTAACATGAACAAACAATGAACAGCTGTATTTCTGTTAACAAACATTAACTAACCATGAGCAATACATTTGTTACTGTATTTGTTAATGTTTGTTAACGTTAGTTAACAGAAATACAGCTGTTTATTGTTTGTTCATGTTAGTTCAACTAATGTTAACAAGATTTTAAAGCATTAGTAAATGTTGAAATTAACATGAACAAAGATTAATAAATGCTGTATACGTGCAGTTCATTATTAGTTCATGTTAACTAATGTAGTTAACTAATGTTAACTAACAAACCTTATTGTAAAGTGTTACCCATATAACAAATTTTGTTTGATTGTTTGTCTGCATTAATAATAGGCTATGGCATGCATTAATAGGCTAATATAAAATGTACAATAATCCATGTTTGTTCGGGATTTGAACCCGTGTCATCCAAATGATCGCCACCTGGCCATGAATTTACTCACTGAGAAATGCCCAATCGTAGGTTTCTCCAGTGTGTGTTCGCTCATTGAGCGAGAAGCACTCTTCATTCGTCTCATTCCTCAATAGAATAGTAAAAAAAGAATCGGCTTCCTTGCACCTAATTTATTTTTATTTGTTATTTTTGTTATTATTATTTTTATTTTTTTATCACACTGCTGCTCCCAACGGGCAATAGGCTTATGGCGCTCACCGACGTCTAGGCGTACAATATGAAATAAAGGCTATATTGTTCTCGTCTCTATTTTTAAATTATGATTCTATTTTTCTGTCCTAAAATTTTTTCTATTGTATTTCATCCTTACTGTTAATTGACATTAACCCCACTTACATTTAAAAATACGGCAATAGCTGCTGTTTTGCACAATGTCCCTTTGCGCCACCTGGCGGTCATTTCGCGAATGACTTTGAAATGCGACTGGATTATTTTTACCGCGGTAGTTTTGCTAAAAACGGCTGGCGTGGCGGTAATAGGCATGCTGGTTGACTACCTACTGTAATCATCTATGTCCGATCTGCTCTCAGATCCTACACAATCTCATTTTGACTGATAATTCAGCCTTAGAAGTTATAGAAAAAGTTACATATTAAGTATATCATACATATAATTATGTATATTATACATATAATTATATTACATATAATGCCTATTATGTTCCTTTCAGATGACAACGCTGGCTCATCTACGGATGGAGAAACTGCCTCTTCATCTAAACAGCAACAGACAGTGAAGAGATTCTCCTGTGGAAAAACATTCAGCAAACAGGGTCATTTGGCGAAACGTCAGAGAAAACACACAAAACTGAGAGACTTCACCTGTAAGATATGTGACATCAGCTTTTCTACCTCAAAAGAGAAGAGACTTCATTCAAAAGAGCACAGTGTGAAGAAGGAGTTTCGCTGTGAACAGTGCGGGAAGGATTTTTTCACCTCTCTTTATAGCATGAGAGCTCATATAAAGACACACAGCGAAAAGACTTTCCACTGCAGTGAGTGTGACAAGTATTTCCACACCAAAGCACATCTTGCAATGCATAAGAGAATCCACACTGGTGAAAAGCCGTATAAGTGCCGTCACTGTGAGAGGAGCTTCAACCAGGGATCAAATCTGAACAACCATCTACTCACACACACCAATGAACGCCCATACAAGTGTCCTCACTGTGAGAAGAGCTTCAAACGGGGATCTTATCTGAACAACCATCTACTCACACACACCAATGAAAACCCGTACAAGTGTCTTCACTGCGAGAAGAGTTTCAAATGCGGAACCAGTCTGAAGACACATCTACTCACACACACCGGTGAAAGGCCGTATCAGTGCAGTAAATGTGAGAAAACCTTTACAAACTCAAGTTCTCTGAAGTTACACCAAAAAATACACTCTGATGTCAAACCGTATCAGTGTTCACACTGTGAGAAACGATTCCATCATTCGACTCACCGGAAAACCCATGAGAGGATTCACACCGGAGAGAAACCGTACCTGTGCTCCTCCTGCGGGAAGAGCTTCGCTAGTCAATTTTCTTTCAGAAATCATCAGAGAGTTCACACTGGAGAAAAGCCTTACAAGTGTCCTCACTGCGAGAAGAACTTCAACCAGAGATCAGCTCTGAAGAGACATCAACTCACACACACAAATGAAAAACCGTACAAGTGTCCTCACTGCGAGAAGAGCTTCAAATGCGGAACCAGTCTGAACAACCATGTACTCATACACACCAGTGAAAGCCCGTACAAGTGTCCCCGCTGCGAGAAAAGCTTCTACCAGGAATCCCATCTGAAGATCCATCTTCTCATACACACCAATGAAAACCCGTACAAGTGTCCCCACTGCGAGAAGTGCTTCAAATGCGGAGCCAGTCTGAAGAAACATCTACTCACACACACCAGTTAAAGGCCGTATCAGTGCAGTAAATGTGAGAAAACCTTTATAAACTCAAGTTCTCTGAAGTTACACCAAAAAATACACTCTGATGTCAAACCGTATCAGTGTTCACACTGTGAAAAACGATACCATCATCCAAAATCAGCATATTCACTCTATTGTATTGCCAATCTAATCAGTCTAATTCTTCAACGTCTGAGCTAGGAATCAGCATAACTATTCACATGCTGAAAATGGCCAGGAACTCCGGTTCCAAGGGCCATCCCAGAGCCATTAAAGACAAAAGGTGAAAGTCTCCCCTACAGCTAGGCTGAAAGGTGAGAATCTCAGTGATGCGACTCATTTAAAATACAATAGAGAAAAACAGGACTGGCAGGAAATGAGACTCTTGCTGGAGACTCAATAATCATCTGCAGTGGAACCTAAATTAAACATTTAATAAATATATTATCCTTCAATAGCTTCATCTTGTCATTATTTTTATGTTGTGTAAAAAAACACTTTGCAGTGTTATGGGAATGTTAGTACAAAGTAAAACCTAAAACTACAATATCTGTGGAACATCATTTATTTGATTTCAGCCATTTGCAGACTATAGGCTTTGCTGTGCTAAATTTAAGGGCGTGTACCAACTCGGGTGAAGACCAACTCCAACTCCTCGGGTGAAGACCAACTCCAACTCCTCGGATGAAGACCAACTCCAACTCCTCGGGTGAAGACCAACTCCAACTCCTCGGGTGAAGACCAACTCCTCGTGTGAAGACCAACTCCTCGTGTGGAGACCAACTCCTCGGGTGAAGACCAACTCCTCGGGTGGAGACCAACTCCTCGTGTGAAGACCAACTCCTCGTGTGGAGACCAACTCCTCGGGTGAAGACCAACTCCTCGGGTGAAGACCAACTCCTCGGGTGAAGACCAACTCCTCGTGTGGAGACCAACTACTCGGGTGAAGACCAACTCCTCGGGTGAAGACCAACTCCTCGGGTGAAGACCAACTCCTCGGGTGGAGACCAACTCCTCGTGTGAAGACCAACTCCTCGTGTGGAGACCAACTCCTCGTGTGGGGACCAACTCCTCGGGTGAGGACCAACTCCCCGGGTGAAGACCAACTCCTCGTGTGGAGACCAACTCCTCGTGTGGAGACCAACTCCTCGGTTGAAGACCAACTCCTCGTGTGGAGACCAACTCCTCGGGTGGAGACCAACTCCTCGTGTGGAGACCAACTCCTCGGGTGAAGACCAACTCCTCGTGTGGAGACCAACTCCTCGGGTGGAGACCAACTCCTCGTGTGGAGACCAACTCCTCGTGTGGAGACCAACTCCTCGGGTGAAGACCAACTCCTCGTGTGGAGACCAACTCCTCGTGTGGAGACCAACTCCTCGTGTGGAGACCAACTCCTCGGGTGAAGACCAACTCCTCGTGTGGAGACCAACTCCTCGTGTGGAGACCAACTCCTCGTGTGAAGACCAACTCCTCGTGTGGAGACCAACTCCTCGTGTGGAGACCAACTCCTCGGGTGGAGACCAACTCCTCGTGTGGAGACCAACTCCTCGTGTGGAGACCAACTCCTCGGGTGAAGACCAACTCCTCGGGTGAAGACCAACTCCTCGGGTGAAGACCAACTCCTCGTGTGGAGACCAACTCCTCGTGTGGAGACCAACTCCTCGGGTGAAGACCAACTCCTCGGGTGAAGACCAACTCCTCGGGTGAAGACCAACTCCTCGTGTGGAGACCAACTCCTCGTGTGGAGACCAACTCCTCGTGTGAAGACCAACTCCTCGTGTGGAGACCAACTCCTCGTGTGGGGACCAACTCCTCGGGTGAAGACCAACTCCTCGGGTGAAGACCAACTCCTCGGGTGAAGACCAACTCCTCAGGTGAAGACCAACTCCTCGTGTGGAGACCAACTCCTCGTGTGGAGACCAACTCCTCGTGTGGAGACCAACTCCTCGTGTGAAGACCAACTCCTCGGGTGAAGACCAACTCCTCGGGTGAAGACCAACTCCTCGTGTGGAGACCAACTCCTCGTGTGGAGACCAACTCCTCGTGTGGAGACCAACTCCTCGGGTGAAGACCAACTCCTCGGGTGAAGACCAACTCCTCGTGTGGAGACCAACTCCTCGTGTGGAGACCAACTCCTCGTGTGGAGACCAACTCCTCGTGTGGAGACCAACTCCTCGGGTGAAGACCAACTCCTCGGGTGAAGACCAACTCCTCGGGTGAAGACCAACTCCTCGGGTGAAGACCAACTCCTCGGGTGGAGACCAACTCCTCGGGTGGAGACCAACTCCTCGGGTGGAGACCAACTCCTCGGGTGGAGACCAACTCCTCGTGTGGAGACCAACTCCTCGTGTGGAGACCAACTCCTCGGGTGAAGACCAACTCCTCGGGTGAAGACCAACTCCTCGGGTGAAGACCAACTCCTCGGGTGAAGACCAACTCCTCGGGTGGAGACCAACTCCTCGGGTGGAGACCAACTCCTCGGGTGGAGACCAACTCCTCGGGTGGAGACCAACTCCTCGGGTGGAGACCAACTCCTCGGGTGGAGACCAACTCCTCGGGTGGAGACCAACTCCTCGGGTGAAGACCAACAGAAACTTACTGAAAACATGGTGGCATGAAATGAGTCGTATTTCACTCAGTCACTTTGTTACACAAAGCTGAAATGATCCAGACATGGATATGAAATGATAGACTACAAGTACAGTAATATGTTCTAAGGTCAAGGCAACCACATTTACTTAGAGGTTTGAATCTTGAAGTGTTTCGTTCACAAATCAACTTACAGTAGCGCCTCGATTACTGTCTGAATGAAGACGCAACGGGAGTCAAGACTTTATTAACTTACTAGTAACCATAGCGACATTGATCAAATTAAGATCTCAGCATACAATAAAGCAGTGTAATGCATTTAAAAAAGCAAGTTTATGGTTACCTTTGTCTCAGAGAGTGTGTGTATTTGGGACTGGCCTGCTTCATTTCTTCTTGTCTGTTCTGCTGGAGGGGGTACAGCAAAAACAGTAATATTGTGAAATATTATCATTTAAAATCACTGTTTTTTTTATTGAATCTATATTCAAATGTATTTGTCATTGCAGCTTTTGATTGGCCGTTACCCCAGTCTTCAGTGTTGCATGATCCTTCAGAAATCATTCTAATATGCTGATTTGCTGCTTTAGAAAGCTTATTAACAGTTGATCATTCTTGTGCTGCTTAATAAAGTGTGGAAACTTACACTACTTTTTTTCAGGATTCATAGATCAACAGAAAGAGCAGAACAGCATCTATGACGACAGGAAAATATTAAAATAGAAAGTTTCTGGAACATTAGTGTATTTTAAAAATAAATAAATTTAATGCGTCCTTGCTGGAAAAAAGTATTAATTTCTTTAAAAAAAAAACATTGTTAACCAAATAAAAACGTTATTTGTAGCACTTCTAGATATATATAAAAAAAATTAAGCCACGGTTGGCAATAATTTTTATTAATGTTTTTATATAGACCCTCCTTTACTGGGAGTGCTTGTTTTCCACAGAAAGCACTCACGTAATTTTCAGAGAATATTATGGTTTGGTGAAGCCTCTACTCATTTACTCCATCGCTCGTACTGTAGGGGGCGCTGTGACGTTATTTAGTCTACCGGTAAAACCACAGAAGAAAGAAAGACTGGAGCATTCAGACGGTGAGTTTAATCTGTTCAACATATTTATGTGTTTTAGCTGTTTGCTTGTTATTTTTCTGTATCTAGGTTTTAATTAACTTAAATTAAGCTTTTCCACGCCCACTTCGCTTATGAAAAATAACTGGTTTTGCTACAGTAACCATAACAAAAGACCTCATGTTTTACTACAGTAACCGTAAACCGTTACTATACCAACGCAATGGTTAATTTTCAAGGCTAGATTCAGGATTTCGGGTGAAATTAGTTGAAATCTTACAATATCATGTTTAATATCTTACTATATGAGTTATACATGGAATAATTTCATATACTAGATCATCATCCCTGCAGTGCTGGCTCAATACTGAAACTAATCATAAATGCTCCTAAACACTTATATCTGAAATATTAATATTTCTGAATATTCCCTGAATTAGGCTGTTTTGAGTTAAAATCAGTGTCAGTTCATTACAAATTCTTCTTATAATAATGATGATGTGTTTGTCTTCAGATGTTGACCATGAGAGCGCAGATGGATGCGACCTGCTGTAAATCAGTAGGAACGGATCTGTCCATGCTGGATATTGAGGATTTCATCACTGAAATCTGTCAGCTGAAGAAAGAGGTGGCGTCACTGGAGGCAAAGCTGAGAGAAAGAGGAGACAAACCCAACAGAGAGGTTTGAGCAGCTCATCATTTCATCCTTCAGCTCAATCAAACCAAAGTTGTGTTAGCTTCTCACTTCTTATGCTCATCTCAAATTAAGTTAACAGCGAAATGTGCAAACAAATCACCAGTATAACCGCTAGAGATAACTGCTGAGTAATGAGGCTAATATCAACGGGTTGTTGTTTATTTGTGTTGATCTATGATGTGTTTGTCAGGATCTGGAGAAGGTTTCAGTGTGTGTGACTGATGGGACAGAAGCTCAGGATTCAGTCTGGAGATCCAGAGACACACAGGACTCAGAGCTCAGCCTCACTTTACTGTGTTATACTGACGCTCAGGATCATGGATCCGCTGATCAAACCTCTGACTGTAACGCTGGAGAACAGCAGATGAAGATGTGCTCCGTCCAACTGGAGGACTGCAGGAACCTGATCGAGAGACGAGGAGAAGAAACCACAGCAGAGGAACAACAACAACAGGAGGAGGATGAAGATCAGGATGATGATGTTGATGATGATGATGACTTTGTTCCTCCAGGTATGTTTCTTTCTTTTATGACCAGATATGCAGAAGTAACAGAATTAGTATTAAATTGTAGAAATATTATGTACCGTATTTTCCAGACTATAAGTCGCATCAGTCAGAAAATGCGTCATGAAGAGGGAAAAAACATATATAAGTCGCACTGGACTATAAGTCGCATTTATTTAGAAATTTCACAAAATCCAAGACCAAGAACAGACATTTAATCTGGAAAGGCAAGTTATTCAGCTCCACAACAGCACACAGAACAACAGCTGAAGGTGTCCGGTGTGTTAGCGTAACACAGGGTTTGCCGCAGCACTTTGGAACTAAGGCGGCCGCCTTAACTACCTCGTTAAAAAAATGTATATGAGCGATATCCGCCGCGTTACTCTGTCCTGTTTAGAGCTCAGATTCTCTACCGAGCCGATATTTCCCGCCGCTTTACTCGGGCCGGGCCTGTGATCTAGAGACGTGCGGCGCGGGACTAGATCTGATGGCCGAGTGCGAGCGCGGGCGGTAGCCTAATATGCACTTACTCTGTGTGTGCGGGCTGCGGGAGAATAAAACGATTAAATATAAATATCTATGAATAAAACATATCAAAACTAATAAATTGTTATTCATCTGTTGCGGAAAAGCAACAAGAACAATTAAAACAAAATAGAAACGATTTACAGGCCAGAGTTTCTATTTGTAACATGTTTGCAGCGTTGAGCGATGTAGCCAATCACAGACATATGTGGTGATTTCTTGAACGCAACGGCCAATCAGAAGCATTTAAGACAGAATCCCCTCACCGGACTTTTTGTTCAGTACTGAATTCTGCATGCTGAAAGATTCATGGAAGATTCATTATGCAGTCAGCTTTATTGATAATAACAGAGATGTATGAGATCGCGATGAACTGATGTCAGCTTTATAGGAATTATTAAGGGAGCGCGCATTCAGTCCTGGCAAACCGTGCACACAGCCTGCTTGCTTTTGTTAAATTAGGGCTGGACGATATGGCCAAAATTTATATCACGATATAATTCTTAATTTCGGTCGATACGATATAATTCCGATATCGAAATGAACAATATAAAAGCTAGGGATGGCGAAAACGGAAAAATTTCCTGACCGACCACCTCATTAGCCGGTTGAAACCAGTTAACCGATTAGTTTAAAATATGCTACGCTATTTGAAATAACAGCCATTTCACGCTGCGCCTGCAATTTCACAACTCTGTCGCATCTCTCTGCCGTTCTGCCTCCCGCTCACACACACACACACACACACCCCGGCGCCACCCTCCCGCTCACACACACACACACACACACCCCGGCGCCACCCTCCCGCTCACACACACACACACACACACCCCGGCGCCACCCTCCCGCTCACACACACACACACCCCGGCGCCACCCTCCCGCTCACACACACACACACACACTCTGCCCCGGCGCCGCCCTTCCACTCACGTCACTTTTTTAAAATCCCCAACAGCGCGAAACATGAGTCCTGCAAACGCGGCGCGAGGAGCTTGTATGTAATCGGAGGACAAATGACTCCTTAGTTTCTAAATGGTTTGTGTACAAGGTGATCGCGTTGAAAATAAAGGCGTTTGTCTAGCGTTAGAAGCTCATTTGAAACATTGACGCGGCTCATTTAAGAAAATGACAGCTCCGAAGAGGCTTGCGGGTGTCGCGTTTTCAGGTGATACATCATAGATGATGTGCTACTGTATTTAAGCACTGTATCACACAAGTTGCAACTTACTTCTGTTATTCTGTTTGGTGAAATGGTCCCGCACACTACTCTTCTCTGCACGCTTCCTCCTGTCGTAACCTCGAGTGTGTTAGCCTGTAGCCTTTACTTTTCTCAAACCTTGTGAGCGCGCGAACCCAAACGCTGTGACCTCGCGACAAATGTTTTTATTGGTTTATTAAGTACAAACAGGCGAGTTATGAAAAATTGAGTGTGAGGGATTTGTTCACTTCACACAAAAAGATCTTGGAATGAGATGCTAACTGTAGTAGCGTTTAGTCCACGGTCTATAATAGACTAATTTAGAGATCACTTTTTTTTTAACCGACTACTGACAACTTTGATCGGTTAACGTTGATGCGGTCAACCATCGGTCAAACGGTCATCGGTTAACATCCCTAATAAAAGCCTCAGGAAAAACTGCCAAGCATGCCCACAATTAATGTCTGTACCTACAAACTTCTGAAAAAATGTATTTGCCAAGTCTCTGAAACCTATAAAACTATGTAATATTTTAGAAATAAAAATGGTACAAATAAATGATTGTTGATATTTTATTTGTATTTAACCTTCACACAAGAAATGTGAAATCACTGTCAAATAAACATAAGTTAATAACTCAACTTATTAATATACTTTAACTTTAAGCTATAGACTAACATAGGTTGATTATATCGTTCTTATAGACTGAAAAAGTGGATAAAGATTATGAAAGTTGCTCAGAGTTACTGCAGAAAACAAACCAAAAAAAAAGTGAGCAACAACAAAAGCGCATGTTGCTGAGGGACATTTTGAGTGTTGATGACACCCTGAATTCATTTTGATTGATGAATCTGAATGTAGTGTTTACATTAGGGCTGAACGATATGGACAAAATTTCATATCTCGATTTTCATGCCAGATATCTCGATATCGATACAATACGATATGACTACGGGGTTCGGTGAAAACCAAGCATTTCTCAGAAAAATAAAAAGATCATAATACAAAAAAATGTGGAAAGTATAGTTTTATTTTTAAGAACAAGTCAACATTAACATAAATTAAAAAAAAAAAATACAAATCAAACCTTTTACTGCAGCTCTGCTTTAACAATAAATAACAAATGCAGCAGCTCGTGGAACATTGAAAAGTGCATTGAAGTGCAACAACATTTATATTCTTCAAAAGATCACATAACTGTATGCAGAAAATGCATTTGCTACTAACAGAACAGAGGTAGTTACAGGCACAAACTAACACGGCGGCGCCCATCGCACATACAGCTCAACTAACGCGATCGTTATAAAGGTGTTTAAACAACAAAATACTTCCACTTGCATGTATTTGACAATCGGAATATCAGATATTTCATGCCATAGCTAACACATTTGTGAATATTCTGAATAAAAAAGGAAAAATGTCATAAAAGCAGATCATCATTCATTCAGCGCTGTTGCTGCTGCGGTGTGTCACGTGACAAGCAATGACGCGTCACCATGGAAACGCCGCCCCCCCTCTCACAATATAGTTCCCACGTCCCTGGTAGTGTGCGCGCTGGCTTTAGCTGTGCATTCAAAGGCACTCGTAAAACTGATGTTTGTTGTGACTGCCAGAGTTGTATGCAGGGCGAGCGCGGAGAGGGGGAATCTATATCGTCGATATCGTTGCTTTTTTCGATAGTAATATCTTGAAAGTTCATATCGAGATATAGATACGATAACGATATATCGTTCAGCCCTAGTTTACATGAACGCTAAACGCGTGATCGGGTTGTTGTTCAAATCAGAATAGATTTTTTTGACATGCGCACACTGCACAAACATAGTTTCCAGCTGTTTGCACAAAATATTATAATAATAACTCCATTCGCCGAATCCGCCTTTTTTGTCCGAGAAAGCAGTCAGGAGAATTAGTAGATTAACATGGGAGGATTTGAACTTGAGAAGCGGAGTGTACTGACGCCTTTCCACGGTTAAAACAACATTCCTTCTGATGTTCATTCATGTTTATTTGATGCTATAAATGAACTAGAAGGAAGAGATGATCGGTTCACGAGCGGCTTTAACTGAGGCGACACAGCGATCTGACACACACATTAAAGAGACACAAAACGCTATTTATTGTTTCAATTTCTTGACAAAATTGCCAAATTTGAAAGTTGAGACTTTGTTTCATATCAAAAGTAACCTGGTCTGTCCTGTCTGTCGGCGGGTTGTCAGTGTCCTCTCTGCTCCGCGATGTATTTTTCACTCCGTGAGAGCGGCGTACAGCTTGTTGGACATAGCAAACAGTAAAAATGAAAACATAAACGTAGCCCATGCCTGTAATGTATATCGAAATATCGGAAATGTGTTTAAAAATCATATCACCGTTATTGAAAAAAATTATATCGCGATACATATTGATATTGAATTATTGTCCAGCACTATGTTAAATTAACAGTGGATTGTGAACGTTAATGCTTTAATAACAAATAATTTATCAGGAGCAGTTATGCTGATGTGTATGGCGACACATAGGCTAACACAAAGTTAAGTTACACAAAGTTACGTTACACCTTAACTAACACATTTTCTGCGGGACAATAGCATAAAGAACATATACCTGTGAGGCTGAATAGGCTAAATTAGCATTAGCCAGCGAGTCCAACAAGTTACCGGTCAGCAAGTTCCCCAAGCTCCCGATCTCACTCCTCAACACTGAGTCCATTGAGTTCTTCCTCGGTGTCGCTTCTGAACAACTCCGCTAACTAGAGCGCCCTCTCGCGGCTGCAGACGGTAATGTTTTCTCTTGGTTCATCTCAGTCAAAAATTTTTTAAATAAAATATATACATATACACACATTAGGGATGGCGAAAACTAAAAGATGTCTTGACCGACCACCGAGCCTCATTAGCCGGTTGAAACCGGTTAACCGATTAGTTTAAAACCAGTTTAAAATATGGTACGCTATTTAAAATACTAGCCATTTCAAGCCGCGCCTGCAATTTCGCAACTCTGTCGCATCTCTCCGCCGCTTTGCCTCCCGCTCACACACACACACACACACGGCGTCGGCGCCACCCTTCCACTCACGTCACTTTTAAATCCCCTACAGCGCGAAACATGAGTTCCGCAAACGCGGCGCGAGGAGCTTGTATGTAATCGGCGGACAAATGACTCCTTAGTTTCTAAATGGTTTGGGTACAAGGTGATCGTGTTGAAAATAAAGGCGTTTGTCTAGCGTTAAAAGCTCATTTGAAACATTGACGCGGCTCATTTAAGAAAATGACTGCTCCGAAGAGACGCCGCTTTAGTTTGAGGTAGTGCTAAGAGTAATAAAGAAAGATGATGATCATTATCACCTTATCTGTTACCACTGAAATGTAGATGTAATGTATTATCATATTTAAGCGCTGTATCACACAACTTACATCGGTGTCATTCTTTGTGGTGAAATGGTCCCACACACTACTTTTCTTTGCACGCTTCATCCTGTCGTAACCTCGAGTGTGTTAGCCTGTAGCCTTTACTTTTCTCAAACCTTGTGAAGCGCGCGAACCGAAACGCTGTGACCTCGCGCCACATGTTTTTATTGGCGAGTTATGAAAAATTGAGTGTGAGGGATTTGTTCACTTCACACAAAAAATATTGGAATGAGACAGCTAACTGTAGTAGCGTTTAGTCCACTGTCTATAATAGCCTAATTTAGAGATCACTTTTTTTTTAACAGACTACTGACAACTTTGATCGGTTAACGTTGATACGGTCAACCATCGGTCAAACGGTCATCGGTTAACATCCCTAACACACATGCATACATATACATAAACAAATATGAATATATATATATCCATAGGCTAATTAAAAATACATATTACAAATCAGCAAGGATAGATGGTGTATTCTTGACAAAATTAAGTGGAGGGTCACAGTTTTTATAAAATTTGTCAGTAGAACCTCTAAGTGCAAACTTAATTTTTTCAATATATAGAAAAGACATCAAATCCTCTAACCAAGAGAAAGTAGGAGGAGATGTAGAAGACGTCCAATGCAATAGAATTTGTCTGCGAGCTATCGATGAGGCAAAGGCAAGAATATTGGCATATTTTTTTGTATACTAATCCAAAACTGCTGGGACACCAAAGATGGCAATCAGAGGGCATGGTTCAACGGAGAGATCCTGATCCAAGATCCAATTTCTGATCCAAACTAAGTCCGAGTTCTGTCTCCCATTGCTGTGTAAACCGTGAAGGAGAAGGCAAAACATAAGGAAGAATTAAATTGTATAAAATGGATATAGAGTCATGTTCCTGTATTAAGCACTTCTTGTATAAAGAAGGTTCGGACAAGTCTGGTAAGGAAGGACAGTGAGAATGAACAAAATTGCGTACTTGAAAAAAACGAAATAAATTAGACTGTGGTATATTGAATTTCTTAGCAAGATCAGAGAAAGTTGTGAAAACTCCATCAATAAATAAATCAGAAAAATATGAGAGGCCTCAATATTTCCATAAAACATAAGCAGAATCTAAGGTTGAGGGCACAAATAAATGATTATTGCAAATAGGACCATGTCTCTGGTGTTTTCCTCGTGGGGGTCAAGCTGTGCCCTCTCCAAACCAATCCATATTTTACAAACTGCCCAACATTGACATCTTACAAGTGGACTCTTACATGGGTTCATTGTTTACAGCGGTGGGGTTTGTTAGTTAGCTCAGACTGGATGGTGCCCACCACTTCATTTATGGTCCTAGATTGTTCTGTTTTTGAACTAATCATCTCTATCCGATCTGCTCTCAGATCCTACACAATCTTATTTTGACTGATCATTCAGCCTTAGAACTTAAAGATAAAGTTACATATTAAGTATATCATGTTAATTGATTGATTGGTTAATGAGTATGCTCCCAATTATTGTGGATTCTTCTCAGGTGTGTTTGTCATGTGTCCATATATATTATACATATAATTATATTACATATAATGCCTATTATGTTCCTTTCAGATGACATCGCTGGTTCATCTTCGGATGGAGAAACTGCCTCTACATCTAAACAGCAACAGACAGTGAAGAGATTCTCCTGTGGAAAAACATTCAGCAAACAGGGTCATTTGGCGAAACGTCAGAGAAAACACACAAAACTGAGAGACTTCACCTGTAAGATATGTGACATCAGCTTTTCTACCTCAAAAGAGAAGACACGTCATTCAAAAAAGCACACCGTGAAGGAGGAGTTTCGCTGTGAACAGTGCGGGAAGGATTTTTTCACCTCTCCTGATAATATGAGAGCTCATATAAAGACACACAGCGAAAAGACTTTGCACTGCAGTGAGTGTGACAAGTATTTCCGCACCAAAGCACATCTTGCAATGCATAAGAGAATCCACACTGGTGAAAAGCCGTATCAGTGTTCTCACTGTGAGAGGAGCTTCAACCAGGGATCCCATCTGAAGAAACATCTACTCATTCACAGCATTGAGAGTCCGTATTCGTGTCCCCTCTGCGAGAAGAGCTTCAACCAGGAATCCCATCTGAACAACCATCTACTCACACACACCAATGAAAACCCGTACAAGTGTCCTCACTGCGAGAAGAGTTTCAAATGCGGAACCAGTCTGAAGACACATCTACTCACACACACCGGTGAAAGGCCGTATCAGTGCAGTAAATGTGAGAAAACCTTTAAACACTCACATTCTCTGAAAGCACACCAAAAAATACACTCTGTTGTCAAACCGTATCAGTGTTCACACTGTGAGAAACGATTCCATCATTCGACTCACCGGAAAACCCATGAGAGGATTCACACCGGAGAGAAACCGTACCTGTGCTCCTTCTGCGGGAAGAGCTTCGCTAGTCAATTTTCTTTCAGAAATCATCAGAGAGTTCACACTGGAGAAAAGCCTTACAAGTGTCCTCACTGCGAGAAGAGCTTCAACCAGAGATCAACTCTGAAGAGACATCAACTCACACACACCAATGAAAAACCGTACAAGTGTCCTCACTGCGAGAAGTGCTTCAAATGCGGAACCAGTCTGAACAACCATGTACTCACACACACCAGTGAAAGCCCGTACAAGTGTCCCCGCTGCGAGAAAAGCTTCTACCAGGAATCCCATCTGAAGATCCATCTTCTCATACACACCAATGAAAACCGGTACAAGTGTCCCCGCTGCGAGAAGTGCTTCAAATGCGGAGCCAGTCTGAAGAAACATCTACTCACACACACCAGTTAAAGGCCGTACCAGTGCAGTAAATGTGAGAAAACCTTTAGAAACTCAAGTTCCACCAAAAAATACACTCTGATGTCAAACCGTATCAGTGTTCACACTGTGAGAAACGATTCCATCATTCGACTCACCGGAAAACCCATGAGAGGACTCACACCGGAGAGAAACCGTACCTGTGCTCCTACTGCGGGAAGAGCTTCGCTAGTCCATTTTCTTTCAGAGTTCATCTGAGAGTTCACACTGGAGAAAAACCGTATCACTGCAGTGATTGTGGGAAGAGTTTTTATAATGCAAGTGACTTAAAAATACACAAGAGAACTCATACAGGAGAAAAACCTTTTAAATGCTCACTTTGTGACAAGAATTTCACTCGATCAACTGACCTAAAGATCCATGAGCGATGGCATACAGGAGAGAAACCTTACCGCTGCTCCATCTGTGGCGAGAGATTCTCTTTTAAATGGGTTTTTCAGACTCACCAGAAGAAACACGCGGCTCCAGAATCATCATAGCTTCATCGTGTAATTATTTTTTTTTTAAACAACACCTAGCATTGTTACAGAATGTCATTTTATAAAAAAAAAAAAAAAAAAAACTGGAATGTTTCTAGAATATTATTTACCGTGTAGAAATTAATCATATGGATGATTCCATATGGCCGTGTCCCGTGTCACGTTTTCCAGAATATCTGCATTGGGTTCTATGTCTATTAATCTTGCATTAGTATGCAAAACAACAACAACAGCAACATGAAGGGGTTTGCAATACAGATTTATTCCATTCTGTCATCTATTGCCGGTCTCAAAGCGCCTCCGTTATATTATAATTTTCTTTTTCTACGGCGAAATTTCATGTTGCATGTTTTCTTTGCATTTTAGGAAATCTGTTTCAGTCAAATGTTAATTTGAAAAGGATTTAAAAGCACATATAAATGTAGCTCAAAACAGATTTCGTGTTAATTTTTTTTGCCCTTCACACTTGCTGGATTCCAATCGGATATGCACAAAAATAGGATTTGGACTGACAGTCTGAACGAGCCTTAAAGGGGTCATGAACTGCATTGTTTCATAGTGTTTCCTGTGGTGCACTTATAATGTTAATAATCTTTACATCAAAATTTGTCATAATTTAGAAATAAAAGGCATTTTCCTACCCTGGTTTAAAGGGATAGTTCACCCAAAAATGAAAATTAGCCCATGATTTACTCACCCTGAAGTCATCCTAGGTGTATAAAACGTTCTTCTGTCAGACGAACACAATCAGTTATATTAAAAAATGTCCTGGCTCTTCCAAGCTTTATAATGGCAGTGAATGGCCTTTCTGTTTTGAAGTCCATAAAAGTGCATCTGTCCATCATAGAAGTGCATCTGTCCATCATAAAAGTGCATCTGTCCATCATAAAAGTGCATCTGTCCATCATAAAAGTGCATCTGTCCATCATAAAAGTGCATCTATCCATCATAAAAGTGCATCTGTCCATCATAAAAGTGCATCTGTCCATCATAAAAGTTTATCTATCCATCATAAAAGTTTATCTATCCATCATAAAAGTTTATCTATCCATCATAAAAGTGCATCTATCCATCATAAAAGTGCATCTATCCATCATAAAAGTGCATCTGTCCATCATAAAAGTTTATCTATCCATCATAAAAGTTTATCTATCCATCATAAAAGTTTATCTATCCATCATAAAAGTGCATCTATCCATCATAAAAGTGCATCTATCCATCATAAGTTTATCTATCCATCATAAAAGTTTATCTATCCATCATAAAAGTGCTTCTATCCATCATAAAAGTGCATCTGTCCATCATAAAAGTGCATCTGTCCATCATAAAAGTGCATCTGTCCATCATAAAAGTGCATCTATCCATCATAAAAGTGCATCTGTTCATTATAAAAGTGCATCTATCCATCATAAAAGTGCATCTATCCATCATAAAAGTGCATCTATCCATCATAAAAGTGCATCTATCCATCATAAAAGTGCATCTGTCCATCATAAAAGTGCATCTGTCCATCATAAAAGTGCATCTGTCCATCATAAAAGTGCATCTATCCATCATAAAAGTGCATCTGTCCATCATAAAAGTGCATCTGTCCATCATAAAAGTGCATCAATCCATCATAAAAGTGCATCTATCATAAAAGTGCATCTATCATAAAAGTGAATCTATCCATCATAAAAGTGCATCTGTCCATCATAAAAGTGCATCTATCCATCATAAAAGTGCATCTATCAATCATAAAAGTGCATCAATCCATCATAAAAGTGCATCTATCATAAAAGTGCATCGGTCCATCATAAAAGTGCATCTATCATAAAAGTGCATCTGTCCATCATAAAAGTGAATCTATCCATCATAAAAGTGCATCTATCATAAAAGTGCATCTATCCATCATAAAAGTGCATCTATCCATCATAAAAGTGCATCTATCCATCATAAAAGTGCATCTGTCCATCATAAAAGTGCATCTGTCCATCATAAAAGTGCATCTGTCCATCATAAAAGTGCATCTGTCCATCATAAAAGTGCATCTACATGAGGGGCGGACATGCGTAGTAGGCCATGCGTACAGTCGTCTGGCGGTAGCTAGTTATTTTAGATTGTAAAGTTATAAAAAGGTTTTTGTTTTCTTACAAAAACCCATGGCTTCTCTTCAGAAGGCCTTTATTACCCCCCGGAGAAATGTTTCAATTCTCTATACTTATACCAACTATATAGACTTCACACAACCCAATAACACAGACTTCTGTGTAGTGTTTAGATGCTTTATTTCTGTGTTTAAATCTTTTCTTTGGATCCAGCTGGGTTTATATCTGATGTTTAGCTGGTTGTGTTGGATTTTAGGGCTGTTATATACTCCCATAAAGTTATGATCTTATGAAAACACATACTCCATGATATCGATATATATTCTACACTGAAAACATGTCTAGTAATATCACATTAAATCGGATCAAAGTGTAGATTATTGGATTAATATCTCAGTGATTATAATTAGTCATGTTTTTACATTATTTTTATTATCTGTTAAACAGTCTTAGTTTTTTTTGTAATGAATTTGTCATGGAAATCTAGCAGAAGATGTTTATTTCTTCAGTTAGCAGACATGTTCATGTTCACTAAGTAAAAACAGTGTAAACACACAGTCCTCTGATGGTCACCTTCATTATTATTTATTTATTTGACTTGAGAGCCATTGCAGAATACATACAGACAGAACTGGTGTTCTGCGAAACGTCACATGTTCGTTTTGTCTCTGAGCTTCATCGTCTTGTAGGTCTGAAGTCTCTAATGTCCTCATAATTAATGGGCAGATTTTTACAATCAGGACGGTCTCTAATTAAGCTGTTGGGAGGTAAAAGCAAAGGACAGAGAGATGAAATGAGCATTCAATGACGTAAACATTATTATTTTAACCACTCAATGGAGTCCTAGTGATTTCCAGAGTACTTTTGAAGAGCATCATCTCAAGAGCTTCACGCACGTCTCACAGTGACTTTGGTCAGTGCTTCACTAGACCCCACGTGATTGGTCGCCGCACATTTATACGTCCCACTGTCTGATGCTTTGAGCCGAGGGATCTTCAGCAGACCGTCTTTGGTTGACTCCGCCCCCGGCGACATGGAGGCTCCGCCCACACGCGTCCAGCGGAAGCGGATTGGATGAGTGCCGTGAGCGAGACACTGCAGACGCAAGGCATCCCCGGGACGGGCGGCGATCTCATCCGTCAGTGTGGTGGCATAGGGAGGCGCTGAGGAGACACGACAGTTAAACGATTAGTTCACCCCAACATGAACATTTCCTGATGATTTACTCACCCCAATGCAATCCAAGATGTTCATGTCTTTTTTTCTTCAGTGGAAAAGAAATACGTTTTTGGAGGAAAACGTTTCAGGATTTTTCTCCACACAATGGACTTCAACCGCAACCAAAATGTTGAAGTCCAAATCAATGCAGTTTCAAAGGACGTTCCACAGCCATTACATATTTAAAACAGTACTAAACCTAAACTAATCTTGACAAACTATATATCATTTGAAAGCTTACAATCTCTAGTTTCCATATTTGGTGACTGATTTTCAAAACAAATTACAGGGGAGCCGTAATTTATCAATTTGCAACAAGAATATGTTCATACTCCTGAGGCGTGTTCAGGCCTTTATTTTGAAATAGTGATGAACATGAAAAATCATGAAAGAATGTTAGAAACCTCAGTTTCTTTTCATGCCAAGAGTTCAAAAGATAGCATCTGTTCAATTATTTTAGAAAAAAAGGTCTGAAAATGTTTTAAATATAAAGAAAATAATA
>NC_136881.1:43447251-43534751 GCF_949152265.1 Phoxinus phoxinus
TTCACGTTATCTGACAAAATACAGCATAAACACGTACACCTTTAAAACACCATAATCTGATGCGTCAACCTGTCTTTTTACTAAACTGAAATGGCATTATGCTTTCTTAAAAAATGTTTTTCGATGGTTCCATAATATTCTTATTCTTATTCATAAATTTCTTATTCTTATTCTTATTCATAATATTCATATTCTTAAGCGCCCCCCTTTTTTTAAATAGACATGAAAATGCACATTCTGAACTTCAATGGTTGTAATTCAAGAATGCTTTGGAATATAGATGTAAGATTGGTCTTGTTTTAAAGAAGACACTTGGTAGATTTTTGTAGAAGTGAAATAAAATAAAGTTAAACAAAAAAAAGTATAGAAGTTTGAGTTTATGAAAATGTACAATGTTAAAAGTTTAATTATTAATATTTTATATAAAAATATATATTTTCAAAAACCTGGAGGACTCTAAAAATGCAAAAAAAAAAAAAATCAAAGGCAAAAATCTGAACAAGTTGAGTTTCAAATGTTAGGTTGATATCTCTTGAAATGAGCGTTGAGTGAGATGTAGTTTTGGGCGCAGTACCACACTTCTCCACTAGTGGACATCACTGCACATATAAGGGCGCCTCCATTTCCATATGTGGTTTGAGTCTGAAACCATTATTTTTACAATTTTCATACAATTTATGAAGTAGACATCCTATTCAGAAGTAGTGTTGGAAGCTTGGCAGATTTTGAAATGAATTCAACCTCTAAGAAACACAAAAGATCACTTATGTGCATTATTTTTCCTGTTCATCACTATTTCAAAATAAAGGTCTGAACACGCCTCAGGAGTATGAACATATTCTTGTTGCAAATTGATAAATTACGGCTCCTCTGTTATTTTGAAAATCAGTCACCAAATATGTAAACTAGAGATTATAAGCTTTCAAATGATATATAGTTTGTCAAGATTAGTTTAGGTTTAGTATAGGATATTACTGTTTTAAATGTGTAATGGCTGTGCCAATAAGGGGTTAACAATCCTGAGATATGTTGAGATGTGAAACTCTAGAAGAGACGTACTCAACATTTGATCTGCATTTAATCCCATTTCTCCAGGAGAAACTAATGAGTTAATTAAGAACAATTTAGTTTCAATGGTTATATCTCTTTTATATATATATATATGTATAATCTGAGAAAAATAAATGATGTTTGTTTTAATAGTCTTTCTCTTTATGCAAAGTTTTTTCTCGTACTAAAAACTGGATAAAAAAAAAAAAGTTTTACGAACCGCTTCCGGATCAAAATTGAAAATGAAAAAGGACGGAGTATCTCCCCTTCCGCTGGGTGATTGGAGTGTATTTTATAGCTATAGATGTGAATACCGCACCTCCCAGCGGCTGGCTGCTGGTCCTCCTCCACTCCAGCTGGACGGGCTGAGACCCGCTCGACACGCGGCACTGGAGGCTGACGGTCTCGCCGAGTCTCACCGCCGGCGCTCGCGGGCGCACCGACACCACGGGACTCTGACCACACACTGATGTGAACACACAACACACTTGCATGAGTCAAACACACATTCACACGTCTCAGACTACGACTGAATACTTCTTCCTGTACGTTAGATCAGGGGTTTCAATCTTTCACAGACCCCCAAACATGAGCATCCTCGCGGGGGACCCCGTATTTAAAAGGCGGCTCTATGTTTTCATCATTTAGTACATGTATAGCCTAAGTCTCCTTTATTTTGAGTGATTTATACAAGAGAAATGATTTCAAAGCAGCTTCACAGTAGTAAACAGGACAATTACAGAATTAATGATGCAAACTTATATTTAAAGTGTTATAGCCTAGTATACTTACTATTGTATTGTTAAAGATATGTATTTGTTGTTGTTTACTTATTTATTTTAATCAAATTTTTCATATTTGGTTATTTTAATCATTTTATTTTTTATCCTTATTAGTCTCACTAATTAATTAATGAATTTATAGGAATATATTTATTAGAATTTTATTTTTTAAACTCTTTTTACACTGTTTTTCTCTAGACTTTCCCACAGACCTTTTTTTATTATTTTATTTATTATTTATTTTGACTCTTTTTATACAGTTTTTCTCCGTGACTCCCGTCACTCCTCTGTGGCGACACAGTTAGGCGACGTGATTGAGAAAATCTTTTTGTTTAATTTCAGATATGACTGATCTCATTGTAGAGTGTTTGTGAGATAACCTGCGCTCTCGCTGACCTTCAGTCCTGCTAAACACACGCAAGCAAATCAAACTCCACACACCAGAGTCACTCGATGAGTGAACTAAACCAGTGGATCACATTTAATGTGTTTATTTAAAACTGACAGCATATCAGAATATTATAAAGCAAAGCTGTAAACGCATTCTCTTTATTTAATGGGACGTTTGATGTCTCACACAAAGTCTGTCAAAAAAAACATTAAAAGATTTGCAAGTAAATTAAAGATTATTACAAGGAAACCATTGCAAAGATTGAAACTAGCATTTGAAAATATATTTTCATTAACAAAAATAAAAAGAATGAAAATCTGTGCAAAAATAAATAAATAAAATGAGCAGTTTTGCTGTCAGTATTGGACAGTGTGGTTTAATCCGTCTCAGACTATCACTGCATTTAGTAAAACTAAAACTAAAATAAAAAGCAGACAATGAAACAAACACAAAAATCCAGATAAAGAAAAGCCAGTTAAACAAAGCGTTCACTTTTCACTGTCTTCTGATAAATGTCATTAAATGTGGCGCTGCATTATAAATGTTTTAACTAAACTAACACTGCTACAGAAAACACATCAAACTTAATCAGCAAACAATACTTCAGAACAATTACAGCTAATTCACCTTAACAGTGGAAATACAGCACCACAGTTTCAGAACTAAAGGAGAGAGAGAGGGAGAGAGAGAGAGAGACAGAGAGAGAGAGAGAAAGAGAGAGAGAGACAGAGAGAGAGACAGAGAGAGACAGAGAGAGAGAGAGAGAGAGAGAGAGAGAGAGAGAGAGAGAGAGAGAGCGAGCTTCACCTGCGGTCAGGACGGCCGAGAGGATCAGCGCTGCGGTTACAACCTTCATGATGGACTGGAGATCTCTCTCTATCTGATCACTGTTATACACACACACACTCTCTCTCTCTCTCTCTCTCTCTCTGTCACACAATCTACTGACATGTTCCTCCCATCAGCACACACACACCTTACACTGCCCCTATCCCTAAACCTACCCATTACACACACACACACACACACACACACACACCTTACACTGCCCCTATCCCTAAACCTACCCATCATACACACACACACACACACACACACACACACACACAGCGCATCTGTTTTATTGACCTCAGTGTGGCATCAATAACTGCTGTCTTGTGTTTCTGTGGGTCATGCTTTGCTTTGTGGGAACCGACCAGCTACCTTTAAGAACGTTACAAATAAAATGTTACAAATTTACTCACAATGTTCAAAACGTGCAGTTTAAAAAAAAAAAAAAATCTTAAAACGTTTTTTCTTGGTTATGCAAATGTTAAGGGAACATTACATTGTATCACTCTTTAAACATTATTGGAACGTTAATTTTGAATGTTTTCTGAACGTTCTGAAACTGTTATTCTGCCCTCATAGAACGTGACTGTGCTCCATTAGACGACAGTGAACATATTGGAAGTACCAAGGCGTAACTTTTCTTGGTGATTATTCTTTACTGTAAAAATGAAATACAAAAAATAAAATATGTAAATATATATATTACAGGCAAACAAATACAATTAAAGCTGCAAGCATGGATGAAAGGGCCCTCGCACCCGTGGCACCGCCAGCCGGTGGCTTTAGGAAGACAGAGCACGGTGGGCAATGTGCATTTAATTAGGTAAAAATAGGAGGAGTATGTCAGTCAGTTACAAAAATGTCCTTTATTATGGGGATAATAGCATGCGTTATCACTCAGATAAGTGTTGCTAGCATTTTTTAGCATGTTTCTAGCATGTTTAGAACTCAACGTCATATTAAATATGTCGCTAGTAATGCATCACAGTGTAAAACGTGTCACTTCCTGTCGACAGTAGGTGGCGCTATTACTATAACTTATAATTGTCATGTATATGTGTTTAGGGCAGGACTCTTATCAAGCGTGTGAAGTTTGGGGCAGATTGGACATTGACTTCTTCAGTAACACCAACTTCCTGTTTCATTGCATTAGCGTGCTTTAGCACTTAGCTAAGAATTGCTAGCATGTTTTAACATGTTTCTAACATGTATATAACTCAATGGCATATTTAATATGTTGCTAGTACTGCATCACAGTGTTAAACATGTCACTTCCTGTTGCCAGTAGGTGGCGCTATTACTATAACAGAAAAGTGTCATGTAGATGTGTTCAGGCCATGACTCTTATCAAACGCGTGAAGTTTGGGGCAGATTGGACATTCCATGCCTGAGTTACAGCAAATTCCTATTTAATTGCAGTAATAGCATGCTTTAGCACTTAGCTAATGTTTGCTAGCATGTTTTAGCATGTTTCTAGTATGTTGTTAACATGTTTAGCACTTGCTGGCACTTTTTTATATGTTATTAGGAGTCCAAAACGGTGTTAAACATGTCACTTCCTGTTGCCAGCAGGTGGCGCTATGACTGTAACTGAATTTGAGCATGGTCATGTGTTCAGGACAGAACTCTTATCAACCGTGTGAAGTTTGGGGCAGATTGGACATTGTTTGCCTGAGTTACAGAAACTTCCTGTTTCATGGCGAAACATCAAAATTTGTCAGGCCGCCGAGGACACGCCCTTCGACGAAAACTCTAGATCTTCGCAATTTAACGTCGCAAAGGCCTTAAGATTACACTCACCAAATTTGAAGATGATCAGATTAAAACTGTAGGAGGAGTTTGTTAAAGTACGAGGCCTGAAAATGGCAAAAACTGCATAAAAATCAGAGAGGAAGTTCAAAATGGCTGACTTCCTGTTGTGTTTAAGGCTATGCTCCAAGAGACTTTTTTGTAGGTATTGGGTCATTACATGTATGTACCGAATTTCGTAAACGTACGTGAAACGTAGCGGGAGGCGCACTCCGTTGAACCTCTACAGGTGGCGCTATCGAGCCATTTTACCCCGCCCAATTCTGAAACGCATATCAGATGTCAATTTTCGCCAGTTCTGACGCGTGTGCAAATTTTCGTGAGTTTTCGTGCATGTTTAGGCCCTCAAAAATGCGATTAAATGCGGAAAATAATAATAATTTTTGCGGGCCCAAGCCGGTGGCACCGCCACCCTGGTGCCTTTAGTGGAACTAAAGGCACCGGGTGGCGGTGCCACCGGCTTGGGCCCTCCATCGCTGCTTGCAGCTTTAATTATATATATATATATATATATTTAAAAAAATATATATATATATATATATTATGTAAATTCTTTTTTTCCCCCTATTTTTAACATATATATTATTATATATATAATAATAATACATATATTATTAACATTTTTGGATGCTAAACTATTCTTTTTATAGGCTTTGTACTTTGTACACTTTGTACACTCACGTTCCAATATAGAAAAATTAAAAAAAATTATTATGAACGGCACAAACTGTACAAATGACTATTTAAACAGAGCAGTGTAATTTTTATATGTAAGGTTGACTATTTTATTATTATATTTTATTAAGGCTATAATGAACATTCTGCGATGTCAAGATTGCAATGCTGGAATGCTGTGTGTGTGTGTGTGTGTGTGTGTGTGTGTGTGTGTGTGTGTGTGTGTGTGTGTGTGTGTGTGTGTGTGTGTGTGAGGCTCGATCGAACAATGGAGACATAAAAACATACTCCGTCATTTTGTTCATACAGACCATCATTTAAAATGCAAAGTGTTTCTCTATATTTGTGTACACTCGCAATGAAACACAACATTGTGCTTTTGTTAAACTATAAACTCTTGTCAAACTGTAACCTACAACTGTCACCCAACCAAAATCACACACACACACACACACACACACACACACACACACACACACACACACACACACACACACACATCCCCCCTCCCCTCCCCTCCCCACACAGACAGAATGGCAGAGAGACAGAGAGAGAGAAAATACACATTCAAACCACAATATCTGACTTCCTGTTGGTCGGAGCTAATGACTGTAAATTAGAAAGTTGTCTGGATCGAAGAGAAGAATATACGTACCGAGTTTGGTTACTGTAGGTAAAACTAATACCCCATTTTTGACTAAAGGTGGCGCTACTGAGCCCCTTACCACGCCCGTTTCTGAAACTTCGCACATGTCTATTACACAATAAATGTCAAATGCATGTTGAGTTTCATGCAATTTGAAGCATGTTAAGAGCCTCAAATGCATCCAAAAAGAATATAAAAGTTTAAAGCGTTGCCATGGCAACAGTATTAAAGATATCAATAATCCTTTCACAGGTCTACATCTGTCGTGTGTTTACATTATACAGATGAAGTTTGAAGCAAATCGGGTAAAAATAAGAGGGTGATTTCAAAGCATTTCGAAAGTGACACACTTCCTGCTGCCAGTTGGTGGCGCTATAACTTTGACTCACAATAGTCACATCCATGTGATCGGCCTCTTACAACAAACACACTGCTGAAGTTTCATCAAGATCAATTAATGTATGAGGATGTTATAACACACTTCCTGTTTCCAATATTCGCCATAAATTCGTTTCCTCACCACGGCCAAACCGTTCGAGATATCAAAAATCCCCTCGCAACTTTTCATCCTCAATGTCTTGACTTCATGCACACCGAGTTTCGTGGTGATTGTTTGAATCGTCTAGGAGAAGTATTTTAAATTCCATTGCATGTGTTTTTTAAACTACGCCAAATAGCCGACTTCCTGTTGGGCTGGGGTAAAAAGTCAGAGCACGAAGGATATATGAACCGATGAGATCTATAAGTGTACCGAGTTTCATATTATTTCATGCAAGCGTGTTTGATTTATGGACCAAGTTTTCGGACCCCGTTCCAGGGGGCGCTGTCGAGCCCCCCTGCCACGCCCGGGTACCAGCTTCAGTCTGGCTCTAATGGCCGCAGGTTCTGACCAGTGTGCAAAGTTTCAAGAGTTTTTGAGCACGTTAAGGCCCCCAAAAGTGGCAAAAACCTTGAAAAAAAATTTATTATAAAGAAGAAGAAGAAGAAAAACAAAAAACCCTTAGAAGAACAATAGGGCTCTGCGCCCTTTCAGGGCTTGGGCCCTAATAAACAGAGCAATTCCAATAGTGTCCTCGCACCATCGGTGCTCGGGCCCTAATAATACTGTTGGATAACAATCAACTGTTTGCTCTCATTTCAAACCATATTCTACAAAGTTTCAATATTGTACTCAGTTCAATCACTTTACATTCAACAATCATAACTTAATTATAGCAGAATAAACTTGTTAATGGCTTACAATCAAATGTTTTCCCAGGCTAAATTGTTAGAAGATCGCATTTGTAAGCTGTGCTGCGATGTTTTGTTGCGCTCTGAACATGCTATTTCAAAATAAAAGTCCCGGAGGAAATAATTCACAATATAACGAATGAATAGTAAAATAAAATACACAAAAAATACCATCACATTTTTTTTAAGTCAACACCGTTACAACTAAACGTTTCAGGTAAAATACTTCCATGACCAAAGAATAAATCATTTTTTTGTGCTAACGATTTGAGAACATTATTAAATACCAGATAACTTTGAACAAACACTCTAGTAATGTTACTGGAATAACGTTTGTTCAGAACTTAGAGAGAACCTTGAGAGAACGTCCCCTGTTAGCTGGGTAATTATGTGCACGACCGTTTACCACGATGAACTGCTGGAGTCAGATTCATAACGGGACTAAATAACGTCCTTCACATCTAAACATGTCAAGCATACAGGATAATTATACCAATTTAACAACCACAGATGTTTACTCAGAAGTGCAAAATGTCTTCTTGTAGGAGTAACGTTTAGTTCAGACTACAGTAATTATAATTCTCTTTATACAAAAACAATAGCCGTCGACTGGCTGATTAAACATTTAGTGTGTATGTTTTAGGAGACTGATTGAAACTAAACAGAAATCACAATAAGATATGCAGAGAAGAACCTGAGAACATGTGATGCTGTTACTGTATATTATTGCGTTATATTACTAGCAAAAAGCAAAAATCGCAAAAAGATGCAAAAAAACTTGAAAACACCAGAGAACATAAGCCAGCAATACTTGTCAATTGGAGATCTTAAAGATTATTTTAAACAAACACGTTTTAGCACACAACATTACAGTAAATTCATCAGTAACATTTACAATAAATTTACCTCTATTCTTTTTTTTATTTAAATTTTTTAATATGTAGCCTACAGCCAAGCCACCCAGCTAATATTTCATGGTGAGGCGAATGTAGGCATTATAAAGACTGTAAATATGGGTTGGCTGGGTATCGTTTGGGTTTTTATTATACCGGTGCCAAATGGATACTTTTAAAACCTAAAAGTAAACGATACTTTAACAAAAAAAGAGCCACAAAAACGATGGTGGATGACATTAAAGAATGTTTTTTTTATTGAAAAAGAAATCTTCAAATTGAAGAAAATATTAAAAGTTTGAAGTATACATAACTAAGTAAATACGAAACACAATAAATGTACATAAAACATTCACAATAAAACCTAAGCTAACCAACTACAATAATTTAACAGACACTAAATAACACTAAATAATAGTTACAGTACTAATACTTGTTAGCTATGTCATCAATCCCCTGATATTCTAATTTTCAAATATGTGGATGTGAATGTGTTTTGCAGTTTAGAAACCTTTATAATGATCATATAAGCTGATCTTATATGCAACAGCAACAACAGCAACACACATTGAATGTTCATCTTTAATAGGCTACAAAGATGAACATTAAATGTGTGTTGCTGTTGTTGCTGTTACATGTGTTTTGTTGTTGCTGTTACATGCCAGTTGCGTGTGTTGTATGATAATATGTGAGAACAAATTTCCCGTTAAGGGACAATAAATTATCTATCTATCTTATCTATCTATCTATCTATCTATAAAGCGCGACGGGCGCCGCCATGTTAGTTTGCGCCGCAGTTCAGAGAATCGGATCTGTTGGATTTACAACTCATCAATTCATCCACTTCTCCCGAAATACATGAAAGTAAGTGGCCGGTGAAGTAGGAGAAGAATAGAGTAAACTTTACAGCTACCTACACAATGTGTATCTGATATGAATAAATATTGTTATTGCCGCTTTCATAGACATCATCAGTGTGTATTTTACAAACAATAAATGTATTGTTTTGCTATTACTTGTGTGTATTTAAATGTCTAAAACCTAAAATAAAGATTATGTGTTATAAAACACTGAATAGTTGTGATATATTACAAGTGCTTAGCACATCAACCAACACGCAAAAGCACATTTGAATTTAGCAGTTGGTCACGTGATGCACTGAACTTACCAATCACACCGATGATCGTACGAGTCAAAGGGTTAAGTGGCACCGAAGTGATCCACCAAAGTCTGCGTTCTGCTTCAGTCCGGTACATACCGTTCATATAGCTGCCATATTGGCACTGGGTTTCGGTACCCAACCCAATATACAGTATATGGGCCCTACATGGGTTTGTCCATGGGTTTAATTAGCCCCAGTATGGGTTAATTTAGATAGGACCGACATAAAACCCATATCTCAAGCCCATGTCGTGCATACATAAACAGAATCTCTGGGGAAAACAAACATTGAAACCCCAATAAACAGCAGCCAGAACATGACTGCACACTTACTCACCTAAACCTCAATATAACCTCAATGAATCCTACTGTGTGTGTGCGTAATTATGTGTTTATAAATGGTTTGTGGGAATAGCAGCCCTAATTTATCATGGCAGTAAAATGTATTGAAATACAAGTTAAAAAGATGAGTGTTGAACTGTGTGTCTCATCTGGTGTTTAAAGAGTTTCGTCATCTGCAAACAGAAGTCCAGAGTCTGACTGTGGGGTTGTGTGTGTGTGATCACATGGGCAGGACTTTAAATCAAGGGTAAGAGCACGTATAAACAGGAATGAACGAAGATCTAAGAGAAAACTTCATATAAAATTTCTCCTCAAACACAGAGATAAGAGCTATGCTCATGTTCGTCTATTTTACCCTCTGAGAGTGTCAAAGAATCAGTTACTGTCTGATAAAACCAACGCTATCTCACGACCACTTCGTAAACGAGGGAGTAAAAGGTGGCTAATTCATACGATCACACTCGTACGATTTGTCTAAACCCCAGTGATGGGTAGTTGTCACAGTGTCTGGTTTGTGTTTCCCTGGGTAACCACTAGAGGTCCTCTTCCCCCACGGTGTCATTCACTCAGAACTACATTTCCCATCATCCTGTTCTGTCACTCATTGATCATTGCACACAGCTGTTTCCCGTCCCTTGTTAGTATCTGTGTGTATATATACCCTGTTGGTTTCAGTGTTTGTCACGGAGTCCTTGTTACATGTCACTTCCGAAGTTCTTGCTGGTTTGCTGGTTTGCTGGTTTGCATTCTTGGATTGACTATTCTGGAGTCCATTTTCTCACGCAGTGAAACAACATCTTGGAGCAAAGAGGACACCGACAGACAAGACAGAGCAGATATGAAATAATGTCTCAGCTTATAAGTTTTATTATGAAATTCAAACAACAAATTATGTTTTATTAACAAAGTTCGGGAGGAACAAGTTCAAATGATCTATCCAATCATCACGTCATTCCAGCCAGCTGTCAACAATCAGTAGTTAACATGTCTACCCAGTCATCAAAATGAGTGGAGGCCTGTATATATACACAGTCGACTCACTTATGTTCCTCTACATTTTTCAGCATCCCTCCACCACCCCGTCTCCTAACACTCGCCTGGTTTCTTTCCTAACCAGATATACGAGGGAGTACTCTGGGTTCGGGCCAAAATACAGAGCTCAGAGCCTCTCCTCGGACAGCACTCCAATTACACATACTACTTTACTCTATCTGATTATTTGTAAATGTGAACTCGTGAAGAACTTGAAGCTCTTTAATGTGCCATGACCATAGACTGTAAAACAAGATGGACGACGCACCTTTACTCTCTTCCAATGTAGAAAAGTGAAGCCACCAAAGTCCCAATATGGCGCTGAGATCTTGAAGTCCGAGTCTGAGCAGTAGTGAGCGTGAAGTGGAGCCAAAAACTGCCAAAACTCCCGGAGAAACGGTTAGAACAGTGACAGAAACCATCTTTGTAAAAACTGAGTTGAAGTGTAATTGGGCGCGACAGATGGCTGTGGCACCTCAGTTGAAGCGGCTCGTGAACCGAACATCTCTTCCTCTTTAATACAGCACCAAATAAACATGAATGAACATCAGATGGAATTTTTAAATATAACATTACAACTTACCAAAATGAATCATGCCTCACGTTCAAATGTGGAAAGACGTCAATTAAACAACTTCTAAACAACATGTCACGTAACGTTACATTTACCTCATAAAAACTGAAAAATGAACACTAGTATTTTGTATGAGCACTATTACATATTCATAATAAGAATTGCCTTATGCAATTGCATACTAATCACTAATCAGTAGTTAATTTTAAGCATAGTTTTTAATTTAATAATAATGTAGGCTACCAGCTGACAGGGTTCCCTGTATATACATCCCTGTTTACAGTATTAGTTGAGAGAGATTTTTTTTCTTGAGAAAATTTAACATACTCTGTTTACTTTAGCGATCTTTGTTTAATTGAAATGCCAATGGTGTCAGTTCAAAATGGGAAAAAACCCTAACCACAAACTACTTCATGAAACTCCTCCTTGAATTCTGATTAAAGCAGGTGTAACAAGTAGAACAGCTAAAGCTGAAAACAAAACCATACTGCAGCTTTTCATCGGCAAGGAAAGAGAATGACAAATAAACATTGACTAGCAGGATAGTTTTCATGGTAAGTATATGTTTAAACTACATGACATGTTACCACTTAGACAGTTTAAAACTAAAAATATGGTACCACCTGAAAAAAATTGTGTAGAATTCACCTGCCCGCACCTTCTCACAGCCGATAACGAGATTCGAGTAATGAGGTGCGGCATCTGATGAAAGACTTTGTCATACAGAGACCATAACTTTATTTAACCAGAGCAATCTATTTGATGTAAGCAGCATTTGTGTACTAATATGATTGATTAATTTCACAGAGTATTTGTGGCGAGCAGGACGAGGTCGAGGGACGTGAGAGCGGCGCGAGACCGGTGGCGTGATTAATGATGAGCGACACCTGCGCGACGCACCGGTCTCGTATCTCTCACGTCCCTCGACCTCGTCCTGCTCGCCACAGTATTGTTCTGTCTTGAACAGATTTTAAATTAATTCATGTTTAAAATTCTTTTTTTGTATGTGAATTTTTTTTTTATGTTGCACTGTAAACCAGTTTTTCTGGTCGTTGTTGTTTTTAGAGTGAACTCACATGAACTGATCTGAGAGTTTGAAAGAGTTTTACATTCAGTTTAGTTTTACATAGATTATTGTTTTTTTGTTGTTGTAGTTGTTCAATAATGAAAAGTAAAAAAAAATTTTTATTGATGCTTTGGTGTATGGACATTATGTAGGTGGGCTTTAATTAATTTGGGTGCAATTTATCACAAATTAACACAAAAACATGTGTTATTAATTATTCACATCCATAGTCTAAACGTATTAATGAACATTAGGGGTGTAACTGTCACGATTCGATACATATCACGATACTGAACTCACGATCAGTGTTGTGGGTAACGCGTTATAAAGTAACGCGTTAGAGTACTCTAATTACCTTTTTCGTGAAATGTGTAACTTAACGCGTTAGTTTTGTGCGTTAAGTAATCAACTTCGTTATTTTTTTAAAAAAGTAATCCGTTATTTTAAGGAAAGGAAAATCCTGAATAAAAAAATTTCCCCAGGATCAAGACAGTGTTTCTGCGCTTCAATACCCCACCACCCTCCAGCGCACCCGTGGAGAGGCTTTTCAGCCTCGGGAGTCTCGTTTACATGCGCTTCACGAGGCACGCGCGCGGTCTCTTGCTCTCTCTCCCGCTCAGCCATGCACGCGCTGCGCGGTTTGGAGCACAGTCTCTGTCTCGCGGGCGAGCTCGCTCTAGATTCCGGGAGATTTTAACTAATTCGCGGGCATCAGTGAGCCGCTATCAATATGCGGGAGACTCCCGGAACTTCCGATAGACTTGGGATGTCTGCATTTCTATACTGAAATAATATCGCCATTATAATTATTGTTTTTTTTATTGAAATAATAGCCCATCCACGCATCTCTACTACCCGGGCTGGGAAGGTGTGAATTTTGATTAATATGTTCTGTGATAATAAATAAATAAAACGCTATGTGGAATAGCCTATTGATGACTGTCTTTCCTGTTATTGTTATCCTGCAGTGTTAAATTAGTCGGATGACTGACGTTATTCATTGCCAGGAGTCACGACTTCTAGGTGCATTTAAAGGGGGCCGTGTCTGTCAATTAAGCTGCAGCATGTGTGAGGCGCTGCAAACGGCTTTTCATTTTTGGTAACGCATGAGTACTCTAACGCGTTACTTTTATGAATAGATAACGCAGTAACGTAACTGATTACTTTTAATTGATGGTAACGTTGTAACCTAATTAACTACTTTCCAAAGTAACTATACCCAACACTGCTCACGATACAATATTATTGTGACACTCCAAAAGTATTTTGGGTGAACGATACACAATACAGATTGACACTATCCACGATACATATTGTTGCATTTTTGTATTGCGATATATTGTGACACGATATGTTGTTACACCTGTAATGAACAATCGTTTAAAGCAGCTGTTATTGGCCAAAAGAAAGTTTTAGTGACCTTAGATGAATGATGCCCCAATTATTTAATGTTTGTTGTGTTCTTTATGGAAAATGTAAATTCCATAAATTGTGTTGCCTATTTTAGAAGGAATGAAGAGCAGCAAAACACTACATCTAAATCTAATCTCTAAGGGGCAGGAGGATGAGGACACTGCCTCTAAAATGAGTCTGAATGAGGAGATTGAGGGGCTCTGCAGCCTCTCCAGAACCCAGCTGTGTGTCTATGAAGAGTAACACGTCTATAGTTATGCCTCCTAATATCACAGATGAAGCAGTGACCTCTGACCCCAGGTAAGACAAACTCTGACATTGAATAGACCTCATGAAATACATAAATGGAGATTGACTGAGTCTTTTTATCTCATGAGGCTAAATAATCACAAATCAGCCTCTCCAGAACCCAGCTGTGTGTCTATGAAAAGTAACACGTCTATAGTTATGCCTCCTAATATCACAGATGAAGCAGTGACCTCTGACCCCCAGGTAAGACAAACTCTGATATTGAATAGACCTCATTAAATACATAAATGGAGATTGAGTACTTTGATTGAATGATGCTGAATATTTACAAAGCAGCATCTCCAGAACACAGCAGTGTGACCCCTGTTATGGAAATTTTATATTATATACAATAATTTGTGGTGAGTTTGCAATAAACCAGGTAGACCAAACCATGTCTTCCTTAAGTTTTTTTGTTGCAATAAGGCCATTCACATACAGAAATAAGGGTTTTCTACAGCAAAGGACAACCTCAACTAGTGCGGGGTGTTTCAACTACTTATCAGAGTCGAAATATTGTCTTGAAATAATTGTTCTATTCTCCTCTTTGTGTTTATTTATTGTGATTCAAAACTGATATTTTCCTTCACACAGCAGTCAGTGGGACAATCTGATCCAGGTTCAGTCCAGGTGTGGAGGTTCTCAAAGATCCAGTCTCTATCACCTGTGGACACACTTTCTGCAGACAGTGCATCAGTGTCTTCTGGGATCAGTCCAGACTATCAGAAGATTTTGACTGTCCTCAGTGCAGAAAGAGATGCACAGCACGTCCTGTTCTACAGACACACAGAGTCATGAGAGGATACAGTTTGTCTCAGGTTACTACTGTAACCTATGTTCCCTGAGAACAGGGAACGAGACACTGCGTCAAAGCGCTATGGCGAACACCTCCGTGTGAACCGGTGTCTGAAACGCTTATCTAATCATCCTGGAGAGTAGAACTCAGCATAGCGCTTTCTAACCCTTGCAAACGAGGGGAGTAACTCTACCCAATCCTGGATCTACACAGTGCTTCAGAGCCCTGTGGAGGCTGGGCACTCTGAAAGGGACCCTGATATGGGAGCGCCTCCAGCTCTGGGGCTGATCTAACAGGGAGGCCTCGTGAGAGTCCTTCGGCCTTCCGGCCAGACTTCGGGAGCTAAGTATTCATACAGAATGATCCTCAGATAGATTCTGGAACACTATACTCAAAACCTGATAAGTATTAACCAGGCTCTGGGCTAGGTTTTGCCTTTGCAATGCTAAGCATCCAACTCATTGGGGATCCGCCTTCAAGGGGGAACACTGAATACGGGTTCTTCCATGCCTTTCCGATCTCATTGTGTAGATCGGGCAGGAATGGAAGGCTCACGAAAGCTAGAGCTTTATGGGTGGAAAATACCATTCGTCAAGTCTGTCACGAGTGGTATCTTCCCTCAAGCACTCCAACGACAGCAAAAGCCTTGTTGAAGCGCGTTCCATAACACTCAACAGCTTAACATACACGGTGCAGGGTGGCTGTGAGTGTTTATGTTGTATATCTTCTTCACCCTCATCAGCCATCTCCTGCTCTCTTGGGCTGGTTGTTTTTATATACAGCAGAGCACTCATTGCTGGATCAGAGGATGTTTTTTTTTTTTTGACAACACATCCTCATCCCGCAGCTCACTCTCGCGAGTCTCTGAAGAGCGTGAAAGATGAACAACTCTCTCAACCTCCTCAGAGCTCCCTCTGAAAAGCCCCACGATCCCAGTCTCTGCTCTGCCTTAGCGCGAGCGGGACCTTAATCGCCTGGTACAGATTTCTGTCCCTCTTCCCTCGAGAAGAGAGCAGATGAGAGTGGAGTTTTCTCAAGGGAAAAAAACTCACAGTGGCACAAGCAGATCCCTCAGGAACTGATCATGCATGCTCTGAGCCCAAACAATAAACACACAAGTTGTGTGTCATCAAGTATCAATATCTTAGACACGGATGCACACACTTCTTGAAGCATTTTTCACAAACCATGATTATCTTTTTGAAGTTTCAAGTTGAAGCGTGCAAACAAAACATTCCCTGAAGATGGGAAGCTGTTGACATGTTCTCCAGGCTCATCTTATATACTTCTGGGTCGCACTGGTGATGATGTCATAGGCTGTAGCCAGCCAATAGGATTGCAGTGATTAGATAAGTGTTTCAGACACCGGTTCACGCGGAGGTGTTCCCCAAACTTTGACCCAGTGCGAGTTCATTGCATCTCATGCTCCGCCCCGTAGCACGGGTATAAATCCGGAAGTGGATGCACGCACCATTTGCCTGTCACTTCGGAGCCGATTGGTCTTCACGTCGATGTCTCTGAAGAGTGTTTAATATTTTCAACGAGCTAGTGTGTCGGTGCTTCTACAGGAAGTCTCTCATGGTGCTGGTGTTTCTACAGTGCGAGTGCAGCGGTGGTCGCAAGCCTTCTGAGCCCTCAACTGCTATATTTTGTTTGTCTGATGGTCGGTTGAGGGCAAAGAAAGTGAGTGCTTCACTGGTACAGGCTGCACCATTCCTGTCAGTGTTTGCCGCGATCATTCCCCTGGGTGCTCCGGCACTGGTGAGAGTCCCAAAACTTCCTGAAAGAGCAACACGGGTGGGTTTGCGTCTTTTTCAAGATGTCATTTCACCCGTGCGCTTCTAAATGAGGTAGTTCCCTGTCCCCCTCTGACGGTCACAATAGTTGTATCACATGTTTGGGCTTACATCACGCGGAAGCAGCTTTGGTGGATAGTTCATGTTCCCATTGCGGAAACATGATTATTGCGGTGTTGAGATCAAGACTCGCCTTCGTCCACAAAGGTGGAGTCCCCATTACCACGCCCCTCCCCAGGGTGCCGTGTGAGATGGGTGATCGGCGGATTACAGTGATGGCTTCCCTGCCCGGTAACCAATCCCTGTAGGCCCCTCACTCCTCTATCACACCGCAGCCGGTGGAGCCCCCCGTTGGGCGCGCTGGTCCCTCTGTAATGGTCTGACCAGCCGTTTAATTCAGGGCCCCTCCAGAGGACAGGCTTTCGATTGCAGCATCGGAGGGTGAGCTGACCTCTGGAGATGATGACTCGGCAGCGTTATCTCCCTCTGGGAGTGTAACGTTGCCCGAGCCAGATCCAGAGATATCAGCTATGCTGAAACGGGCCACCGAGGCTGTCAGGCTTGAGTGGAATCCTCCACAGTGTCCCGAACAGTCTCGTGGGATGATTGGTTTCTCTGGGCGGGTCGTGCTGGTTCTCAGCCTACCGCCCCAGTGCCTTTCTTTCCCGAAGTGCATGGGGAGCTTACCAGGTCGTGGACAGCACCATTCTCTGCCAGAATTTTGCCTGAGCAGCTCCTCCCTCCTCACTACCCTTGACGGAGGAGCGGTGAAGGGTTACGAGGCTATCCCTCCAGTTGAGCTGCCTGTCGGGACACACCTGTGTTCGTCGGCTGCTGCCTCTTGGACGGGGGATCCTCGTCTCCCCTCTCAGGCCAGTTCTCGTCCATTCTGACAGGCAGAGCTTACAAAGCCTGTGGGCAAACCGCTACCTCTTCACATACCATGGCGTTGCTACAGGTCTACCTGGCCAAGGCACTCATGGACATGCACGAGGGTAGACCAGACCGTCCGCTCATAGGTCAGCTCCACACCGCAACCGACCTCGCCCTCCGGGTACTGGCGTTGCGGCCTGTGCAATCGGTTTCTGGCGATGTCCTCCTTAGTGGTCCAGGAGTGCCATCTCTGGCTCAACCAGGCTGATATGGGGGATGCGGACGAGGTTCGGTTCCTGGACTCCCCTATTTCCCAGGTTGGGCTGACCGGTGACTTGGTACAGAACTGCGCCTAACAGTTATCTGCCACCCAGGTGCAGACGGAGGCCATCCGACACATCCTGCCCTGGCGGCCCGCTGCTGCCTTCCCCCAGCCGCCGGTGGCATATCCTCTGCCTGCTCGTCACCGAGGGCATCCCCCTGCCGCCACCTTCGCTCCCGCTAGGCCACCGAAGCAGCCTCCAACCAGGCCTAAGCATGGAGCCGGCCACAGGCAAGCCGCCCAGCCCATCTCAGGCGCTGCCAAAACAGGTGGCAAGCGTCAGACCAAGCAAGGAAATCCGTGGGAAAGCACGACTTGATCGACAGGATCCTGAGAGGAGTGAGGAGACTGATTCTGCCTCGCGCCCTCTCTATACCCTCTAGGGACTTATCTCTGGTGTTAACCGCACTGTAGAGACCTCCCTTGAGCCTGCAGGCAGCTGAGTAAAAAGTCCTGTCTTTAAAAACAGTTATCTTGCTTGCTTGGCCTCTGTCAAGAGGGTAGGGGAACGCATTTTCGGTTGACGAATCGTGCCTGGATTTCAGGCCGGCTACTCTCACGCTACCCTGAAACCCTGGCCTGGATATGTGCCCAAGGTTCCTACCACTCCCTTTCGGGACAGGTGGTGAGCTTGCAAGCGCTGCCCCGCGGAGGAGGCAGACCCAGCCCTGGCTTTTTTCTGTCCCGTCCGCTCCTGCGGTTATATGTGGACAGTGGTCTGTTACGAAGACCAGCAGAAAGGAAAGGCTGTCTCCAAGCAGTGGTTGGCCCACTGAATAGTGGATGCCATCATCTTGGCGTATCAATCCCAAGATGCACCTGCCCCCTGGGTTGCGAGCTCACCCCAAGTGTAGCTGCTACCTAGGCGTTGGCACAGTGTGCCTCACTGACAGATGTTATAGAGCTGTGGGTTGGGCGACACCAACATGTATAATACATGTCAAGCCGGTTGCTTCCCATGTGCTCCCTTCACAAAGAATTAGAGTTACAATGTAAGCCCTTTTCGAAGTGTCGGCTTGCTGCGCCATTCCCCTCCTATGGACCGGATACGTGCGCCATTCTTGCTCCAGTAGAGTTCCTCTTTGGCCGAACCCTGTTGAGCTCCCCCACAACTTTTGGCGATGGACGTGGCGGAGTGTGTGTTGCCAGGCCTATCACTCGTATGCACTGTGAAACCTTTGTTAGGCTGGGTCCCATATATTGTGATCCCTACGATCCCTACACATATTCCCATATGTGTATTCTTCCACGGTACGGCTCCCTACGGCGAGCCCGTGTCTTCTGCCGTCTCTGACTGGTGCGTTTCCCCCATGTTTTAGGCTGGAGCCACCTCAGTGACATTCCAAATGTTGTACTGCCCGGTAAAATACCCAGTCCATATGTGTTTCCTCCACATGTTACCTCCCTTCGGGCAGGATTTGGCTTCCGCAGCGTCTTCCTTTCCTCGGAAAGGGCACGCTTTCCCAGTGCTGTCCAAGTCTGACTGAGTTGGTATTGTGGAACAGCAGTGACTTCCCTGGCCTAAGCCCTGTTCTAGGCTTTTGGAGACTTTTGTCTAGGCACTGGAAGGTAGCAGCACTATTGCCATTTTTAATTGGGATCCCAATCAGTCGACTACATCGAACGTGAGTGACTGAAAGGGAATGTCTCGGTGGATGGAGACATAGTCCCGTCGCCACTATTGCTGGACCACCGCTGACTCCGGGCCCCGCTTGGCTCCTCAGCGAAAAACAACTGGTGCGTGCATCCACTTCCATATTTATACCCGCGCCGCGGGGTGGAGCATGAGATGTAAAGCTTGCACGCCAATGTGCATTGGCTTATTTTATCAATACTCGAAGATTACAGGCTCCCTACGCGTGATCCCAATCAGTCGACACGCCAACTAAGTCTCAGTTCCCTCCTTTAGGGAACAAGGGTTACATACATAACTCAGACGTTCTGCTGGTTCTGTTCACTGTTACACACAAGCAGTCCTGCAGGAGGAGACACGAGCAGTCCTGCAGAAACCAGTAGATTATGAACTACAGAGAATTAAAAACCAGCACAAAACCAGCATGAAGGTCAAGTATGAGAGATTATTTGAGGGAACCAAATTCCATGGGAATGAAACCCTCCTAAGCAAGGTTTTCACACAGCTCTACATCATAGATGAGTGAATGAAGAACATGAGGTTTTACAGATGGAGAAAAAAAACAGAACAGAAAAAATGGCAGACTGCAGACGACTTTACCTTTGAGGAGTGGAAGACTATGAAAAAATTACACTTCAGACTTCTAAGACTTATTTGTTATTTACTATAGAAATAAAGTTTTGTGGCACATTTATTATTTTATGTATTTTGTAATGAATTTGTTTTGGCAGTTTTAACCCATGTGAACTCCATGTGATAATCTCAACCACTAAGGATAGATTTTGTTACAAAAAAAATATATATATACTTCTGGTAATTTTAAGATATTTTAGAAGCAGCATCCTAGCTATTTAAAAAGTAAAAAAAAAAAAGAAGAAGGAAGAAAACAGTCAGAACACAGCACACTGTTCATTACGATCAAATAGGTTATGCATTTGTTTTAAGTCTTTAACTTTTCTTGAGAGGTGACTGCGTGATTTAATTTATGATTTAATTTCTTTATACAAACAAAAGTGTGAAATAACGCAGCAGACACTCTTTATGGGTGGAGCTTAATTCACCTCTTCAAACTGAAAGTGGAAGTGAATCCTCGACAGATGACTTTTTCAAGGTTATGTTAACCACAACCTAAAATACCATCACGTAAGTTCCTTAATTTTTTTTTATTTTGCCTTAAGAGAGCTACTTTGTTTATAAATGCATCATTTATGTCAAGCTACAGACAAAACGTGACACAATTTACTGTTATTTCCTGATTGTTAAGACTTCCTGGAATGTAAACTGATGTATGGTTTATACTTTTAAAATTTAAAGTTGCTATTTTCTCTAGAAGGGACATTTCAATATTATTTTGAAATTATATTGAACCACCCCAGTAAGCAAAATTATGTTCAAAAGACGTCTTTTCAACATCTTTGTCACAAAAGCGTACGTTGGAAAGACATCCACTGAGGGGCCAGAATGAAAGTTTTTATGACGTCTTTTTTTTACGTGTTCTGCATGTCCGATATAGACGTTCATGGAACCTTCGTTCAAGGTTAAAAACTTTAGACAACTTAGCATCTGTAATTCACACATCTGTGGATCGTGAGAGAAACCAGATCTGAAGGAAAGACTTTCTGACTCAGACTGTGTTTCCCACTGAGCCACTCATGCTGCTCTTAATCACAGACATAAAATACAGATACTTCGATTATTTTAGTCAGATACAGACATTCTTATTGAGAATTAAGAGAGGTTTAGATGATGATATTTATGTTTCACTTGAAGTCACCATTGTGTTGGTTAGTGTTTGCTTTAGTTGGGATCTTGGTCCCTGTACTTCTTGTGTTTGCTTTTCGGCTGTTGTAACTGTGTGTTTGTAAAACACAATTGTTGTTGCCAGTGGAGTAACTTTGTAATGATGAGCCCCAGTGCAGGCTATTACGACAGGCTCCACAGTTAAGAAGCACTCGAAGCATGCACACACACGCTCGCATGCACGTGTAAACCAACACCATATCAGATCACCTTGTCTATTTGTTCATCTGGCTGTTATAACTCATGTACAATAGCCAAACAAAATCTAAAGTAAATGATTTAAGGGTCAAGAGCTCAACTGAAACAAACACTGATCTCCATAATGGTGAAATTATGAAGAATTTCTCCTTCAGTGATTCTGCTTGTTAACATCCGGTGTCTTCAATAATGCTCAATCATAACTCAATTATTCACTTTATTTTCTCATTAACTTTAACACTGCTTCAGTGTTCATTTAACACCGGGGATTTGTTGCATTCTTGAGCATTACCTTGCAGATTTTGCAGATTCTGAAAGATGTACAGTAGGTAAACGTATGACTGTAACTGTGCAATCCTTTTGTAAAGGTAAAATATTCATTTAAGAGCTCAGTGTTGAGATTTTTTATAGTTTAATTGACAGGCGATCTGACCAATCATAATGCAGATATCTTTTTTTTGATATCAAATTTTTGTCTGACAAAAAAAACCCCAAACCAGTCAGTGGATTTGAGCTTGAAAAATGTTGTATATTGACAACTTTTTGCAGTTCTGAAGTCATTCATGTTTAATTTGTGCTATAACTAGAAGAGATGATCAGTTCACATGCTGCTTGAACTGAAGCACTACACATTAAAGCACCACAAAATGGTATTTTCTTGTTTGAATTTCACAAAAATTGGAAAGCTGAAACTTGATTTCATACCAAAGTAACCTGCTCTGTCTTGTCTGTTGGTGCATTGCCAGTGTCCTCTTTGCTCTGCTATATATTTTTCACTGTGTGAGAACATGATGTGTGGACTGGCGTGAGAGTGGAATGGCTTGTCGGCTGTAGCAACAGTAACTTAGCCTGGAAATTCAGACCTAAATCCAAAAGAATAATGGTCTGGCATCGAGTAATGAAATCACTCATTACGATGGGCGGCACCAAGCATGCATTTGAAAATCTCACTGCACGCAATTGGATAACACTATACAAGTATACGACCAATCACAACAATACACAATACACAATATACGGGGTGACGTATCCAAAGCCCCATACGGTTTGCTAGCGGAGCTAACTGGCGACCGTACCGTATCCGGTCGGCAAAACAGCAAAAAAGTCCTTCTTGCCAAGGAATGATTCGAGCGTTGTCTTCTGTTCATCTTTTAGATAAAAAACTAAGTCTAACTCGTTCATTGTAGCGTCCAAAGCCGTTTCAAACAACTTTCAATCCACAGCCATCTTGCAATGTTTACTAATGAGTTCGACGTAGCAGCGCTGTCATCATCTGTTTATCATTGTAGCAGGTTTCAATGATTCTGGGAAGGAAGAGAACAGGGTCGGCTCATGGAGACTGCGGGTGTTTATTAGAACAAAACAAAACAAACAGAAACAACGTCGCGCACACAGCGCTCTATGATCTCACAACTCAGTCCAGCAATATTTAATCACTCCAACGTTCTGTTACAGCACTCTTTCCGCTGACTTCAGCTTCCATGCGATTACCCACAGATCTCCCCTGGTCTCTCTCCCCGTACTGTTTCCACTTGGCTTTTATTCACTCTCCACACCAATCACTGGAACAAGACACAGGTGTTTGTCATTTGCACTTGACCCACTTACTCCTCACGTGTCTCCCAATCTTCTCTCCTGTCACAGAGTCCGCTAGACCACGCCCCCCTTGCCACAATCATCTATGGCCCGCCTATATCAGATACTGTACACTGATGTGATTGGTGCAGCTTGGCTACAAGGGCATAGTTAATGAGCATAATTACTCGATGCCAGAGCAACTCGCTGAGCAAATTCAATTTGTGCTCTCGCGAGAACTCTGGATTTCCAAGGTAACAGTAAGTAAGAGGGGCAGGTCTTTGTGAAAGGTCAATTTCAAATAATTGAAATCTTTGTAAACTCGGATGTTGAGGACTCTGATTCAAGTCTGATTCTACCCCCTTTGGACTTGGACTCGGACAAAGGTGGACTCGGACCCAACACTAATAAATTGTCTAATTGAGACCTTAAATGACGTTGAAAATATGTCCACATTGACCACATTTGATCTGGGTTTGAACCTTGTACGGTATAATCTCCCTCTCTCTCCGTGTGTGCGCATGCGTTGAGTGAGTGAGGAGCAGGGATGGAGAATGTGTGACGGTGGTGTAAGGTTTGAGTGTTTGAAAACCTTTTCTACCCTTTTCTATCTCTGGTAACTGTATCATATTAGTTATGTTGAGGTGTGGTAATATTAGTGAGAGAAAGGTGTTTATTTTTGGGGGAGTTTTCACTCCCAGTCTGCGTACAGGGAGTATGACAGCTCCAGGTGCAGAGTGTTTCTAACGAGACGTCGTGGTGTGAAAATCTGTACTAATGCCAGTATAGAGGAGTGTAGTTCTACCAGAAAGACTCTGGAGATAGAATGATGTAACAAAGCTTTAATTTATTGACACACTTGAAATATTGTTAAAATTGTATTTGTTGTTGATTTACATGTGAAAACTTTTTAATAAAATAGCAAAAAATATATGTACAAGGTAGATGTAAACAAAATCTTAATAGGTCAATATAAGCCTTTTCATCAAATTATTTATTATTGTTTTTTATTAGTGACACATTTGGAGATAGAATATATTCCAAAACTTTCTGAAAATACAGTATGATAATTAACTGCACAATTACTAGAAATGTTTTTCTTGGATATTATACAATTTGCATGCATACAAAATTTGTGGAAAAATACATTTTCTTTAAGATGTTTCCAACTCTGTAGAATGGCCCATATAGCCTATTTGAACAAACTTTGGACTTGTTTCCAGGTATGACTATGTACAAAAAATGTGCTTTTGACTTCAATTTATATTTGGATTATATTGTTATATACAGCCCCGGGGTGGGTAATCGGGAGAATCGGGAGAATTCCCGGTAGGCCGTTTCACTTTTGGGCCGGTCGAGTTTTTTTTTTTTTTTTTTTTTTTTACATTTGTCACGTTTGTTAGATCAAGCCCCGTTCACACCGCCAGTGATTTTGTCTCTGTATGCCGCTAGTCTCTGTACTGTGAAGTCGCTTGTGGGCGTTGGTAGTGCTGTCGCTCTAATGTTATTGGTTGACAGGACGTCTGGCCATATCTATACTATACCATCACAAGTGACACAACTAACGTTATATTATTTTAATTTGACTAGAAATTATAGGCTCAAAAGAAACAGTATGCTGTTGGGAGAGTGTTTTTATATTCCCATAGCAGTGTTCAGTGGATTAAATCATTTACTAGATTAACGATCGATCAAGCAACAAATTAAACTCACTCATACGTTCGGTCATAAATGACTAAAACGTCATTTGTATTTGACAAATAATAAATTTTCTTGTCCCTAATATTCAACACAATGCAGGGGAATTGTATTATATCCATGAATGTGGTTAGTCAAATCATATAAGTGAAATCGCCCTCGAACTCTGTCTTGCCTGCACTCTGAGATGGTGACGTAACGTGAGCTCCACTGAAAGTCTTCTTTCCTATTGGTTGTCGCTCGCGAAAATCGCTTCTCATTTGCATAAAGTTGAAATTTCGGAACTTTTGTCGCTTGTCTCCTGTCGCTTGACACGCCCACATTCTATCGCCAACGGTCACTGTCGCTCGTGTCGCCGGAAGTCGCCAGCGCTCCATTGAAATGAATGGGATCTTGTCGCTTTGTCGCTTCGTGTCGCTGGCGGTGTGAACGGGGCTTCACGGTTCTGATCCACTTGTCCGACACGAATGTCGTGTGGTGTCGCGACGCCTCCCCACATGTGTACGTTGATGGGCGTTCCTCTAGTTTACCGCTATGGGCGTGGATTTGAGCCAGCGGCCAGCCTAGAACAAAGGACCCGCGAGAGACTTCCCCCCGTCTCCATGTGCGTGCTTCTACTGGATAGCCGCGTCGCGTTCAATGGAATTAATTTGCATAAAGATGGGCATCGGCCAGCTTTTTGACGCGCGGCATTTTTTCAAATGAAGCGCCGCCTTCCCGGAATTCTTTGCGAGCGCGTCAAAGTCGCTTGACGTCACCCATAGGAATATAGTGGAGTGCAGCGCGACAGAAGTGTCGCACGGACAAGTGGATCACCGCCGTCAGACTACACACGTTCCGCATTCGGACACCGCAGCGTGCAGCCTCTGCATGGGTTGTACCATGTAAGGCAGTTCTCCCCTCCCATCCCATAGAGTTGGTTGTGTCCATAGCGCATCTTTTCCAAAACATTTTCTCAGGTACCGAATCCCGATAGCTGGGCCGGCCCTACCGTAACGGTACGTGTCAGGGAGGATGGATGGGAGGAAGAGGCCAGGAGGGGCTGAAAAAGCCAGGTTGAAAAAAAGGAAAAGGCATTGGAGGAGGATGCTGTCAAATGTGCCAAGCTTACAGATTTATTTGCAGATTTTAGGACAAACAGCTAGCCTGGGAAAACCCAGACCACTTCCGGCAAATTTAGATTTGCTCTGCAAGTGGGTCTGGCAAAGAGCCCATTGAAACCCATTTCCAATCCGTCAAAATCGCGGCACCAATCAGAAACGTCGGGGCGGGCTTTAGACGATGACGACAGAGCAGAGACGGTGATGCAGATTTTGTACATTACAGAGATGGATGCCGCCGTGGAACATCACAACATCACTCGTTCGAATTAGCTATCGCGTCTGTTTCAAGCTATTTAAAATTGTCATTTTCGTTAACACAAACAGAGAATTGCTGAGAGTCTCGAGATGTTTCTCCGTCGCTCTGCATACGTCATGTCATTCATCGCTCTGATTGGTTTTAGATCTATCCGACGTCCGTTGGTGACGCCCCTGTGGAAATGAATTGTCTATGGAGCTTTGCCAGACCCTTACTCAGTTACAACTGAGAGTGGTCTGGGTTTTCCCAGGCTAACAAACAGCAGGTAAAGCCTAGTAATGATTAGCAATAGCAACGCTGCAACGTAATTATTCGGCTAATACCGTTGTATCGTTGTCAACCTATTCACAAGCAAAATATAACATTTAATTAAAATATTAGCCTTTTTGTATCACTCAATACATGTCATGGCGATTCATAGATTTGCAAATATTATACAATTTAATATTGATAACAAAACTCAAGCTTGATCTGTGTATGCAGTAAAATGACCTCTTAATTATTTTTTGTATCTTCTGAGCAACTGTAAACATTAGTTCAATATGCCTCTTTGTGGAAGAGTGGGATACATTTCAAATGCTTTCTTTCTTTCTTTCTTTCTTTCTTTCTGCTTTTGTTAATTTATCAACCCATTCTTGTGGAATAGTGGAATATTTTTTTGTTAACTTCTTCTGTTAATTATTATTTAACCTTTAAATTATTTGTTGAACATGGTATTAATAAAAACTACACAATAGTAAGAGCTGAACTGGTACTTCATTTATCCAATTTGGAAAAAATGCTAATTCGGAATTCCACCATGGAAAAAGTGGGCCGTCTTGGGCCTGAAACTCCCGGGCTGAAAAGTGACCCCACTCCGGCCCTGGTTATATATATATATATATTATTATTTATTTTTATTTTTTTTGTCCTCGCAATCTTTCTCGTGGTACCCTCTCAGTGACATACCTGAGTGAAAGGCTCATTATGCAGGTCATTGTCTTCTCAGGTGTGAATCAGAGCATTATTCATGATCATTCACACGCCCACGCATATTGCCTTTCCTAACAAAAAGTGTCTTACTAAATTTAAATCAATAAATTCATATAGTCAAAAGTCTTTTATGACCTTATTTCAGAAACTTTTTTTTTTCAATAAACATGCATTAACATAATTCTCTCAAAAATACAAACATGTACATACATGTTGCTGAAATATTATTGGAGCCCTGTTTGTGCTGAATAGAGTGTATTGACACATTTGCCATTAATATATTATTACACTGTGTTAATGTATTATTAATTAATACATTATAAGCAACTGAAAAAAGCACAAACGTCAGGGCATGTCAAAACATATCAAGGACCCCAAAAACACCTTAGACCCCAGAGGGTTAAAGACTTGTTGCAAAAGGCTGAGATAATTATGATGTGTAATGGTGTAGTGCAAGTCCCAAGAGGGTATAGAGGCGGCGCAAGGAGGATTCAGTCTCCTCGTTCGCCTCAGGAACCTGAAGATCAGGTTGTGCTTTTCTACGAATCTCCCATCCACTGCATTGTGATGTGCGGCAATAGAGGCAACATACACTTTGAGGGTGGAGGGAGACAGCCCTCTCTCCAACCCATCTTGCAGAAAAGGGGTACTCTAAAAATGATCAAATCAAAAGTTTTATGAACAAATATTCAGTATGGTTTTATGACCTTATTTCAGTGACTTAGCTTTTTTTTCACAAACCAAGCATAAACATCATTTTCTCAAAACTGCAAACTTTTACATACATGCTGCTCACATATTATTGTAGGAGAGTTTGTGTTGAATACAGTATAATCAGACTTTAGCCATGAAAATGTTATAAGTAACATAAATAAGCACAAATGTCAGGGCATATTAGAACACCTCTAGGGCCCAGAAAACATCTCAGAACCGAGAGGGTTAAGTGTGATTCTCTGTGAAGTTGTTGAAGAAGAGATGTGTTTTTCTTTTTTGTTAAGATGAATTTCTATTGATTTTCAATATTTAATTAGTTGTATAGTCTTTTTTGTAATAAAAAAGGTATTGAACATCAAATCTCAAAAACTCTCTCTCTCTCTCTCTCTCTCTCTCTCTCTCTCTCTCTCTCTCTCTCTCTCTCTCTCTCTCTCTCTCTCTCTCTCTCTCTCTCTCTCTCTCTCTCTCTCTCTCTCATTTACTCCAGTATATCAAATATAATGTTCTGTTTAGTTTTGTAGAAAACATTTGTGCATATTTTGTAGATTATGTCAGACAGTATGGCTGATTCCACTGAGTCTGTACCTCGTGCTAACCCAAAATGTAATGTTTAATATACAGATTTTTGTTTTTCAGTGTTAAAATTCATTGTATCTTTTATGTATTGTGTTTCCTCAAAAAGATCACTGATTCTGGAGCTCTAAAATGAGTCTCCAGGAGGAGAGAGAGGGTCAGACACAGACAGCAGCATCTGTAGTATCCAGCTGTGTGTCTTTGAAGAGTAACAACTCTATGAAGGAACCACCTGTATTGAGTGATGGAACAGTGACCTCTGACCCCAAGTAAGATACTACATAACATAAAAGACAGTAACATAGAGATGCAATGAACATTCAATTGATTGGGATTTTTATAATATTTTTGGAAGATGTGTATGCAATGTTTAATCATGAATATTTTTGAGAGACACATTTCGGTTGTCAATACCTTTTTACGACTTTTTACCTTAAAACCATAGAATCATTCTGTTCCACAGATTAAAATATCATAGTGTTTGGATGTTTTGTGTTTTTCAAATATATATTTTTTTCCTGTTTTATTTCTGTTTAATTTTCTGAAGAGAACAGAGAAGACACATCACACAGCAAGACACAATAGTAACCCTGCAGAAGGAAACCAAAGACCTGCAGAAACCAGTAAATGATGAACTACAGAGAGTCAAAGACCAACACAAAACCAGCATGAAGAGCAAGTATGAGAGATTATTTGAGGGAAGCAAACTCCGAGAGAATCAAACCCTCCTGAACCGGATCTACACACAGCTCTACATCATAGAGGGAGAGAAGGAAGGAGTGAATGAAGAACATGAGGTTTTACAGTTGGAGAAAACAACCAGAACACAAGACACTCCAATCTACTGCAATGACATCTTTAAAGCCTCTCTTGAACCAGGATGTGAGGAGAAAGACCAAATCAAGACTGTTCTTACTAAAGGCATCGCTGGAATTGGGAAAACCGTCTCTGTGCAGAAGTTCATTCTGGACTGGGCAGAGGGAAAAGACAATCAGGATGTAGATTTCATCTTTGTGCTTCCATTTCGAGAGCTGAACTTGATCCGAGATCACCAGTACAGTCTTCATAGACTTCTGCTGGACTTTCATCCTGAACTTCAAGATCTGGATTCAAAGATTTATGACGAGTGTAAAGTAGTGTTCATCTTTGATGGTCTGGATGAAAGCAGAATCACACTGATGTTTTCAGACACTCAGGAAGTTTCTGATGTGACTGAGACTTCAACAGTGGGTGTGTTGATGTCAAACCTCATGAAAGGAGATCTGCTTCCCTCGGCTCTCATCTGGATCACCTCCAGACCAGCAGCAGCCAATCAGATCCCCTCCAAATACATCAACCGTCTGACAGAGATTCAGGGATTCAATGAGCCTCAGAAGGAGGAATATTTCAGGAAGAGAATCAGTGACGAGCATCAAGTCAGCAGAATCATCTCACACATCAGAAGAGCAAGAAGCCTCCACATCATGTGCCACATACCCGTCTTCTGCTGGATCTCATCCACTGTGCTTCAGAAGCTCCTGGAAGAAGATCTAAGAGCAGAAATCCCTCAAACTCTGACTGAGATGTACATCCACTTCCTGCTGATTCAAATCAACTTGAAGAATCAGAAGTATGAAGAGAGATATCCAGAGAAACTCCTGCAGTCCAACAGAGAAGTGATTTTGAAACTTGCTGAAGTGGCTTTCAAACAGCTGATGAAGGGCAATGTGATGTTCTATGAGGAGGACCTGAGAGAGAGCGGCATAGACGTCACTGACGCCTCAGTGTATTCTGGGATTTGCACTGAGATCTTCAAGGAGGAATCTATGATTAATCAGAGGAAAGTCTACAGCTTCATTCATCTGAGCGTTCAAGAGTTTCTTGCTGCTTTTCATGTGTTTTACTACCACACAGGCATGAATTCAGAAGCATGTTTAGATTCTCTGTATGATCTGCAAAAAAGAGCAGTAGATAAAGCCCTAAAAAGTGAAAATGGACATCTAGATCTGTTCCTGCGGTTCCTGCTGGGCGTCTCACTGGAGTCCAATCAGAGACTCTTACAGGATCTACTGACACACACAGAGAACAGCTCAGAGAGCATCAGGAGAACCACACAGTACATTAAAGAGAAGATTAAAGATGGATATGGACTCTCCACTGAAAGATCCATCAATCTGTTCCTCTGTCTGCTGGAAGTGAAAGACCAGACTCTGTCCAGAGAGATTCAGGAGTTTGTTAAATCAGACAAACACTCGGAGAAGAAACTCTCTCCTGCTCACTGCTCAACAATCGCCTATATGCTTCAGATGTCAGAGGAGGTGCTGGATGAGCTGGACCTCAATAAATACAACACATCAGATGAGAGTAGAAAGAGACTGATACCAGCTGTGATCAACTGCAGTAAAGCCCTGTGAGTGTTACAATGGATAACATATTTCTGTAGAGCAGCATTATCCTCTCTGAAACAAATGATAATTTACAATGTTCACAAGAAATAGTCATATTGAATTTCGAAATGTAATCACTTAAAAATAATTGTTTTACTCTCTTTCAGTTTTGCTGGCTGTAACCTCACTGCTCAGTGCTGTGAAATTGTGTCATTAGCTCTAAAATCCTCAAACTCTGTCCTGAGAGAACTAGACCTGAGTAACAATGACATCCATGATTCAGGAGTGAAGCTACTCTCTGATGGACTGAAGAGCCTAAACTGTCAGCTAGAGATACTGAGGTTTGTGAACAGAGTGGGTTTTGCTGGGTAGATTACTTACAAATTATAGTTGGTTACTGATTCCAAGATAGTACTTAATTTTTGGAGTCCGATTACATAAACCAGATTACATTTAATCAGTTACTACCCACCACTGAGAGTGGGACATTCACATTCACCACCACACAAATGTGTGTATTTTTACACAAATGCCGTATATACCCGAATATAAGACGACCCTGAATATAAGACGACCCCCCCCCCCCATTTCCAGACATATTTTTGGGACAAAAAGAGATTTATGTGAAAAAAATCTGGTTTTCAACAGAAAATAATTTTATTTGAAAATTGCACTGATAATTCATTCTCTCTCTTCCAGCACGCGCGCACACCTTTCTCTCTCTCTCTCGCTCTGCGCCTCTCGCGCACCTCTCTCTCTCGCTCTGCATCTCTCGCGCGCACTTCTCTCTCTCTCTCTCTCGCTCGCTCGCTCGCTCTGCGTCTCACGCAGTAGAGAGGAGCAAAGTTTTAATTCAGTTAAACACAGATATTGTTGTTGTATAGATGTTGCTTCTCTAATTTTACATGCAAGTATAGCCGAAATCACAGCACATATATTGTTTTTATCTTATGTGTATTTGATTTCATCAGACGACGGCTCGATTATCAGGATATTTGTGCAGATTAACATCTTGGAAGGGAAACAGTTTTTTTCATAATGGGTCGCGTTTCAGTCACTATTTCATATTAATTTGTTCTTTCTCCCTTTTCCCCCGTGATTTTGTCTATATCGCGAATATAAGACGACCCCCCATTTTTCAGCCTATTTTTAGGACAAAAACCTCGTCTTATATTCGGGTATATACGGTAAATAATTTAGCATTCCAGCTATTCCTCATATTATTCATTAGTGGCTTTTAAAACATAATATGCTTTTCAACATGTGATACAGGAAAGTAAAACTTTTCCATTACAAATCCATTACTTACAAGGCATTCTAGCTGGTGGCAAAAAAATACCAACATAAAAATAAATAAAAATAATGATAATAGCAATAATAATAATAATTAAATCTTGAGTGTTCTGTAGAAACATTATACTTTATAAAATGTTCTTTAGAAACTTTATTTCCAGGTTTATAAGCGAAGATATCGATATCATCATTCTTCCCAAACAAGGAACAGGATACAAGAAGATTGTGAAGGCACTAAATGTTCCTAGAGTGAAGTCAAGTCAGGTCAAGTCAAGTCAAGTCAAGTCAAGTCAAATGACCTATATTTATATAGCGCTTTTTACAATACAGATTTTATTAAAGCAGCTTCACAGCGATAACATGAAAATAATACAACAAAGTTTGTTTCTAGAAGAAAATTGCATCATCGTTCACATCAAGGCAGATACCGATACCAATCCGATACCATGCAGGGCAGTTTTTTTTAAATCAAGTAGAATTTCTATAACCCTGTGTATTGAACTGATAATCACTATTTTGTGTAAAAAGAAAAACAACAAATTAGAAAAATATATGATCATAATCTATGGCAAAAATGCTATTATAAACTAGATTAGTGGATAATTCAGCAGTAAAATCACAAGTGCACAATAATTTTATAAAGCCTGAGCATTTAGTAAAAAAACACATTATTTAGTGGGGAACAATTAAGAGACAATAAGTGTAGTAAAATCTGGTAAAACGTTAGACATTGCTCTTTGTATTGTTGTAAAATATACATTTATGAATAACATGATCAAAAAGTTAAAAAAAATGTAGGCTATATATAGCCTACTATAAAATCAAGATGTTTTTTATTTATTTATAGCACAGCTGTTTAATGAGGCAGCAACATATGATAGATAGGAGTAGGACAGAACAAGAAAGGCTATTAATAATCTGTCATTGCGCAAAAGTATTATAATATAAAAGGCTCCAATACAGTGCGGCACAAAGCGCTTATGCGCATCGCGAGCGCAGAATGATGCGCTTGAAGCAACATGAGTCGCAGCGCGTCGAGTCCACATTGAAGAGTTCAAAGCACAAAGGAAAAACATATTGATGCGTAGTGTATTATACAGTCTCTATCTAAGCAATAGTTTATTTATTCTTTTCTTTTAACAGTTTTAAATTTCAGTTACTGTGCGCGTGAATCAATCATAGTGCTCTACTCCAGTGTTGTGAGAGACAACAGGTAGAAAGTAGGCTAACGATTACAGCAATACATTCCAGCAAGATAAAGTTATTTTATGCGAAACCATACCTTTATCTACAGATCAAGTATAATAATATTAACTTTGAATCATCTTGTTGAGAGTTTCATGCTGTTGACTGTCGTAAACGAACTTGAATTTAACGACTTAAATATTAATTTCTACCTCATATTAGACTATAGAATGGGTTCTGAACACGTATAATATAGTGCATGAAAACTTTATAGGGCTCAACAATGACAGAATAGTGATAAGCACAATATCGGATTTGGATCGGCCTCGTCTGATCGATAACCGATCCGGCCAAAATAGAGCAATCGGAGCCGATACCGATACTGAGTATCGGATCGGCGCATCCCTACCACAGACCAGCTAAAAGTGGAGGGGAGAGAGAGTGATAGAGCCAATTCAGTGGATTCAGGTTATTATGTGATGAAGTTTTTTGTCCAATAATTAGAATCACTGTTTTTTTCTGAATTAAGTTCAAATTTGAACTGACAGAGTATGTCTGCTTCCCGGACAATGTTAGGAAGATTATTCCAATGTTTTGGTGATAAAGAAAGTCATCCAGTTTTTTATATCCGCTATGCATTCTGTTAATGTTGTGAATTTTTAAGTTTTGTCAGGGCGTGAAGAAATATAGATCTGAGAAATATATTTACTGGTATAGGTAAATGTACTAATAAAGCATATTTTGACAGTACTTACCGTGCTCTTTCCTCTTGGCCCGCTTCTCCACTCTGTGAGAATCCAACGACGGTTTAAAAAAGGCACATTCGATTAGAGAATCCGCCCAACGTCTGTAGCGAGTCCACTTGTTGACAGTGCGCTTCGCGGAGACGGGCAAATTTTGTGCGCATGGCCGAATTAAGTCTGGCAGTACAGTGGAGCTGGCAACTTGAGGACAGATCCGCCCTGGAGTATATTGCTATCAGGGAGACTACTTACATAAAATGCATATAAATATCACTTATCACTCTATATCTCCCAGTAATATGTCTTAGTAAGATGATATTTAAATGCTTAGTTTTCTGATGAAAGCTCTATAATTTTTATTGTGGGGGGCAAAACACAATGCAATGCAATAGGCCTACAATAATGATTGAGAGATGAACAAATAAACTTTTCTCAAAAGCATGTTGTATCATATTTGACACTTAATACATACAAAATTGATTGATACCTTTAAAATATAAAAATAATTCTAAAGGGGGAGCATGCCCCTAGACACATAGAGGACATGACAACCATGCCCCCATAGTTTCACAAAATCCTGTGGAAAACAGTGCAATTTAACGTGTTATTGATTTTTTTGTTGTTGTTGCATTTGTTTCCATTTTAAATAAAATGTTGAAATTATATTTTTAAAGGGTAACTAAACCCTAAAACAACTATTATTTAGTTAATGGTCTCTAAGACTGGGGCTTTATTAGTGCTGTTCATTGATTAAATTTTTCGACATTTGTGTATAAATTGGTTTTACAGTGTTTCTCAAACTTTTTCAGCCCAAGGACCACTTTATCTTCCAATTTTTTTCTGAGGACCACCTAACAGAATCCAACTCTAACACGCCCCCAACAACAAAATAGGAAGGATAAGCTAAATTTAAGTTTAATATGCAACTGTTTCAAGTCAAAAACTAATTCTTCAAACACAAATGCAATGATATGATTAGAAATTATTATATGAATTATTCATTTGAAAAAGTAAATGTGAAATGAGCTGCAGCATGTGAAAACTGCACATGTGAAAAAAAATCAGAATCTGTCACTTTATTGTTTCCATGGTGACGCGTCATTGCTTGTCACTTGCAGTGTTGGGGAAAGTTACTTTTAAAAGTAATGCATTACAATATTGCGTTACTCCCTTAAAAAGTAACTAATTGCATTACTTAGTTACTTTTTTAGAAAAGTAATGCGTTACGTTACTTTTGCGTTTTACTTTTTTCCCCACCTGGGCTGGGCTTGCACTAATTATCTGAACGTGCTTCTCCCGAACCTTGTTAATAAAACATCATTAAATTGATCTAGCCAAAGATTTTCTTAAGTGATAAAAGTCAGGCATTTATATAAATTGCTCATCAATTCTCTCAATTCCTAAGTGGAAAATATTACTCGCTTGTTTGGTACTGTGCCCAAATGCAAAAAGTTTGTTGTTTATTCAATCTTATTTTGTATGTGATTTTAACAGTCACCATATAATGTAAAGAATTTAAAAAAATTGACTGCAACAATGTAATTCTAATGCAACATAATACATATCTCTCTGCAGGTTGTCAGGCTGTATGGTAACAGAGGAAGGCTGTGGTTATGTGTCTTCAGCTCTGAGTTCAAACCCCTCACACCTGAGAGAGCTGGATCTGAGCTACAATCACCCAGGAGATTCAGGAGTCAAGCTGCTCTCCGACAAACTGAAGGATTCAAACTGCTCACTGCAGATACTCAAGTATGTTTAGCAGTCTGATACATTTGTTTGTGTGTGCTTGTGTATAGGAGGGATTGGTTTTACCCTTAACTGGTAAGATAAACACTGCAATGTTGTCTTGTTTAACATAGATTATCAATCATTTTTGCCCAATTCGTATAATGTAATGATAAAATAGTGTAAAACAAAAAAACTCAGTCAAAAATTGGTTGATTAAAATTATATTTTTGTATGCAATGTAAAACACACTTTACAATACAATTTGCACTGAAAAGCAATTTTAAAGTGTCATGAAAGTCTCCAAAAGCCTCCAAAAATAACATTTTGTCCATTGTTCTTTGAATTTTTGGTCTACAACATTGTCTTCTGTGTATCAGAATAATGCCTCATGTCATCGCATACATGTAATGTGATGCATAATACAGCGGAGTAATTGGGTTAAAATAATTCATTCTCGTGAATAAATGCAGAGAAGCGCTCAGAACCAGATGACGTAGAATCGTGCCTCTCCAGCCCCCCAGCCAATCACACACTCTGGATAAACGCTTTTACCTCAGATTCCATGACTTTGTTTCGACTTTGTTTTTCAACCCGGTAGAACGAAATTGCTCAGAAAAAAACACATAGCCAATTTCCACTTGTTGGTTAAATTTATGAGTGTTTTTATTGTTTTGAGTTATATGCATTTAAAAAATATATATATATGTTGTATATATTGATAATTTTGTCATTAGATCATAATGAAAGTCAGTGATTTGTTTGTGTTAGTGTTAAAGAGGTTGTGCTGTTTCTCTAACACTTTTTTAAATATATGGTGTGTATATTTGCCTAGTTTGAGTCATGGAGGACATTTCAGGATTTCACCAGGACTGCGAAAATGTAGGTCTGCAAACACAACATGTATCAACATAGCTTAAAAACCATCCATGATACAGTTCTAATCTCTCTTCTCGTGTTCAGATGCCTGTGATCTCACACTGGATCCAAACACAGCAAATGCTAAACTCATGCTGTCTGATGAGAACAGAAAGGCAAGCCTTGTGGAAGAGCCGCAGCCGTATCCTTATCATCCAGAGAGGTTTGAGAATTATGAACAGGTTCTATCTCGAGAGAGCCTGACTGGACGCTATTACTGGGAGGCTGAATGGAGCGGCTGGGTGGATATAGCAGTGACATATAAAGGAATCAGCAGGAAAGGAAGAAGTGATGATTGTGATTATGGACTCAACAAAAAGTCCTGGACTTTGAGCTGTATCAAAGACAGGTTCACTGTCTGGTATGATAAAATCAGCATTGATATTACTGTACCTTCACCACAATCCAATAGAGTAGGAGTGTATCTGGACTGGCCAGCTGGTACTCTGTCCTTCTACAGCATTTCTGACACACACACACTCACACACTTACACACATTCAACACCACATTCACTGAACCCCTCTATGCTGGCATTGGGGTTTTTTATTCTAACTGCTCAGTATATCTGTGTCAGATGTAACAACCTACAGCAGAGAAATAACAAAGAACATTTCTCACACACCAAGTGAAACATGCAGGGTTTGTACAAGGTGCTCGAAGTACCCCAACAATTATGTTCTAAAAAAAACCTAGAAAATAGACATATTTATGAAGAGGTACATCTGTTTGAATTTTTGAAAGACTATATGACATTAGTGTATAGCAAATCTAACGCTGCAGCATGTCTGATTTGGATTAAGAACAATTTTGCATGGCTATGAGTGTGATATTACTCACATATTTAATATGGTTGTGCCTTATAAGGAAATTTTTAATGAATGGTCTACTAACTCACACTTAAGTCAGTCCCTTGCCACCACCTATTGGTGTAAGTTGTTGATTTAAAAAATCCCATCAGACCATTCCTCAATACCAAGTACGCCCACGTTGTAATATAACATTTTATTTATTGAACAATAATAGCCATTATAAATTTTGTATTTTATATATATCATGAAATAAGTTGTAATTTGGATACCTTATGTAATTTGTGTTAAAAAAAAACATTTAAAATAAACGATATTTTTAGTGCAAACAAGTCATTAGATTGCAATATGATTACTTTGTTATTTACAATTAAATGCTTTACATTTTACCAATGAAATAATTTGTTTTTTTATAAGAATTGTATAAGAAGTTTATGCCCTCTTTTCTATTTGCTCTTCTATGCATGGAACGATTTTTTGTTAATGTTCTCATACTTAAAGTTGCCACTGTCATTACTTTGCATGTGCTAATATTTGTACCATTTTAATTTTGATCTATTTACCTTGTTTTGAATTTTAAAGATAATAAAGAAATTGTTTTAATAAGTGAGATCTCTGAAATTTAATTTGACATTGTCTTTACAAATGCTTAACATAATTTTCTGTCTCTCCTTAACTAACAGTTTCAAGTTTCGGACAAAAACACACCTGTAAATTAATTCTCTCCTCTAATCTTTGTTTGATGTGAATACATTTGTCTTTATTTATCCAGTAAAGTCTACACTCTAAAAAAATTGTAGGGTTAAAAACAACCATTTCTGGGTTATTTGGCAATCCAGTGCTGGGTAAATATTGTACAGAACACATGCTGGGTTATTTTTACCCAGCTGGTTGGGTTTTATACATTAACCCATTTCCTGTTTTTTGTTTTTTTTTGACAGTGCTAGGTCAGTCAATTTGATATTGAAGTTTTTTTTTATCTCAGTTATATATAGGACAGGAACAGTTAATATACAATATTTTTTATTCAATGGCAAATCAGTCATTTACAACCCCATTTCCAGAATAGTTGGTACGTTTTCTAAAATGCTATAAAATCGTAACAGTAAGGTTGCGAAAACGCAGACGGCGCGCACATGCGCATCACGTGTTCGGTCGATAGGTATGCGCGTTTGAATATATATATATGCACAGGCGTGTAGACCTTCTTCACAAATCAACCCTCAACAAACTACTTGTTAGGCCTTAAAAATGTATAATACAGAAATTTTTGTCACGTCTGCGTAGCCACGCGAACCGGAATTATCCCAACAACGTCGGATCTGTATAGACATTTACATTTACATTTATGCATTTGGCAGACGCTTTTATCCAAAGCGACTTACATTGCATTATCCTATACATTTATACATAGGTATGTGCAATCCCCTGGGATCGAACCCACACTTTGTGTTGTTAACGCAATGCTCTTACCACTGAGCTACAGGAAAGTATAGAGGTAAAGGGAAGGGAAAGGAGGCCTTCGCAGGGGAGAGACTAGTTGACACTTCAGGACAGCGGTGTCGTCGTGTCCAGGCACTGGTCCTTCATCAGATCTGGATACGGCCTGGATCCGGCAGACTGTGGTAAACCTTGGGATAAACAAAAGGACTAAAATTAGTGTAGACGCCAGGAAAAGGATCTACTGCCAGCAGTCGATTTTGATAGCTGAAGTCGACGTTTTTGGGAGTGGAATCTCCTCATGAGTTTCTCTTTCCATTCGTTTCTGAATCTCCTGGTAAGGTCCTTCTTCTTTGAAAAATCTTCGTATACCCATATTTTCAATTTCCACTTTCACGAATAATTTAACCTAGCTAGCTAGCTTAGGCAAAACCGAGCGCATAACTTTGCCGAGATGCTTCTGCTGTTAGAGCGGGTCAGCGGGAAAACCCTTTTTTGTAAACAATCAGTCAAACTTCCAGGTGTTTTTTTTATAAGATTATGAGTGAAATATTACACTTAAATACACACATAAATAAATATATAAATACTACACGTAAATTATTATTATTTTTAAAATAATTTATTAAATGCAAATTGGATGGAGGGGGGCACAGGTGCTCTGTAGGCGGGCCCGGCCCCCTAAGGCCCGCCCATAGCGCCGGGTATGAGTAATATTACTTAGCCATGTGTAATCTCTGATAAGAGGCCATATACTCTGGATGCTATGTATTTTTTCAATTAGTAGATTACATTAAATAGCTTTTGATAAGAGGAGCAGCTCACCTCACCTTTTCCCTAGTGGCATAGCTTTGATTCGTCTGCAGGCACGAGGCCACAGGTAAATACAGCCATATAGATTTAGATCTGCCATTGATAGTAAAACAAATGTGCCACTGTCTCCCTTACTAATATAAAAAGTCACATTAGAGCTAACAGTGTTCTAACAACCTAACAATTTGATTGATTCATTTTTATGTTCAATTTTGTGTGACAATTCTGCCATTTGCTGAGTAATAAAAACATTCCAAAAGTTTCCCTCATTTTGACAGATTACAAAAAACAATGTATCTGGTCTACTGTGTTTCTCTTAGTTACAAACATTCCCACTGTAACTGATAATAGGGAGAAGTAGTGAAGAAAAGGTGAGTGATTCTTTAAAGAGAGAAATGAGAGATTCCAGGTATAGTCCAGTGGAAGAACTGAGATATTCATTAAATTGGATCACATTTGTTTTCCACATTAAAACAAATGTGGAAACATATGAGAAATACAGCAGTTACATTTACTAGTTACTGTAACATTAAAGGATTGATTTAGCTTAAACATGAAAATTGTGTAATTTAATCATCCTTATGTTGTTTCAAGCATATGAGATTTACTTTCTTCCCTGCAACACAAAAGGAGAGAATTTGGACAATGATCAAGTTGCTGTCAAGGACCAAAAATGACAAAAAACAAGAATAGATTTCAGATTCTCTCTCTCTGTAGGTTATCAGGCTGTATGGTGACAGAGGAAGGCTGTGGTTATGTGTCTTCAGCTCTGAGTTCAAACCACTCACACCTGAGAGAGCTGGATCTGAGCTACAATCACCCAGGAGATTCAGGAGTCAAGCTGCTCTCCGACAAACTCAACCATCCAAACTATAGACTGCAGATACGCAAGTATGTTAAGGACAATTTTCTATATATTCTAAAAGTGTGAGGGCAAGATGGCGCCAGTGTGTAAGGCATGCCGTCTGCCATCATCACGCTATTCCTGCCTTTTGTTTGCTGTTGTTTTATTTCTGTGTTTTTGCTGCCGGGACGTATCTAGCCTTCTCGTATATGATCGCCAAATTCTGTTTGACATCCGAGCGTCCTGTGAGGCCTTGGGGCTGTTTAGAGATAGTTTTGGAGAACAATCTGGTGGCCTCCCACCGTGGTCGTCTAACATTCCAGACTACCTGCGCTGTGATCCGTGTGATCTTCCCCGGAAAAAACGCAACAGGAGACGTGGAAGGCGTGCCGGAGTGCTTGTTCGCCTTAAGGCTTACCTGGGGTCCTCGGATGTGCTTTACTCTCGTCTCCTCTGCGGTGGGGGTTGCGGTCGTCCCGCTGCTTGTGACTGCCGGTGTTCAGAGGTCCCACGGTTGCGATGGATTCGACCTGTCTTCCCCGGTTCGATTGCTGTTGTGTCACAGTTTGTTGTGGCTTCTTCAAATCAGATGTGCGGTGCTCCGTGGGCGGGTACCGGGTGGGGAGATCCGGTGTCGGTGAGGAAGTGTCGGCCGGACTATCGATGCGGTGTGAGGGTGGCTAATCTGCGCGCACTGCGACGGGCCTTAAAGCCAGACAGCTTGGATTTATCTCTTAATATGGCCCTGATTAATGTCAGATCATTGGCTAACAAAACATTATTTGGGATTGTCTTTTGACATCACGTGTTTCCATTGGGTTGGTTTTGTACTTTCTTTGATGCTCTGTATGCGATTTGCCACGAAGACATGAAACCGTTTCGCGTCATTGTTAATGTATCCTAATACGACGTTAGAATCTGTCCAGTAGAATTCTTGGGCGTCTCCAAGCTCCAATTCTCCTCTGAGCATGTCACTTGTGCGAACTGCTACAACTGCTGCTGATAGCTCGAGTCTTGGCACCGTGGTTACCTTTTGTTGGGGATTCTCTGGCCTTGGCCATGACTTGGACGCAGTGTATCTGTCCTGTTGTGCTGGTTGCTCTTAGATAAGTACAGACTCCATACCCTGTGAGACTTGCGTCTGAAAAATGGTGTACTTCATACTTGTGAACTGTCTTGAAATCTACTGGTAGGTAGCATCGCTTTTTTTTTTTTTATTTAACCTTTATTTAACCAGGAAAGTCCCATTGAGGTTAAAAACCTCTTTTTCAAGGGAGTCCTGGCCAAGAGGCAGCATAAACACAGTCAATTACATTTATAAAAGTTGTACAATACAAATAATTAAAAACATTTACAATTAATCGCTTAATCTTGATATCGGCCAAATTCCGCAAATCCAACAGCCAACTCATTTGACAGTGGCTCATCCCAGTCAATCTTCTCACGACACATCTGTTGAAGTATTTGTTTCCCGAGTAGGACAAAAGGCGCCACAAAGCCAAGTGGATCGAAGATAGAGGCTACTGTGGACAAAACTCCTCTTCTGGAGAGAGGGCGCTCATTCACGACTACTCGAAACTGCAAATGGTCTGATGCGACACCATTTGACAACTAGAGCTCTCTCAATCTGTTGTTCGCCAAGAGCTAGGTCTTGTTTCATTACTGTCTCTGCAAAGTCTTCCTTTGGGAGGGATGCCAATACCTGTTGGCTGTTTGATATGAACTTATGAAGTCGCAACTTTCCTGTATTGCAGAGTTGTCTTACTTCGTTTACCAACTGGATAGCCTCTTCTTCAGAGTGGATACTTATAAGGCCATCATCCACATAGAAGTTTCTCTCAATGAAACAAATTGTGGCTTCACTGAAATGACCTTGCCCTTGAGCTGCGATGTACTTGAGGCCGTATTTTGCGCAGCCAGGTGATGAAGCGGCTCCAAACAGATGGACACACATACGGTAGATGGAGGGGTTGGAGTAGAAGTCCCCATTGTCCCACCACAGAAAGCGGAAGTAGTCTTGTTCTTCTGGCTTGACATGGAATTGATGAAACATGCGTTCAATGTCGCACATCACCGCTACTTGACCCTTACGAAACCGGCATAGAACACCAACCAGGGTGTTGGTCAACAACGGTCCAGTGAGCAGAAAGTAATTTAATGACACACCTTCGTACTTTGCCGAACAGTCGAACACTACTCTTATTTTTCCAGGTTTCTGGGGGTGGTAGACCCCATGGTGAGGGATGTACCAGGAGGGGCTTTTGTCCAGTTCATCAGGTGGAATCTTTTCCGCATCTCCACGTGTTATTGTTTCATTCATGAATTTGGTGTAGTCTTTGTAGTACTGCGTGTCTTTCTCAAATCTTTTCTTTAGACATCTGAGTCTATGTTCAGCACATATTCTATTGTCTGTCAGATTTGGTCTGTTTTTCTTAAAGGGCAAGGGCAACTCGCAGTGACCATTCGCTTTCATTTTCACTCCTTCCTCCATAATTAAACGCATATCCTCTTGGAAGAGGGGAGAGTCCTCAACATGACGTTCATTGAAATCGGACTCCAGTACCTTGATCACATCTAGTGGTGTGACTAGCTCTTTGACTTGTGTACGACAGACATAAATGACTTCATTTGGTAAGGCTTTTGGTGACTGAACAGAAGGTGTCACTTCTTTGACTATGACTCTGTGGCTGCTTCCTATAGCGTCTCCATAGTCCACGCAGGGATCAGTACTGCCGACTATAGTCCAACCAAGGTCTGTTCTTTGAGCGAATGGTTCATTGTTCTTTCCTGACACCACTTCTCTGGGTAGTAAAGCTTGCGAACACTTGTACCCTATAAGGTTTTCTAGGTGAGGCCATTCTTTTGCTGTCTTAGGTGTGGGGAGATGACTTAGATTGGCAGGGATAAAGTCTCTTGTGTATGTCGTTGGGAGAGGGATTCTCTTCGATGTATAGAAGCCTCTGACTTGCAGCCCAAATAGCTTTTGACTTGTAATAACTGTGTCCCTGGATGACAGTGTGGAAAGTTTCAATTGCACTTGTTTCTTTTCTGTGACTAGAGCGTCTGCCTTTTCTTGAAGAACGAATGTGGTGTCGCTCTGACTGTCCAGAAGGGCATAGACAAGAACCTCGTGTTCTGGATCACTTGTTGTGGACAACCAAACTGGAATGATTGTGGATGTGAGATCACTGTTAATGTTTTGTACAACACAGTTGGATATTGCCTCGTTTGGTGTTTCTGTACTTGGTTGTTTGGTTTCCCTTGTGTCCTTTTGTTCCTTGTCAGCATCTTTTGTCTTTTTGACTTCCTTGTCACGTTCCTGATGTAAGCATGTTGGATGCTTTCCTTTCCATGTGTTACAAACACTTCTCCTTTCACATTTCTTTGAATGGTGACCAGGGCTGAGACATCCAAAGCACAAGCCCTTTGTTTGTACAAACTTGACCGGTTCGGCAATTGACTTGTCCATGAACTTCCAGCAAACATGAATTCCATGGTTTGGCCTTTCACAGAAGATACACCTCCTAGTGTCTGGTTTCTCTTCTGAACTGCTTGCTAGCACCTTTGCGCCAACACTTCGGGTCTTTGGGTTCTTTGTTTTCACTTGCCTTTAGTGCATGCAGTGACGTTACTGGATTGCACGCTATCTTGGCCTCTCTTGTGACGAAGTCGACAAAGTTGCTGAATGTTAAAAATGACCCACTTTTCTCTTGTATCTCAATGACTTTTCTATTCTATCTTGCTGTTAACCAATCACGAAGCTTGCAGAGCATTTTCTGATTTTCGCTGCAGTCGTTGAGAACTTCAAGATTCTTAATCTGGAACATTGCTGCTTCACAGCCTCTGAGAAAGTCTGAGAACTCTCGTAGTTCAACACTGTCCTTTGACCCTATCCTTGGCCATGATGTGAGCTTATCCCTGAAAGCTTTGGCGATTACAAATGAGCTTCCATACCTTTCCTCCAGAATGTCCCATGCTGCAAGATACGTTGTGTCCGTTCCCAACAGGAAATAGCTCTCAATTGCTTTTCTTGCTGGCCCACCAACATACCTGCGGAGGTAGTAGAGTTTTTCATTTACTGGAATGTTCTTCCTATCTATCAGGGTTTGAAAGGACATTTTCCAATCCTTGTACTTGAGTGGGTCTCCAATGAAGACTGAAGGTTCTGGTACTGGTAAACGGCTTATGTTGATTGATTCTGCTAACGCTCTGGCTAATGCAGTAATGCTATCTTCTTGTGTAGCATTGATTGCATGTTGCTGGCTTGTGGCCTCTTGTGGCACAGTGCGTTGTTGCAGATTAGCAGTGGGTTGTGTAAAATTAAATTCAGGCAAATTAACCAGGTAAGGTGCAGCTTCTTTCGGCTTTGACTTACTGTGTAGAAGGTCTGATATTTCTTCATCTGAAGTTGATTCTTGTTCTTAGACTTCCAGGCGTGCTTTGGCGGCTTTCATTTTCTTGACAGTCTCTAAGCGTTCTATCTGCCTTCTCTTTTCTTCTAATGTCCTTTGTTATTCAGCATTTTCTGCTTCTTGTTGTGCAAGTCTTTTTCTGTTTTCAACTTCAAGAATTTCAAGTTCCCTTTGCTCACGCTCCATTTCTTGCATCACCTTTAAGGTGGCTTCAGTTGCTGCCAGTTCCGCTGCTGCTTCTTGTTTCTTCGCAGATGACTTGCTCGAATGGCTTGAACGTGTGATTGCACTACCCGCACGTTTGGACCTGTGAGATGCTGCTGATTGGAACGCAGAGCCAGCCTCACTCCAGTGAGTTGACCTTTTAGCTGTATATTTACCACTTTCCTCTTCTTTAAGAATTTCAGCTGCATGTTCTATTATCCTTAAAGAAACAGCATGACATGTGTCTACTCGACGACGGGTATCACTGTCAGGAGTGTCGGAACTGTGCAACTCGTGATAGGTTTGCTTTACTTCTGCTGAAGCATTTTCGACCCATACGATGTGATCCTGTAAGCTTACAGTGCTAGGTGTATCGAGTGCTCTCTTAGCTTGTTTGGCAATAGCTTTCCATTTGTCATAATTGCTCTTAAAGCGACACTGAAGCTTATTCACTCTTTCTTCGTGTAGAGCTTGGCCCTTTTCCGTAAGCTGTCTGGTTCTTTGGCTTTTTCTCAAAGCATCTTCTTCAGCTACTTGACTTATATTTGCCTCTTGCTGTGGGATTGAGTCTACAGTTTCTTCATCAGGGCTTGCTTGCTCCTGAAACTTCACAGCTTCGCTTCCTTGGATTTCAGGCTCAGCCATTTCACTACTTGAGCTGAAGTATGTGTATTGACTTAAGGTAAGATTTTTTGGGAGTTTGTAAGATTACCTAAATTATTGTGAAGAATTACAGATATAATACTCTTTAACTGTAAATATGAACTCTGATAGAATTAACTTAAACTGTTTTCACCTTGTATTAAATATAGAAATGACCTTCAATGTCAAATAAAAAAATATGTACAGCACAAAGAAGCAGGCTGAGTTCTGACTGTTACTCCCCTCGAGTATTAAAAAAGGCTCAAATCGTTCCTGGGTTTTAACAGGCATTTATTCAATGACAAATCTTCAAACATGTCTTTACATGTCCCCTTATTGCTCATTTCACATTGCCGTCAGAACTGGTACAAACAAAACACAGAAAAGCGTAAATTAACCTTAAATTCTTGACATACTTGCAGACAATACTTAACGAAATCACATACAAAACTAAGAAATAAAGCATACATTTATGACATGTAAAATAATATCTTAATTGGCTTACAAACACAATCGCGTAAAACAAATAAATGCCAAAAAGAGAAAGAAAATATACCTCATTGGCCGCATGAAGCCGAGAGGGTAAACTTTAGGGGGTATTCATCTTCATACTTCACCGACAAAACTTATGGATAACTTAATATCTTCCTGGGGCTTTCATACAGCAGGCTCGTAAGCCGCAGCACATATCTCCATGATCTTAGCGAGTGCACTCATAGCGTCCCCATAGCAACAAATTATAATTACCACACGGAACAAAAAAATAAGTTCCCCTCTTTTTTCACAAAGTTTTTCACAAAAAGAAATAAACACGAAATTATTATTTACTTCAATTGTATGATTTTTAACCTCTTATATATTTATATTTTAACTGTGAACCATATTGAACTGACATATATGAGTTGCCTTTGACGGCAGCTACAAGGAGTGTCATTGAAAAGAAAGCTAGAAATGTCATTGTGCACCAGTTTTTGTGTTCGAGTATCAAACCTGATAGCATAAACATGTGCTGAACTTGTTCCTCTTTTTATGGTCTGTGGTCCAGTCTCAGTATTTGCTCATGTGGATTTTTGCTGAGTTCATACTTCTGTAAAACAAAGTGTCTGCAGACAATTATAAATTCTACTAAAGATCTTACAGGTTACATCATGATGTAACCTGTAAGGTCTTTAGTAGAATTTATAATTCATCATTCAAATTGTTTTACTGCAAAGGTGTGGCTACCCTGAGCTTAAAATATGTAAATAAAACTATTATAAAGATATACATATTGAAAGAAACAATGTTCCAAGAGTTTGTAATATTAATATTGTAATATTATAGTAATTTTAAATCAAGTTCTCTTTCTACTTGAAGTAGAAAATATGTGTGGTTTTTCCACCACTGATTATGCATATTATTATAAAACTGAATGTGACTAAAGTATAGCAGCAGCATATAGTAAAGCTTCTGTAATTGAATATTTATAAATGACTTCACAAGGGCATAAAAGGATCTCACTTACATAAATACATGCAAAATGCATTACCAGCACAATGGGGGGAAAAACACAAGGTAAAACATACACTGAATACAGTAGGGAAACGTGGAACGTGAAACATAAGGAAGACCACATTGGGAGCAGATCGTAAGCACACTGACTAATAATATCTTACAGAATAACACACCAACATTAGAGGGTGTTGTAGAGTGAGCTTTTGTATATCAACCTGTAGGGGGCAATCTAATGCCATTCCACTTGGCTTAAAAGTAGCAGAGAAGAACCGGTTATGTGTGCATATGTAATCCACCTGTGATGTTATCAAGTGTCCTGCTTACTGCTGAATCACCTGAGTAAAATTAACCATTTTGAACAGATCTGTCTCTTGCAAGTTATTACATTTTGGCAAAGAGGATGGAAGCAAGCAAAATATGTTTCTGAAGAGGAAAGAAGTTTTTGAAAGGTGAGGAAGCTGAATCCATACAAGTTCGAGCTTTGGAAAAGAAGATGGCCAACATGATAGGAACAGTCACGCCATTTGATGGTCAATCTCATACTTGGGAAGAATATTGTTACATGTTGCTACATTTATTTAAGGCAAATTATATTACAGAGGCAGACAAGCAAAATATATATATTGTTGAGCACTGTAGGAAGGCAAACATACAGTCTACTGAGGAATTTATTAAGCCCAGTTAATGTTTTTGGTGAATTAGTGGAATTGCTAAAAGAGCATTTCAACCCAAAACCCAGTGAGATTGTACAGCAGTTTAAATTCAATTCAAGATCAAGAGAAGAGGGGGAGACTGTAACATGGTCTAAAGAAATGATCCACTCAGTACAAGTTCTGGTCCACTATGACCCACAGAAGGATTTGATTTTATCATGTGATGCTTGTCCTTATGGCTTAAGTGCAGTTCATTCCCATAAGATGCCTGATGGTTGTGAAGTCCATTGGATTTGTCACGTACATTAAATCAAGCTGAGCGGAATTATTCGCAATTGGACAAGGAAGGGTTGGCCGTAATGTTCAGCTTACTCCACGCTTTCATAATTCTTTGTATGGTCAGAAATTTACCATCATTACAGACCATAAACCCTAGTTAAAATAGAGTTAAAATCAGTTCCCCAAATGTCATCTCCTAGGATCCAGCGATTGGCTGTGTTACTAAGAGCATATGAATACAACATCATCTACAAGCCTGGCAAGGATCATGGAAATGCAGATGCTCTGAGTTGGTTACCATTGTCGACAGAATCTGGCACTGGAGGAACGAGTCCTAATGCTGGAGAACGCAGACAGGGCCTTGATTACAGCAGAACAGGTGAGAGGGTGGACACAAAAAGATACAGAATTATCCAGGGTGAGAGAAATGTTGCAATGAGGATCATGAATTAATTGGATGAATTAATTGGAGCAGAGTTTGACCCATTCACATCAAGAAAAGCTGAATTAAGTGAATAGGATGGTTGTGTGCTCTGGCGAGGAATCATTCCCAGTGTCGGTAGACCGGAAAGCTTTGGCCCGAAGTTATGTAAGGTGGCCCAAGTTAGATCAGTATGTTGAAAGGTTAAAACCTGTTGTATGTGCCAATAACATATGAATGTTCCGGCTTTTGCCGCAATGCATCCTTGAAAAACCATGGCAAAGATTGCATGTTGATTATGCAGGACCATTCATGGGAAAATGTTCTTTGTCTTGATTGATGGACATTTAAAATGTATTCAGTGAACTCAGCCACAGACATTCAAAATTACAATTTACACATAGAATTAAACGATAAATCACCCATTCATCCTTTTACATTGCACCACATCATGCACACAACTTACTCTTAAAATTGCTGCAACTTCACAAATATGCTGGTTCATCTGGTGAAGCAAATTATATAAAGTGGGAGGAGTTGGATCTGGATCAAACCTCGCCCCCTGGATCTCGTGTTCTGCAGTGAGGACCATCTCTTTAAATTGAGTTTTAATTTATGTGTGTTCAGTTACTTCCCGTTTCACTGAATGTGTGAAATATGTTCATGTACAGTAGAATCAGCAGCAACTCACTCGAGAATGTGATGATGACGTGCGACACTAGAGGGAGATGTTCACACTAAACATGACATCATGAATGAACAATGCTCAGTCATTCTTGTGTACGTCAAATAAACAAATAAGATATGTGTGATAAAAGCTGTACATTTATTCTTACATTTAGATTTCTGTCATTCGAATCAATCAAAGGATAACTAACAGTTATCAAAAATACAACTTTATTAGTGGTTTGGTGATATTAGGGATGTTTCTCTAGTTATATTCTCAATATTCATTCATATATTACTGTCTGTACATCAGTGCAGTTCTGATGACATTAAAACAAAACAAGTGAAGCACACAAAATCCTACATCTGTAAATGGAAGGTCATTTATTAAATCAATTCATACTGAATAGTTTGTAAAGTAATACTTTATTTTACAGACATTAAACTCTCTCTCTCTCTCTCTCTCTCTCTCTCTCTCTCTCTCTCTCTCTCTCTCTCTCTCTCTCTCTCTTTCTCTCTCTCTCTGAGTGTGTGACAGAGACAGAGAGAGAGAGAGTGTGAGTGAGTGAGTGTGCAGAAAATAAACGTGTTTTTGAAATATTTGTGTGAGTTCTAAAGCCTTGGACTAAAGCAGGTGAACCGGAAGAACAGGTCAAACGAAAGCAAGCAGCGCACACAGGTAGTTCGACAAGGAAGGTGCTGTAACAGCGGGAGAGTTCTTCCACGTAAGTACATTTATATACAACAACAACTGTGTCGTTTAGATTATAAATTCATGGTTATTGTTATTTATGGTTGTCCAGTTGATTTTGAGAGTGTTTTTAGAATGACAGTCTTGGCAAACGCGAAGGGCGTTGTTGTTGTTGTTGTTACGACGTAGAGGAAAATAAACCTGGCGTCTAAGAGACTGAAAAAAAATCCCACAATAAAGGGTTTATAAACTGGGGACATGCGCGTACATGCAAATAATTTTACCTGGCTTTCCAGCAGATGCGGCAACAGATTTGTTAAATGCTATTTTCCATGAAACACAAATTGACTAAAATGTTTTCCACACTATTTGTAAAGGTTAGTATCATAATCATTAGTCTCGCAAGCCACTCCCACTTTATTTTGAGACGTTTGTTTCAAAATAACCAGATTCTATAAATAAATTTGAGCGTATTAAATAAATTTGTTTTTTGTTTTGTTTCTTTGTAGTACTACTGTATAGGCAGTTTTATGGCTATATTTAAATATATAAAAGCTATATTTATGGTTTATTCATGTTTTGAGGTTATGTATTTGTTACCTTTTTACAGTATTTATCTTTACAGTTATGAAAATCGAAGAAAAACTAGAATACTATACTGTATCGCCAATAATTTAACCTGTTTCATCATTCATATTGAATGCAGGGTCATTACACAGGAGCATAAACGGCGAAAACTGCAAGCCAATAACGCTGCATTTAAGCTATAGAATTGATCAGATCAGCTCATTAGCATTTAAAGGGCCAGACACAAAACGGTGAGTTTTTGCTAACCCTCAAAAAGTTGGACACACATATACAATTTTAGTTGATCAATTATTATTATTATTATGCACAGTTTAAATATAAATATATAAAGGTAGTATAAATATGCGTTAGAATCAATAGATAAAGCTATAAAATCACTACATGTGAGCTTAAATGTTCAATTCTCTCTATACCTTTATCAATTGTATAAACTAACTTAACAACTTTTACTTGCACTGAGATATCAAGACTTTTTCTTTTAGTCGTCCTCTTTCATAGATGGCTATTTTCTTCTTTCTGTTAAAAAAAATATTTCCTTTAATTTCCTAACCCGTCTTTCTCAGCATGTTATTGACTGTTCGCTACTGATGTCACACCTAAACTCCTAAACTCAGAATCAAAGCCTGAGTTGACAGAGAAAGTTGATGATCAGCATCATGGTACCAACAAAACCTGGTTGGATTGGTTTGGTTTTGTCAACTCAAAACTAATCCTGTAACCCTGAGTTTGTTCAACTACCATCATGGTATGGGCCCCAAGGCTGTGTTTCCATTAAAGCATCAAAAGTCTAAATAAGTTGTAAAACCATTACCTCCAATGGTCTCTATGATCAACTTAGCTCACAATGCTTTTAAGAAACGCAGCCCAGGACTGTGATCAGTTCACACTCAGATTTAGTCAGTGTTAATAATGTGAACAGCCAAACAAACAAAAAATCTGATCTGAGAAATAAATCATAATTGAGCGCTAAAGGCCATTGCACACTGAGTCCGAAATTTTCATATGCGTTTTTTCGTATTCGTGATTCGGTGGCTCTGAATTGTCAAAGCACCATTCAAACACCATTCAAACTGCTTGATACGGATGCGAAAAACGCAGAAAATCGAACCTGTTTCGTTTTTTTTAATGACGGACGAAAGTTTCGGAGGCAGTGTGCAAGCGTGATTGACATAACGCGAGCTCGTATTTATATTTTAACGTGCGAAAATTTCGGATGCGAATTTCAGACTCAGTGTGCAATGGCCTTAAGGCTTGCACTTGTACATGTCAACTTATTCTACTAACAAGTATGTGTAACGTTACTCACACACAACAGAATGGCTGAAGGCAACCATCAAAGTGACCATTGAGTGATGTTAGGTGATAAATCTGTTTGCAAGAGTAATTTTACTCGCTTTAATAGAGAACAAGAAGATCAGTACTGTCTCAAAATGAGTGAGGAAAGAAAGAAGAAGAGAACACAGGGAACAGCATCACCAGAACCCAGCTGTGTTTCTCTGAAGAGTAACGAATCTATAACTCAGCCCCCTGGAGTCAGTGATGGAGCAGTGACATCTGACTTAAGGTGATTCACTTGATACAAGCAATATAATTAAAAATAACTTAAGCAGAAACTAAGACACAAGAAATATAGTTTGATTTCTTCTTTTTTTTCTGGATATGCTGATTATAACTAGGAGTCTAAGAACAGCATCACCAGAATCCAACTGTGTTTCTATGAAGAGTAACGACTCTATAAATCTGCCCCCTGGAGTCAGTGATGGAGAAGTGACATCTGACTTAAGGTGATTCACTTGATACAAGCAATATAATTAAAAATAACTTAAGCAGAAACTAAGACACAAGAAATATAGTTTGATTTCTTCTTTTTTTTCTGGATATGCTGATTATAACTAGGAGTCTAAGAACAGTATCACCAGAACCCAGCTGTGTTTCTATGAAGAGTAACCAATCTTTAATCCAGCCCCCTGGAGTCAGTGATGGAGCAGTGACATCTGACTTAAGGTGATTCACTTGATACAAGCAATATAATTAAAAATAACTTAAGCAGAAACTAAGACACAAGAAATATAGTTTGATTTCTTCTTTTTTTTCTGGATATGCTGATTATAACTAGGAGTCTAAGAACAGTATCACCAGAACCCAGCTGTGTTTCTATGAAGAGTAACCAATCTTTAATCCAGCCCCCTGGAGTCAGTGATGGAGCAGTGACATCTGACTTAAGGTGATTCACTTGATACAAGCAATATAATTAAAAATAACTTAAGCAGAAACTAAGACACAAGAAATATAGTTTGATTTCTTCTTTTTTTCTGGATATGCTGATTATAACTAGGAGTCTAAGAACAGCATCACCAGAACCCAGCTGTGTTTCTATGAAGAGTAACCAATCTTTAATCCAGCCCCCTGGAGTCAGTGATGGAGCTGTGATATCTGAACCTAGGCAGCACAATGCAGCCGTAGTCCTGCTGGAGGAGACTGCAAACTTACAGAAACCAGTGAATGATAAACTACAGAGAGTCAAAGACCAGCACAAAACCAGCATGAAGAACAAGTATGAGAGATTATTTGAAGGAAATAAACTCCAAGATAATCAAACCCTCCTGAACCGGATCTACACACAGCTCTACATCATAGAGGGAGAGAGAGAAGGAGTGAATGAAGAACATGAGGTTTTACAGATGGAGAAAACCGCCAGTACACAATATTCACAAGACAATCCAATCTACTGCAATGACATCTTTAAAGCCTCTCCTGAACCAGGACATGAGGAGAAAGATCACATCAAGACTGTTCTTACTAAAGGAATCGCTGGAATCGGGAAAACCGTCTCTGTGCAGAAGTTTATTCTGGACTGGGCCGAGGGAAAAGCCAATCAGGATGTAGATTTCATGTTTGTGCTTCCATTTCGAGAGCTGAACCTGATCCGAGATCATCAGTACAGTCTTCACAGACTTCTGCTGGACTTTCATACTGAACTTCAAGATCTGGACTCAAAGATTTATGAGGAGTGTAAAGTTGTGTTAATCTTTGATGGTCTGGATGAGAGCAGATTGACACTGAAGTTTTCAGACGCTCAGGAAGTTTCTGATGTGACTGAGACTTCAACAGTGGGTGTGTTGATGTCAAACCTCATGAAAGGAGATCTGCTTCCCTCGGCTCTCATCTGGATCACCTCCAGACCAGCAGCAGCCAATCAGATCCCCTCCAAATACATCAACCGTCTGACAGAGATTCAGGGATTTAATGAGCCTCAGAAGGAGGAATATTTCAGGAAGAGAATCAGTGACGAGGATCAAGCCAGCAGAATCATCTCACACATCAGAAGAGCAAGAAGCCTCCACATCATGTGCCACATACCCGTCTTCTGCTGGATCTCATCCACTGTGCTTCAGAAGCTCCTGGAAGAAGATCTGAGTGCAGAAATCCCTCAAACTCTGACTGAGATGTACATCCACTTCCTGCTGATTCAGATCAACATGAGGAATCAGAAGTATGAAGAGAGAGATCCAGAGAAACTCCTGCAGTCCAACAGAGAAGTGATTGTGAAACTTGCTGAAGTGGCTTTCAAACAGCTGATGAAGGGCAATGTGATGTTCTATGAGGAGGACCTGAGAGAGAGCGGCATAGACATCACTGACGCCTCAGTGTATTCTGGGATTTGCACTGAGATCTTCAAGGAGGAATCAGTGATTCATCAGAGGAAAGTCTACAGCTTTATTCATCTGAGCGTTCAGGAGTTTCTCGCTGCCTTCCATGTGTTTTACTGCTATTTAAGAAGCACTGTGGAGACCCTTAAGGTTTTTGATTCAATGCATAATTTGCTTAGAGGTGCAGTAGATAAAGCTCTTGAGAGTAAGAATGGACACCTGGATCTGTTCCTGCGGTTCCTGCTGGGCGTCTCACTGGAGTCCAATCAGAGACTCTTACAGGATCTACTGACACACACAGAAAACAGCTCAGAGAGCATCAGGAGAACCACACAGTACATTAAAGAGAAGATCAAAGATGGACATGGACTCTCCACTGAAAGATCCATTAATCTGTTCCTCTGTCTACTGGAAGTCAAAGATCAGACTCTGTCCAAAGAGATTCAGGAGTTTGTTAAATCAGACAAAAACTCAGAGAAGAAACTCTCTCCTGCTCACTGCTCAACAATCGCCTACATGCTTCAGATGTCAGAGGAGGTGCTGGATGAGCTGAGCCTCAAGAAATACAACACATCAGATGAAGGGAGAAGAAGACTAATACCAGCTGTGATCAACTGCACAAAAGCCATGTAAGTGATTTGTACTTATAAACTTATGACATTTTTAAATTATGAACTGTTTATCTTTTTACATTACTTGTTGTATATTTTCACTATTACAGATTTTGCACTCACACAGTAAATTTTTTTACTCTCTTTCAGTCTTGCTGGCTGTAACCTCACTGCTCAGTGCTGTGAAATTGTGTCATCAGCTCTAAAATCCTCAAACTCTGTCCTGAGAGAACTAGATATGAGTAACAATGACCTGCAGGATTCAGGAGTGAAGCTGCTCTCTGGTGGACTGAAGAGCCCAAACTGCCAGCTGGAGATACTCAAGTGTGTAGTAATAATATTTAGCCAGAGGTGTAAAGTCCAGGGGTCAGAAAGTAAAAGTCCTGCCATATGTTTATTCCACCCATGAACTCAACCAACTGACCAATTACTCACCAATTAAACTCACCAATTAGCTCGATATCTTGGCTAAAAAACTGTGCTATTTAGCAAATCCAGGTGATTGGAACAAAATACTGAGGAGGACTTTTACTTTCTGAACCTGGACTTTACACCTCTGTATTTAGCCATGTGTAATCTCTGATAAGAGGCCATATACTCTGGATGCTATGTATTTTTTCAATTAGGAGATTACATTAAATGGCTTTTGATAAGAGGAGCAGCTCACCTCACCTTTTCCCTAGTGGCATAGCTTTGATTTGTCTGCAGGCATGAGGCCACAGGTAAACACAGCCATATAGATTTAGATCTGCCATTGGTAGTAAATCAAATGTGCCACTGTCTCCCTAACTAATATGGAAAAGTCACTTTAGAGCTAACAGTGTCATTACAACCTAACAATTAGATTGATTAATTTAATGTTCAGGTATGTGTGAAAATTGTCATTTGCTGGATTATAAAAACATTCCAAAAAAATCCATCATTTTGACAGATAAAAAAACAACAACAAGGTATCTGGTCTACTGTGTTTCTCTTAGTTACAAACCTTCCCACTGTAAATTATAATAGGGAGAAGTAGGGAAGAAAAGGTGAGTGATGATTTAAAGAGAGAAATTAGAGATTCCAGGTATAGTCCAGTGGAAGAACTCATGAGATATTCATTAAATCGGATCACATTTTCTGTTTTCCACATTTAAACAAATGTGGAAACATATGAGAAATACAGCAGTTACATTGGTTACATTTACAAGTTACTATAACATTAAAGCATTTATGCTTAAACATTAAAATTGTGTAATGTAATCATCCTCATGTTGTTTTAAGCATATGAGATTTACTTTCTTCCCTGCGACACAAAAGGAGAGAATTTGCACAATGACCAAAAATGACAAAAAACAAGAATAGATTTCAGATCTTCTCTCTCTGTAGGTTATCAGGCTGTATGGTGACAGAGGAAGGCTGTGGTTATGTGTCTTCAGCTCTGAGTTCAAACCCCTCACACCTGAGAGAGCTGGATCTGAGCTACAATCACCCAGGAGATTCAGGAGTCAAGCTGCTCTCCGACAAACTCAACCATCCAAACTATAGACTGCAGATACTCAAGTATGTTAAGGACAATTATCTATATATTCTCTGTATCTATAAAAGTCCAGCTATGACACTGGAGGGTGCTCAAAATCCTGATGCACCACTCACATAGTTTCCTTAACTTAAGGGCTTTCATGCAACCGGTCCCCGATTCTCAGCATTGCAGTGCAAACTAACATGGCAGCGCCCCTCAGGCATTATAGATCAACTTACATGATCATTAGGTGTTTGAACGACAACATAAATTCACTTACATGTATTTAAGAATCAGAATATAAGATATTTTAGATATAAAAAAAAATGAAATAAAACCGATAGATAAGTTATACTTTAAATAAGTTATATTGTGTCATGGTGACTGACAAGCTAGATGCGTCACCATGGAAATAAACCTTAATGTTTGCAATGTTTGATCGGCTATCGGCCGATAATCGCTTCTAATGATTTGATCACTGATCTCTCAATTTGCCGTTCTCACAAACCGGTCGGTCAAGCTGACGATGTGTAAAGACGCAATTGTGCTGTGCTTGTGCTGTTTTGCGACTAGATATATTGGTATCGACAGATACTGCTTTCTGTGATTGACGATCAGTGATCGGTTCCAAAAATCCTGATCGGAGCTCCCTTACTAAGACATTGATACACACTTGCATGGCGTTTTTCGTGAAAAAGTCAAGCACTGTAAGTAAGTTGTCATGTGGTATCCGAATTGTGTTGCACAATGATGAATAACTCTGCCTATTTCTCTTGCAAATTATACAAATGATCTTATTATCAAAATACATGGTCAGGATTTCACCACCTCCGCCTCGTTTTAAGCCTGGAAAAACCCTGCATGTGCAATATAAAGTTCTACATCTTTCTTTCTTTCTTTCTTTCTTTCTTTCTTTCTTTCTTTCTTTCGTTTTATTGCTTTAAAAATAAATACATATTAAGCCAATTAAGCAAAACCCTGTCAACAAAAGTCTGGAAAAAAAAACTGGTATTACACTTGACATTCTGTCCCCCTCACGTTTGAAATGATGGCTATGCCCCTGCACACGTGAATCTTCTTTAGAATGATAGGAAAAGCGCTATACACAGATTTGACAACACTATATTTAATTGTTTAATGTACTAACGGTTAGTTTTGTCTGTATGTTTGTGTTTTAGTTTGGATCACGAAAGGCCTGTATGTATCAAACCAGGACTACACAAATGTAAGTTCTTCCTCTGACACACTCTTGCACATTTAGTAAAACAAATGTGATTCACAAACTGTTTTTAATATCTGTCATCTTGTGTTCAGATGCCTGTGATCTCACACTGGATCCAAACACAGCAAATACTCATCTCATTCTGTCTGAAGGGAACAGAAAGATCAAATATGTGAAAGAGCGTCAGCCGTATCCTGATCATCCAGAGAGATTTGCTGATAATCCTCAGGTTCTGTGTCGAGAGAGACTGACTGGACGCTGTTACTGGGAGGTTGAACGGGGGACTTGGGCTCGTATAGCAGTGGCGTATAAAGGAATCAGTAGGAAAGAAGGGACTGTCTGTAAGTTTGGATTCAATGACAAATCCTGGTGCCTTTTCTGCAATAGTAAAGGATTTGCTGTCTGGCACAATAATGTGAGCAATAACATATCAACCCATGTACCAAAATCTAAGAGAGTAGGAGTGTATTTGGATGTGTCAGCCGGCACTCTGTCCTTCTACAGCGTCTCTGACACACACACACTCACACACTTACACACATTCGAAACCACATTCACTGAACCCCTCTATGCTGGATTTAAGGTTTTTGAGTCTGAACTGTGTCTGTGTCAGATTTAACAACACCATTGACAACGCTTCTACCTCCATTATAATCTTGGTAAAATGGCTATAAGTGGAAAAGTTTGATGAAACTTGTGAAAATCACCATATACCGTATATAATGTATGATTTCAACTACAAATTTAGTAAATTTTACATTGAGAAAGGCATACATGAGTATGCACATTTACATGAGTAAAAGAAGTAAATATAGTCAATCATATGAAAGCAAATGTGATGTATTCTTTATTGAGATGCGCTTAAAATATTAAAATTAAGTTATCAATGAGTCATCAAAAAATATAAAATCTGAGTCATATTTTACTTTGTGAAGTTCCTCTGAATAGAGTCTCAGTCGAGGTGGTCAGATGGTGGTTCTGGATTCACTTGTTGACAGTGTTGGGGAAAGTAATGCAATACAATATTGCGTTGCTCCCTTAAAATGTTACAAATTGCGTTACAAAATTACTTTTTAAGCAAAGTAATGCATTATGTTACTTTTTCTCACCTAGACTGGGCTTGTTTTTTTGTATAATTTTTTTATTTTTATTTTGTGCAAATGTAAAGACCCTTTCATACCTAAATGTAAATAATAAGCCTCAGTTTGAAAGAAATGTAAATTTACACGTGTACAGTAGAGGGTACAGCTCAAACCTTTCAGATGCTGTTATTCTGGATTGCAGAAGAATATGATTCAGGAGAAGAAGGTTTAACACGCCACCAATAAATTTTTATTTTATTTTTTGCTTATCATCGAAGATCAGCAGTAAGTACATTGGTCAATAAATTTAGATTAAATGTCTAAAAATATTTGTTTTATTTAACATATGTAATTATTGGAGGTTTGCATAGTATTCTGATTTTGCATTTCACTTTTGATTTTATTCATTTTGAGTTATTCAATGCCAAAATAAATGAATAAAACTCAAAACTCACAAATAAAAAAATGTTCCTGTTCTTTTTATTTGTGAGTTTTGAGTTTTTTTTATTTATTTTGGCATTGAATAACTTTATTCAGTAGGTCGGGGAGGAGATATTGACGTGAAGCGCAAGTCCAGAGAAACCTTTTGGACTTTTACTTTAAATACATTGTTTCCCAAATGTCTGAATCAGGAAATAGACTATAGTATGTTTTGTTGATCTTTTGCCTTCTCTTCCTCCTTTATTTTCCCCTCCCCCTTTTTCTCCCCTTTTCTTTCTCCTTCCTTTCTCCCCAAATCTTGTTAGGAAACCCTTCCCACAATTATTAGAGTAGCGCACCTGTTGCTGATTGCTAGAGTGTATATAGCAGTATGTGACGTTGCTTCTCTTGATGTCTGATAAAGGCCTTGACAATGGACGAAACGTCACGTTTTGTTTTTATCAATAAAGTTGGATTTCTTCAAGAGTGAGTGTTGCACATTTTCCTATTTACAGGAATTTTAGATTTTTGGTTACACTTTCTCTTTTGTTGATAGTGCATCTCTTTTTTAATATTTTCTTTGTATACCCCTTTCTTTGTATGGAAATCTGGCAGTGTATACTCTGTTGGTCTATTCTCAGAATAAAAAAGTTATAAATCTCACTATATGGTGTTTATTTACTGTAAATTGTTCTGTAAGAAAGGCTTAAATCTGACTAGGACTGGAACTTTCTGTGTATAACTAGATTTTGTCTCTTGACTGTCAGAGAGAAAGCAAATTATTTTAAATAATTTTATATTATAAATAAATAATTATTTTAAAAAAGACACGAAAATACTGCAACATTCAGATGAGACGAACGTCTTGAAGTGTCTAGAACAATCACAGATAAACTCAGGGTAAATATTCTATAATTTTGTGATATCTACATCTTTTTAGTGCTGATCTCGGTTTATGAAACCAGAAAAGCTCTCTTGAAGATTCAGAGGAGTTATGAAAGCATAACAGGAGGGCGGTGGAACCATATTATCATGAGAACTGGTTTGTGGAATGCGAATATAAACCGGTTCCTCTAGAGACAGTTTGTTTACTGGAAAGGTTCAGCCTGTTTCTTACCCAAATTTTTTTTCGAAGAAGGTCGAGTGTTTCCCTATTGAACTAATCAGTCTGAAACAACACAGTCTTGTTGTACTGTAAGTTTAATCATTGATTTAATAACTGTAATTAGAATGCAGGTTAATTAATTTGTTTATATGAATAAATAACTGACAACACTATGAATGTTAGCGTTAGAGATAAGAGGTCATAACACTGTTTTACATTTCTATTGCTGTAACTCAATTGGGATTAGATGATCTGATGATCATTTAGCGCCACCTTCTGGACAGAGGCCGATCAGACAAACACATGGATTTTAATAAGATATTACAAGAGCTGATTATTCATGAAGAAAATGAAAATTTGAAATGATACTTTACAAACTCTTGGAACATTGTTTCTTTCCATATGTATATCTTTATAATATTTTTATAAGCTCAGGGTAGCCTTTGCAGTACAACAATTTGAATGATGAATTATAAATTCTACTAAAGATCTTACAGCCCAGCTGGCATTTTAACATAGAGTCAGCGTTGAATCAACGTCAGGTGTCAGTGTTGGATAACCGTTGGATTTTGTTCATGGTTGTAAAAATAATGTTGATTTGACGTACAACTTCTATGTTGAATCCATAGTGAGTTAACAACACAATTTCAACCATTTGGTGTTCAACGTTGTTTTGACGTTGAATTTATGTTTTTTCATAAACTGACATTATTTCAACCACATTTAAATGTTTAAGGTCAGTCGAATGCCAGCTGGGCAGCTGTAAGATCTTTAGTAGAATTTATAATTGTCTGCAGACACTTTGTTTTACAGAAGTATGAACTCAGCAAAAATCCACATGAGCAAATACTGAGACTGGACCACAGACCATAAAGAGAGGAATGTTTATGCTATCAGGTTTGATACTTTTATGAACGAGTTAAGCTTCAGACTTGTTAAGCTGCATTCACACTGCAGTGGCTGGCGGCGAGGTCACAAGGTCTCACTACTGGTTAGTAATGTCTGTGAAAGACATTTGTGTATGTTACTCCATGTAGTAGACAACAAATCAGTTCTCTTTCTGCTACAAACAAACATTTTGGATTGCATTACTTAGTTACTTTTTATGAAAAGTCATGCATTAAATTACTTTGCGTTACTTTTTCCCACCTGCGCTGGGATTGCTTGTTTGTTTTTTAATAACAACAAAGAAAGTTATATTTTTGGCAAATGTAAAGACCCTTTCACACCAAGGGTGCTTCTCAATATCACTCCTCGTCTCCTCTCTCCTCCATCCTCCATATATGACCCGGAAACCGATCGAGCTCAGCCATCTTGAAGGACATCTCCATTCTCTAATTGCACCGCGAGGAGGCGAGGATCGAGGAGTGAGGAGTGAGGAGCTTCCAGAGGAGCTATGAGCGAGGATACACAGGTGTATCCTATGCGGAAGAGTTTTATCGACTAAACATGACGCACGTATAAATTATCCTCCCCCTTCTCATCGGTCACAATCATTTTAATTTATACTTTACCTTTGCAGTTTATATAAACCGCACATCTCACATATTTCAACAGGGTATCTTGCTTTATTATTATATGAATTTATTAAATAACCAAACTTCAACAACATAAAGGCAGATCCTTTGAGCGCTGCTGATGACAATGAGAAGTGACGCTCGAGTGATCAAGTATTCCAAAGTAGAAAAAAGCTTTCATTCAATTCCTCCGTCCTCAGATCTTTCCTTGCAGCTTTCCCTCGCGTCCTCAAGGAGAAACGAGGAAAGGAAACGAGGATGCACAAATAAGAATTGAGAAGCACCCCAAAAGTGAAGTGAATAAGCCTCAGGCTGAAGGAAATGCATATTCACTCCTGTACAGTAGAGGGCGCCGCTCAAACAAACCTTTCAGCTGCTGTTATTCTGGATTAAAGAACAATAGGATTCAGGAGAAGGAAGTTCAACACTCTTATTTATAAATCTAATCTAAAGTCATTTTTGCTTATTAGTATGGTTGATTTACATCATTGAAGGTCAGCAGCAAAGACATTGGTTAATAAAGTGAGATTAAATACATGAAGCAATTAATTAATTATACAAGTTTTGCATAAAATTAGTTTTTATTAATTTTAAGGAATACTGAATGTTTTTGTGCAAGTGAGATGAGTTAATATATGTTCACATTTAGTCTAGAACTAAAATAACCATCATGTTCACACACACACACACACACACACACACACACACACACACACACACACACACACACACACACACACACACCTCCTCACTTTATTTCTCTCTACATGAGAACAGGAGAGCTGTCAGTCAATAAATGTGAATAAGTAACTATAGTGTTACTTATTTGAAGAAGTAACTTAGATATTTTGTTGTAAATTGAAAAAGAGAGATGTTACTTGTTATGAGTTTCCCCCAACACTGCTGGTGATATGGTGTGTGATATGATGTGCAAGGGCCCAAAAGAGTGAAATTTTTTTTTTTGTGATTACAATTTTTGGGCAGATGAAGGTTTTTGCACTTGTTTAAAATGCATGTGACCCCTTTACACATCTAATCTAGAAACAATGTCAATCAACACCACAAATAGTGAAGCAGCAAACTTTGTAAAACCCAAAATGTCACTGCTAATACTTTTGGCCATGGCTGTAGTTTCTGTGTCTTTTTGCATCCATGCTGCCATCTCACATTGAGTCTGAGACGGCCGTTGTTACTCATCCGCAACAAACATGATTCATTTTAAAATGTAGGCAGCTCTCTTTCTTGGTCAGTTGCTCAGGTTTCTGAGTAAATTAGAGACACTGAAACATTCTCATCGTCAGGTTTGGATCATATCAGCTCCAGGGATGACATCATACCAAAATACTAAGACATTTAAATTAATTATTCTTTAGTTGAAATAAATCAGAAAAATGAAGGGAGAATTCTGTTTAATAGCCAATTACATCGTTAGTGTAACCTCTGTTAATTCTCAATAAGATCTTCTGTAGACGTGACAGAAATAGTCTGGTTAGTAATAAGTGAACTGGTAATGCTGTTTGTGGAGTTGTTTAATCAGATCTTGAGAGATTGAATGTCTTCTTTTATCTTCAGTTCATCTAAGACTGTGTCTGAATAAAGTTGTAGTTTGTGTTCTTATTTCACAGCAGGAGTTTGAATGATTGAAAGAATGTTTCAGGAACATCACACTAACCTTTAAATTACATTATATTAACATTCAGGAAACTGGACATTTTTATGTTCTTGGAATGTTAGAAATCAACGTTCCTATAATGTTAAACTTTAAATCGAAATTAAGTTGAAAGAACGTTTGAGGAACAGTATACCTTTTAAAACACGTTCCTCTAACGTCAAGAAAACGGGACATTTTTCACATTCCCAGAACAACACTGAATATTTGGAGAACGTTCTTATAACAAAAGTCTGTTAGGCCGGTGGCTGTGCTTGTTAATGCTTTCAGGAGGCGTGACTTTGGATGGGGATTTGCAGGCAGGGTGGGACGTACGCCTTTAGTGCCTTTAAGTAGATTCATTAACATATACAACAGTAAGGTATCACTTTGGCTACCCTAGTTAAAAATAAATATACTAAAATGTACTTGAAATACATTTATTTTAGGCTAAGTATGCTACAAAAATTTCACTTTTGGTATACTAAATTGGTAAACTTAATGTCTGCTAATAACAAATGATGTACTTAATGCCCTTTAGTTATCTGGAACATTTAATTGTGAAATATACTGCACATTTTGCTATAGCTATTATGTGTGGGCAAGAGCCTTGCATCTCCGCAGAAAGTGATAATCACGTGCCAGGCCGAGAACTACACGGAACAAGAAAGCTGCACAATTAATGACACTCGTTGAAGTGGAGAAAAAACAGTTCTGTACGACAAGGCATGAGAGTAAAATAATGAATAAATGTGTTTGTGGTATACAGTTGGCTTATAATACACACGCTTATTTATAAGTAGGCACTTCTCCTTTATTTTAGTAATATTAAATCAAGTTCTCTTTCTACTTGAAGTTGGTTTTTACACCACTGATTATGCATATTATTATAAAACTGAATGTGACTAAAGTATAGCAGCATATAGTATAGTAAAGCTTCTGTAATTTAATATTTATAAATGACTTCACAAGGGAATCTGACTTAATTTACATAACACAATAAAAACATCTCACTTACATAAATACAAAAATACAAAAAAAAAAAAGTTTATTAAAACACAAGGTAAAACATACACTGAATACAGTAGGGAAACGTTGAACGTGAAACATAAGGACGACCACATTGGGAGCAGATTGTAAGCACACTGACTAATAATCTCTTACAGAATAACACACCAACATTAGAGGGTGTTGTAGAGTGAGCTTTTGTATATCGACCTGTAGGGGGCAATCTAATGCCATTCCACTTGGCTTAAAAGTAGCAAAGAAGAACCGGTTATGTGTGCATATGTAATCCACCTGTGATGTTATCAGGTGTCCTGCTTGCTGCTGAATCACCTGAGTAAAATTAACCATTTTGAACAGATCTGTTTCTTGCAAGTTATTGCATTTTGGCAAAGAGGATGGAAGCAAGCAAAATACGTTTCTGAAGAGGAAAGACGTTTTTAAAAGGTGAGGAAGCTGAATCCATACAAGTTGGAGCTTTGGAAAAGAAAATGGCCAACATGATAGGAACAGTCACGCCATTTGATGGTCAATCTCATAGTTGGGAAGAATATTGTTACTTTTTTCTACATTTATTTAAGGCAAATTATATTACAGAGGCAGACAAGCAAAAATATATATTGTTGAGCACTGTAGGAAGGCAAACATACAATGTTTTTGGTGAATTAGTGGAATTGCTAAAAGAGCATTTCAACCCAAAACCCAGTGAAATTGTACAGCAGTTTAAATTCAATTCAAGATCAAGAGAAGAGGGAAAAATTGTAATATAGTCTAAAGAAATGATCCACTCAGTACAAGTTCTGGTCCACTATGACTAGGGTGACCAGATTTCTCAGAGTGGAATACGGGACAGACACAGAACCCACAACACCTACTGCACACATACCTGTACAAGTATTTACACTTAATAATATTGTTAGCTATGTAAAAAAATAAATGTAGACTTACATAAAATTGCAGATCAGTGGGAACAAGATGATGCAACAGCATCATTCACTGTTACCGTTTTGTATTTTTCACTGGAACCAATTTTTGCCAGCGTGCGCTTGTCTTTCAAGAGTTTATCATAAAATGCGTAGCAGTCCAGTCCGAAATTAATTTGTACGAAAAGCATTGCCTTCATTGTTGTAACACTCAGTCAGGATTTTTCATCAGTCCATGATGCATTCATTAACGAGAACACACGTTCCACAGGTGCAGATGTACCCGGCAGGCATAAAACAAACTCCACAGTCAAAGATAAGACTTGCTTCCCATCTCACTAAACACGTCTGTCCATCTATCAGACACAGCCACCTTGTTTTTGTTCCACAGTGAGGTGACAAGTGACAATGTTTTTGGCACAGGCCCACTCATCAAAAAGTATGGCTTCGTCAACCAATGTGAGAGCAGGTATTCTTGAGTAGAATTTGCTGAGGCTGCTCTGAATGTCTCTCCATTCTGGAACCCTTCTCAGTAGGACCCACTCTAGTTCTTTTGTATTCTCCAGTGAGCAGCTCCAATTATCAAGGTAATCCACTGATGCTGAGTAAAAGCTTCTCACTGCACAATAAAAATCATCAGCTTTTATGTCACCAGCTTCAACAAGGGTGTCTAACTGTGTTTTGATGTCAGAGGGAATACATGATTCCTCCAGCCTGGCCTGCAAGACATTTCTCAGATCATATATGTGCAAAGCCACTTCTGTGGCAGATATATTGTCTTGCTCTACTGTCTCCAGTGCACGATGGAAAGCTGCAGTTTGCTTAAGTGCAAATCTAAGCCAAAGTTTTGTGCAATGGTTGCTGAATGTGTCTCTTAAAAACTTTGGGCACTTTTCCTGAGAAAGAAAGTATGCACGTAGACCATCAAAAAGGTGCAGAATTCGTTCAAGAGTTGGCCCAAGAGAGAGGAAACGTGATTAGAGGAGTACTCACACACACTATCACTCAGAAAAAAAAATTATATATATATATATTAACAATGAAATACGGGACAAAACATGCTTTTTTTAATAAGTCGGGACACTAAAATTAGAGTTGAAATACGGGACTGTCACGGGAAAAACGGGACGTCTGGTCACCCTAACTATGACCCTCAGAAGGATTTGATTTTATCATGTGATGCTTGTCCTTATGGCTTAAGTGCAGTTCGTTCCCATAAGATGCCTGATGGTTGTGAAATCCATTGGATTTGTCACGTACATTAAATCAAGCTGAGCGGAATTATTCGCAGTTGGACAAGGAAGGGTTGGCCGTAATGTTCGGCTTACTCCACGCTTTCATAATTCTTTGTATGGTCAGAAGTTTACCATCATTACAGACCATAAACCCTAGTTAAAATAGAGTTAAAATCAGTTCCCCAAATGTCATCTCCTAGGATTCAGCGATGGGCTGTGTCACTATAGAGCATATGAATACAACATCATCTACAAGCCTGGCAAGGATCATGGAAATGCAGATGCTCTGAGTTGGTTACCATTGTCGACAGAATCTGGCACTGGAGGAACGAGTCCTAATGCTGGAGAACGCAGACAGGACCTTGATTACAGCAGAACAGGTGAGAGGGTGGACACAAAGAGGTCCAGAAATATCCAGGGTGAGAGAAATGTTGCAATGAGGATCCCTGCATGAATTAATTGGAGCAGAATTTGACCCATTCACATCTAGAAAAGATGAATTAAGTGAACAGGATGGTTGTGTGCTCTGACGAGGAATCATTCCCAGTGTCGGTAGACCGGAAAGCTTTGCCCCGAAGTTATGTAAGGTGGCCCAAGTTAGATCAGTATGTTGAAAGGTTAAAACCTGTTGTATGTGCCAATAACATATGAATGTTCCGGCTTTTGCCCCAATGCATCCTTGAAAAACCATGGCAAAGATTGCATGTTGATTATGCAGGACCATTCATGGGAAAATGTTCTTTGTCTTGATTGATGGACATTTAAAATGTATTCAGTGAACTCAGCCACAGACATTCTATTTACACATAGAATTAAACGATAAATCACTCATTCATCCTTTTACATTGCACCACATCATGCACACAACTTACTCTTAAAATTGCTGCAACTTCACAAATATGCTGGTTCATCTGGTGAAGCAAATTATATAAAGTGGGAGGAGTTGGATCTGGATCAAACCTCGCCCCCTGGATCTCGTGTTCTGCAGTGAGGACCATCTCTTTAAATTGAGTTTTAATTTATGTGTGTTCAGTTACTTCCCGTTTCACTGAATGTGTGAAATATGTTCATGTACAGTAGAATCAGCAGCAACTCACTCGAGAATGTGATGATGACGTGCGACACTAGAGGGAGATGTTCACACTAAACATGACATCATGAATGAACAATGCTCAGTCATTCTTGTGTACGTCAAATAAACATATAAGATATGTGTGATAAAAGCTGTACATTTATTCTCACATTTAGATTTCTCTCATTCTAATAAATCAAAGGATAACTAACAGTTATCAAAAATACAACTTTATTAGTGGTTTGGTGATATTAGGGATGTTTCTCTCTAGTCATATTCTCAATATTCATTCATATATTACTGTCTGTATATCAGTGCAGTTCTGATGACATTAAAACAAAACAAGTGAAGCACACATAATCCTACATCTGTAAATGGAAGGTCATTTATTAAACAATTTATACTGAATAGTTTGTAAAGTAATACTTTATTTTACAGACATTAAACTCTCTCTCCCTCTCTTTCTCTCTCTCTCTCTCTCTCTCGCTCTCTCGCTCTCTCTCTCTCTCTCTCTCTCTCTCTCTCTCTCTCTCTCTCTCTCTCTCTCTCTCTCTCTCTCTCTCTCTCTCTCTCTCTCTCTCTGAGTGTGTGACAGAGACAGAGAGAGAGAGTGTGAGTGAGTGAGTGTGCAGTAAATAAACGTGTTTCTGAAATATTTGTGTGAGTTCTAAAGCCTTGGACTAAAGCAGGTGAACCGGAAGAACAGGTCAAACGAAAGCAAGCAGCGCACACAGGTAGTTCGACAAGGAAGGTGGCTGTAACAGCGGGAGAGTTCTTCCACGTAAGTACATTTATATACAACAACTAATGTGTCGTTTAGATTATAAATTCATGGTTATTGTTATTTATGGTTGTCCAGTTGATTTTGAGAGTGTTTTTAGAATGACAGTCTTGGCAAACGCGAAGGGCGTTGTTGTTGTTGTTGTTACGACGTAGTGGAAAATAAACCTGGCGTCTAAGAGACTGAAAAAACACTGGGGACATGCGCGTACATGCAAATTATTTTACCTGGCTTTCCAGCAGATGCGGCAACAGATTTGTTAAATGCTATTTTCCATGAAACACAAATTGACTAAAATGTTTTCCACACTATTTGTAAAGGTTAGCATCATAATCATTAGTCTCGCAAGCCACTCCCACTTTATTTTGAGACGTTTGTTTCAAAATAACCAGATTCTATAAATAAATTTGAGCGTATTAAATAAATTTGTTTTTTGTTTTGTTTCTTTGTAGTACTACTGTATAGGCAGTTTTATGGCTATATTTAAATATATAAAAGCTATATTTATGGTTTATTCATGTTTTGAGGTTATGTATTTGTTACCTTTTTACAGTATTTATCTTTACAGTTATGAAAATCGAAGAAAAACTAGAATACTATACTGTATTGCCAATAATTTAACCTGTTTCATCATTCATATTGAATGCAGGGTCATTACACAGGAGCGTAAACGGCGAAAACTGCAAGCCAATAACGCTGCATTTAAGCTATAGAATTTATCAGATCAGCTCATTAGCATTTAAAGGGCCAGACACAAAATGGTGAGTTTTTGCTAACCCTCAAAAAGTTGGACACACATATACAATTTTAGTTGATCAATTATTATTATTATGCACAGTTTAAATATAAATATATAAAGGTAGTATAAATATGCGTTAGAATCAATAGATAAAGCTATAAAATCACTACATGTGAGCTTAAATGTTCAATTCTCTCTATACCTTTATCAATTGTATAAACTAACTTAACAACTTTTACTTGCACTGAGATATCAAGACTTTTTCTTTTAGTCGTCCTCTTTCATAGATGGCTATTTTCTTCTTTCTGTTAAAAAAAAAATTCCTTTAATTTCCTAACCCGTCTTTCTCAGCATGTAATTGACTGTTCGCTACTGATGTCACACCTAAACTCCTAAACTCAGAATCAAAGCCTGAGTTGACAGAGAAAGTTGATGATCAGCATCATGGTACCAACAAAACCTGGTTGGATTGGTTTGGTTTTGTCAACTCAAAACTAATCCTGTAACCCTGAGTTTGTTCAACTACCATCATGGTATGGGCCCCAAGGCTGTTTCCATTAAAGCATCATAAGTCTAAATAAGTTGTAAAACCATTACCTCCAATGGTCTCTATGATCAACTTAGCTCACAATGCTTTTAAGAAACGCAGCCCAGGACTGTGATCAGTTCACACTCAGATTTAGTCAGTGTTAATAATGTGAACAGCCAAACAAACAAAAAATCTGATCTGAGAAATAAATCATAATTGAGCACTAAAGGCCATTGCACACTGAGTCCGAAATTTTCGTATGCGTTTTTTCGTATTCGTAATTCGTTGGCTCTGAATTGTCAAAGCACCATTCAAACACCAATCAAACTGCTTGATACAGATGTGAAAAACGCAGAAAATCGAACCTGTTTCGTTTTTTTTTATGACGGACGAAAGTTTCGGAGGCAGTGTGCAAGCGTGATTGACATAACGCAAGGTCGTATTTCTTTTTTAACGTGCGAAAATTTCGGATGCGAATTTCAGACTCAGTGTGCAATGGCCTTAAGGCTTGCACTTGTACATGTCAACTTATTCTACTAACAAGTATGTGTAACGTTACTCACACACAACAGAATGGCTGAAGGCAACCATCAAAGTGACCATTGAGTGATGTTAGGTGATAAATCTGTTTGCAGGAGTAATTTTACTCGCTTTAATAGAGAACAAGAAGATCAGTACTGTCTCAAAATGAGTGAGGAAAGAAAGGAGAAGAGAACACAGGGAACAGCATCACCAGAACCCAGCTGTGTTTCTATGAAGAGTAACGACTCTATAATTCAGCCCCCTGGAGTCAGTGATGGAGCAGTGACATCTGACTTAAGGTGATTCACTTGATACAAGCAATATAATTTAAAATAACTTAAGCAGAAACTAAGACACAAGAAATATAGTTTGATTTCTTCTTTTTTTCTGGATATGCTGATTATAACTAGGAGTCTAAGAACAGTATCACCAGAACCCAGCTGTGTTTCTATGAAGAGTAACCAATCTATAATTCAGCCCCCTGGAGTCAGTGATGGAGAAGTGACATCCGACTTAAGGTGATTCACTTGATACAAGCAATATAATTAAAAATAACTTAAGCAGATACTAAGACACAAGAAATATAGTTTGATTTCTTCTTTTTTTCTGGATATGCTGATTATAACTAGGAGTCTAAGAACAGCATCACCAGAACCCAGCTGTGTTTCTCTGAAGAGTAACCAATCTTTAATCCAGCCCCCTGGAGTCAGTGATGGAGCTGTGATATCTGAACCTAGGCATCACAATGCAGCAGTAGTCCTGCTGGAGGAGACTGCAAACTTACAGAAACCAGTGAATGATAAACTACAGAGAGTCAAAGACCAGCACAAAACCAGCATGAAGTACAAGTATGAGAGATTATTTGAAGGAAATAAACTCCAAGATAATCAAACCCTCCTGAACCGGATCTACACACAGCTCTACATCATAGAGGGAGAGACAGAAGGAGTGAATGAAGAACATGAGGTTTTACAGATGGAGAAAACCGCCAGTACACAATATTCACAAGACAATCCAATCTACTGCAATGACATCTTTAAAGCCTCTCCTGAACCAGGACATGAGGAGAAAGATCACATCAAGACTGTTCTTACTAAAGGAATCGCTGGAATCGGGAAAACCGTCTCTGTGCAGAAGTTTATTCTGGACTGGGCCGAGGGAAAAGCCAATCAGGATGTAGATTTCATGTTTGTGCTTCCATTTCGAGAGCTGAACCTGATCCGAGATCATCAGTACAGTCTTCACAGACTTCTGCTGGACTTTCATACTGAACTTCAAGATCTGGACTCAAAGATTTATGAGGAGTGTAAAGTTGTGTTTATTTTTGATGGTCTGGATGAAAGCAGAATCACACTGAAGTTTTCAGACGCTCAGGAAGTTTCTGATGTGACTGAGACTTCAACAGTGGGTGTGTTGATGTCAAACCTCATGAAAGGAGATCTGCTTCCCTCGGCTCTCATCTGGATCACCTCCAGACCAGCAGCAGCCAATCAGATCCCCTCCAAATACATCAACCGTATGACAGAGATTCAGGGATTCAATGAGCCTCAGAAGGAGGAATATTTCAGGAAGAGAATCAGTGACGAGCATCAAGCCAGCAGAATCATCTCACACATCAGAAGAGCAAGAAGCCTCCACATCATGTGCCACATACCCGTCTTCTGCTGGATCTCATCCACTGTGCTTCAGAAGCTCCTGGAAGAAGATCTGAGTGCAGAAATCCCTCAAACTCTGACTGAGATGTACATCCACTTCCTGCTGATTCAGATCAACATGAGGAATCAGAAGTATGAAGAGAGAGATCCAGAGAAACTCCTGCAGTCCAACAGAGAAGTGATTGTGAAACTTGCTGAAGTGGCTTTCAAACAGCTGATGAAGGGCAATGTGATGTTCTATGAGGAGGACCTGAGAGAGAGCGGCATAGACATCACTGACGCCTCAGTGTATTCTGGGATTTGCACTGAGATCTTCAAGGAGGAATCAGTGATTCATCAGAGGAAAGTCTACAGCTTTATTCATCTGAGCGTTCAGGAGTTTCTCGCTGCCTTCCATGTGTTTTACTGCTATTTAAGAAGCACCGTGGAGACCCTTAAGGTTTTTGATTCAATGCATAATTTGCTTAGAGGTGCAGTAGATAAAGCTCTTGAGAGTAAGAATGGACACCTGGATCTGTTCCTGCGGTTCCTGCTGGGCGTCTCACTGGAGTCCAATCAGAGACTCTTACAGGATCTACTGATGCACACAGAGAACAGCTCAGAGAGCATCAGGAGAACCACACAGTACATAAAAGAGAAGATCAAAGATGGACATGGACTCTCCGCTGAAAGATCCATTAATCTGTTCCTCTGTCTGCTGGAAGTCAAAGATCAGACTCTGTCCAAAGAGATTCAGGAGTTTGTTAAATCAGACAAAAACTCAGAGGAGAAACTCTCTCCTGCTCACTGCTCAACAATCGCCTACATGCTTCAGATGTCAGAGGAGGTGCTGGATGAGCTGAACCTCAAGAAATACAACACATCAGATGAAGGGAGAAGAAGACTGATACCAGCTGTGATCAACTGCACAAAAGCCATGTAAGTGATTTGTACTTATAAACTTATGACATTTTTAAATTATGAACTGTTTATCTTTTTACATTACTTGATGTATATTTTCACTATTACAGATTTTGCACTCACACAGTAAAATTGTTTTACTCTCTTTCAGTCTTGCTGGCTGTAACCTCACTGCTCAGTGCTGTGAAATTGTGTCATCAGCTCTAAAATCCTCAAACTCTGTCCTGAGAGAACTAGAAATGAGTAACAATGACCTGCATGATTCAGGAGTGAAGCTGCTCTCTGGTGGACTGAAGAGCCAAAACTGTCAGCTGGAGATACTCAAGTGTGTAGTAATAATATTTAGCCAGAGGTGTAAAGTTGTCACAGTGTCTGGTTTGTGTTTCCCTGGGTTAAACACTAGAGGTCCTCAGTTTTCACGGTGTCTAAGCATTCTCACTACGTTTCCCATGATCCTGTCTGTCACTGAGTGTTCATTGTGTTCAGCTGTTTCTCGTCACCTCGTTCAGTGTCTGCTGTTCCAGAGCTGGTGCCCGTGCCCGTGTCTGTTCCTGAGCTGAACGAGGTGACGAGAAACAGCTGAACACAATGAACACTCAGTGACAGACAGGATCATGGGAAACGTAGTGAGAATGCTTAGACACCGTGAAAACTGAGGACCTCTAGTGTTTAACCCAGGGAAACACAAACCAGACACTGTGACATAAACAGCTGAACACAATAAACACTCAGTGACAGACAGGATCATGGGAAACGTAGTGAGAATGCTTAGACACCGTGAAAACTGAGGACCTCCAGTGTTTAACCCAGGGAAACACAAACCAGACACTGTGACAAAAGTCCAGGGGTCAGAAAGTAAAAGTCCTGCCATATGTTTATTCCACCCATGAACTCAACCAACTGACCAATTACTCACCAATTAAACTCACCAATTAGCTCGATATCTTGGCTAAAAAACTGTGCTATTTAGCAAATCCAGGTGATTGGAACAAAATACTGAGGATGACTTTTACTTTCTGAACCTGGACTTTACACCTCTGTATTTAGCCATGTGTAATCTCTGATAAGAGGCCATATACTCTGGATGCTATGTATTTTTTCAATTAGGAGATTACATTAAATAGCTTTTGATAAGAGGAGCAGCTCACCTCACCTTTTCCCTAGTGGCATAGCTTTGATTTGTCTGCAGGCATGAGGCCACAGGTAAATACAGCCATATAGATTTAGATCTGCCATTGATAGTAAAACAAATGTGCCACTGTCTCCCTAACTAATATGGAAAAGTCACTTTAGAGCTAACAGTGTCATTACAACCTAACAATTAGATTGATTAATTTAATGTTCAGGTATGTGTGAAAATTGTCATTTGCTGGATTATAAAAACATTCCAAAAAAATCCATCATTTTGACAGATAAAAAAACAACAACAAGGTATCTGGTCTACTGTGTTTCTCTTAGTTACAAACCTTCCCACTGTAAATTATAATAGGGAGAGAAGTAGGGAAGAAAAGGTGAGTGATGATTTAAAGAGAGAAAGTAGAGATTCCAGGTATAGTCCAGTGGAAGAACTGAGATATTCATTAAATCGGATCACATTTTCTGTTTTCCACATTTATTGTGGAAAACAATTCACATTAGAATTGAATTTAAACAAATGTGGAAACATATGAGAAATACAGCAGTTACATTGGTTACATTTACAAGTTACTATAACATTAAAGCATTTATGCTTAAACATTAAAATTGTGTAATTTAATCATCCTCATGTTGTTTTACTTTCTTCCCTGCGACACAAAAGGAGATAATTTGCACAATGACCAAAAATGACAAAAAACAAGAATAGATTTTAGATCTTCTCTCTCTGTAGGTTATCAGGCTGTATGGTGACAGAGGAAGGCTGTGGTTATGTGTCTTCAGCTCTGAGTTCAAACCCCTCACACCTGAGAGAGCTGGATCTGAGCTACAATCACCCAGGAGATTCAGGAGTCAAGCTGCTCTCCGACAAACTCAACCATCCAAACTATAGACTGCAGATACTCAAGTATGTTAAGGACAATTATCTATATATTCTCTGTATCTATAAAAGTCCAGCTATGACACTGGAGGGTGCTCAAAATCCTGCTGCACCACTCACATAGTTTTCTTAACTTAAGGGCTTTCATGCAACCGGTCCCCTATTCTCAGCATTGCAGTGCAAACTAACATGGCAGCGCCCGTCAGGCATTATAGATCAACTTACATGATCATTAGGTGTTTGAACGACAACATAAATTCACTTACATGTATTTAAGAATCAGAATATAAGATATTTCAGATATAAAAAATATAAAAAAAATAAAAAAATGAAATAAAACCGATAGATAAGTTATACTTTAAATAAGTTATATTGTGTAATGGTGACTGACAAGCTAGATGCGTCACCATGGAAATAAACCTTAATGTTTGCAATGTTTGATCGGCTACCGATCGCTATCGGCTGATAATCGCTTCTAATGATTTGATCACTGATCTCTCAATTTGCCGTTCTCACAAACCGGTCGGTCAAGCTGACGATGTGTAAAGACGCACTTGTGCTGTGCTTGTGCTGTTTTGCGACTAGATATAGTGGTATCTACAGATACTGCTTCCTGTGATTGACGATCAGTGATCGGTTCCAAAAATCCTGATCGGAGCTCCCTTACTAAGACATTGATACACATATGCATGGGGTTTTTAGTGAAAAAGTCAAGCACTGTAAGTAAGTTGTCATGTGGTATCCGAATTGTGTTGCACAATGATGAATAACTCGCACAAACGTGCACCATTTTCAATCTTTTTTTATTCGTAATGTCTTTTATTTTCACAGATATGTTATCAAAGCCCTTCAAATGAGAATAAACATGGTGATTGTTAATGCTGAATTTTTATTTTCATGCATTAACAGCCACTATCTGCGTTGTAACGTGTAGGCTACATGATGTTTACCATAATTCGGTAACACTTTACAAAGTTTGTAAACAAACTTTAAGTTCTCTTGAAAAAGCCTAACTTGAAAGTTTGAAGTAGTTTTAAAAGCTTGAAGTTTGAAGGTTTTAAATTGGAAAGTTTTAGTTTAGTAAGACGGACTCTGTTTAGGCTATTAAGGAAATGTAATTTTGCCAAAAGAAGAACTTTTATTTAAAATAAATGTTAATTTTAAATCGGTCTACTTCAGTGTGATATTTTACCATATTATCATGCTTAACGCTGATAATTTATAATAATAATTGTAATGTGATGATCAGATGCAGATATCTAATTCAGAGAATATCATATGTTTGGGTGGTTGGAGGGTGGATTATTTATTATCTTATTATCAAAATACACGGTCAGGATTTCACCACCTCCGCCTCGTTTTAAGCCAGGAAAAACCCTGCATGTGCAATATAAAGTACTACATCTTTCTTTCTTTCTTTCTTTCTTTCTTTCTTTCTTTCTTTTGTTTTATTGCTTTAAAAATAAATACATATTAAGCCAATAAAGCAAAACCCTGTCAACAAAAGTCACAAAACAAAACTGGTATTACACTTGACATTCTGTCCCCCTCACGTTTGAAATGATGGCTATGCCCCTGCACACGTGAATCTTCTTTAGAATGATATGAAAAGCGCTATACACAGATTTGACAACACTATATTTAATTGTTTAATGTACTAACGGTTAGTTTTGTCTGTATGTTTGTGTTTTAGTTTGGATTACGCAAGGCCTGTATGTATCAAACCAGGACTACACAAATGTAGGTTATTCCTCTGACACACTCTTGCACATTTAGTAAAAACAAATGTGATTAACAAACTGTTTTTAATATCTGTCATCTTGTGTTCAGATGCCTGTGATCTCACACTGGATCCAAACACAGCAAATACTCATCTCATTCTGTCTGAAGGGAACAGAAAGATCAAATATGTGAAAGAGCGTCAGCCGTATCCTGATCATCCAGAGAGATTTGCTGATATTCCTCAGGTTCTGTGTCGAGAGAGACTGACTGGACGCTGTTACTGGGAGGTTGAATGGGGCCTTGGGGACGATGAACGGGGCTCCTGGGCTCGTATAGCAGTGGCGTATAAAGGAATCAGCAGGATAGAAGGGACTGTCTGTAAGTTTGGATACAATGACAAATCCTGGTGCCTTTTCTGCAATAGTAAAGGATTTGCTGTCTGGCACAATAATGTGAGCAATAACATACCAACCCATGTACCAAAATCTAAGAGAGTAGGAGTGTATGTGGACGTGTCGGCCGGCACTCTGTCCTTCTACAGCGTCTCTGACACACACACACTCACACACTTACACACATTCAACACCACATTCACTGAACCCCTCTATGCTGGATTTAAGGTTTTTGAGTCTGAACTGTGTCTGTGTCAGATTTAACAACACCATTAACGCTTCTACCTCCATTATAATCTTGGTAAAATGGCTATAATTGGAAAAGTTTGATGAAACTTGTGAAAATCACCATATACCGTATATAATGTATGATTTCAACTACAAATTTAGTACATTTTACATTGAGAAAGGCATACATGAGTATGCACATTTACATGAGTAAAAGAAGTAAATATAGTCAATCATATAAAAGTAAATTTGACGTCTTCTTTATTGAGATGCGCTTAAAATAGTAAAATTAAGTTATCAATGAGGCATCAAAAAAATATAAAATCTGAGTCATATTTTACTTTGTGAAGTTCCTCTGAATAGAGTCTCAGTCGAGGTGGTCAGATGGTGGTTCTGGATTCACTTGTTGACAGTGTTGGGAAAAGTAATGCAATACAATATTGCGTTGCTCCCTTAAAATGTTACAAATTGCGTTACAAAATTACTTTTTAAGCAAAGTAATGCATTATATTACTTTTTCTCACCTACAGTAGGCTGGGCTTGTTTAAAAAAAAAAAAAAGTATTTTGTGCAAATGTAAAGACCCTTTCATACCCAAATGTAAATAATAAGCCTCAGGCTGAATGAAATGTAAATTCACAGGTGTACAGTAGAGGGTAGAGCTCAAACCTTTCAGATGCTGTTATTCTGAATTGCAGAAGAATATGATTCAGGAGGAGGTTTAACACTCCACCAATAAAAACAAAAAACTTTTTTTGCTTATGGTTTAACTGCATCATCGAAGGTCAGCAGTAAGTACATTGGACAATAAATTGAGAATAAATGCATTAAAATATTTTTTTTATTTAACATATTTAATTATTGGAGGTTTCATAGTCTGATTTTGCATTTCACTTTTGATTTTATTCATTTTGAGTTATTCAATGACAAAAAAAATTAAAAAAATTGTTTGTTTGTTTCATTTTATGTTCTTGTTCTTTTTATTTGTGAGTTTTTATTTATTTATTTTGGCATTGAATAACTTTATTCAGTAGGTCGGGGAGGAGATATTGACGTGAAACGCATGAAGTTCAGAGAAACCTTTTGGACTTTTGCTTTAAATACATTGTTTCCCAAAGGTCTGAATCAGGAAATAGACTATAGTATGTTTTGTTGATCTTTTGCCTTCTCTTCTTCCTTTATTTTCCCCTCCCCCTTTTTCTCGTTTTTCTCCCCTTTTCTTTCTCCTTCCTTTCTCCCCAAATCTTGTTAGGAAACCCTTCCCACAATTATTAGAGTAGCGCACCTGTGGCTGATTGCTAGAGTGTATATAGCAGTATGTGACGTTGCTTCTCTTGATGTCTGGTAAAGGCCTTGACAATGGACGAAACGTCACATGTTTTGTTTTTATCAATAAAGTTGGATTTCTTCAAGAGTGAGTGTTGCACATTTTTCCTATTTACAGGAATTTTAGATTTTTGGTTACACTTTCTCTTTTGTTGATAGTGCATCTCTTTTTTAATATTTTCTTTGTATACCCCTTTCTTTGTATGGAAATGTGGCAGTGTATACTCTGTTGGTCTATTCTCAGAATAAAAAAGTTATAAATCTCACTATATGGTGTTTATTTACTGTAATTTGCTCTGTAAGAAAGGCTTAAATCTGACTAGGACTGGAACTTTCTGTGTACAGTATAACTAGATTTTGTCTCTTGACTGTCAGAGAGGAAGCAAATTATTTTATAAGACACAAAAATACTGCAACATTCAGATGAGACGAACGTCTTGAAGTGTCTAGAACATTCACAGATAAACTCAGGGTAAATATTCTATACTTTTGTGATATCTACATCTTTTTAGTGCTGATCTCGGTTTATGAAACCAGAAAAGCTCTCTTGAAGATTCAGAGGAGTTATGAAAGCATAACAGGAGGGCGGTGGAACCATATTATCATGAGAACTGGTTTGTGGAATGCGAATATAACCGGTTCCTCTAGATGCAGTTTGTTTACTGGAAAAGGTCCGGCCTGTTTTTTTACCCGAAAAGGTTGAGTGTTTCCCTATTGAACTAATCAGTCTGAAACAACACAGTCTTGTTGTACAGTAAGTTTAATCATTGATTTAATAACTGTAATTAGAATGCAGGTTAATTAATTTGTTTATCATATAAATAACTGACAACACTATGAATGTTAGCGTTAGAGATAAGAGGTCATAACACTGTTTTACATTTCTATTACTGTAACTCGATTGGGATTAGACGATCTGATGACCATTTAGCGCCACCTTCTGGACAGAGGCCGATCAGACAAACACATGGATTTTAATAAGAGATTACAAGAGCTGATTATTCATGAAGAAAATGAAAATTTGAAATGATACTTTACAAACTCTTGGAACATTTAACATTGTTTCTTTTAATATGTATTGTTTTATTTACATATTAATATTGAATGATGAATTATAAATTCTACTAAAGATCCTATACATCAGACACAACAGTCTTTATTTTACAGAAGTTTGAACTCAGCAAAAATCCACATGAGCGAATACTGAGATTGGAACAAAATCAGCTCATGTTAATGCTATCAGGGTTTGAAACTGGAACACAAAAACTGGTGCGCAATGACATTTCTAGCTTTGTGCTTTTGCACATGCCACTGATTTCTTTTTAATGACACTCCTTATGTCAACTTTTTGATGAAACAGGAACAAAACAATAAACTGTAACTGACAGTAAAACACACAGAAGTATCTTTTAAACAGTTACAGACACGGACAATCCTATTGAAGTTTCAAAGTAATTGTTTTCCAGCTAAAGTTATATGGATATGATTCGGAAAAGTTTTCATCATATGTTCATTTTACATGCATTTAAAAAATGAAATTTTGATATTTGATATAAAACATCTTGATATTTTGTATTCTAACAAAGACGAAGATGTTTCCAGTTGATCACATAATGTTTTAAATTGCATGTGATGTCATAACTTAATGTTTCACAGTCATTTTTTATAGTAATAGAGATTTAAAAAAAAAAAAATTATTTATGGACATTTAAAGTAATACATAACACTGGCACTAGTTCTGAATTTTAATTATATAAATGCTATTATATTCAGCACAATTGTGAGTTTATGAATAGTAAATGTTTTCCATTTTTTATTGTTAAACTGATCCAGGTGATCCAGAGAGCATGGATATAGATCTGGTCTGGGAACTGAGAAAAATTAAAAACTTTACCTTTGAGGTACGAGAATACAGCAGAGCGAAAGATTATGAATGAATTAAGCTTCAGACTTGTTAAGCTGCATTCACACTGCAGTGGCTGGCGGCGAGATCACAAGGTCTCACTACTGGTTACTAACGTCTGTGAATGACATTTGTGTATGTTACTCCATGTAGTAGACAACAAATCAGTTCTCTTTCTGCTACAAACAAACATTTTGGATTGCATTACTTAGTTACTTAATCTAATCTAAAGTCATTTTTGCTTATTAGTATGGTTGATTTACATAATTGAGGGTCAGCAGCAAAGACATTGGTTAATAAAGTGAGATCAAATACATGAAGCAATTAATGAATTATAAAAGTTTAGCGTAAAATTCTGAGATTGCATTTTATTGTTTTTATTCATTTTGAGGAATACTGAATGTTTTTGTGCAAGTGAGATGAGTTAATGTATGTTCACATTTAGAACTAAAATAACACACACACACACACACACACACACACACACACACACACACACACACACACAAACACACACACACACACACACACACACACACACACACACACACTCACACACACACACACACTCACACTCCTCACTTTATTTCTCTCTACATGAGGACAGGAGAGCTGTCAGTCAATAAATGTGAATAAGTAACTATTTATTTAATTATGCCTCTGGCATGTAGGGCAGCAACGAAGGTCCTCCACTCTGGTCGATTCTGGGCTATTTTCTGGACATCTCCCCATGTCAGGTTCATAGATTTAATTTCTTCCTCTACTGTGCAACGCCAGGTGATCTTGGGTCGTCCTCTCTTCTACCTTCGGTTGTCCAATGAAGGGCTACTCTTGGGATGCTGTCTTGCTCTCTTCTCAAAGCATGCCCAATCCAGGTCCAGCGCCGCTTTGTTACAATGCTACCTATGCTGTCTTGTTGACATCTTGTTAATAGATCCTCATTTGATATCTTGCTTAGCCAAAAAATCTGACAGGTTCTTCTCAGACTCCTGGTGTGGAAGACTGACAAGCCCCTTTCATACAGCACGTTGATCCCGGGAAATTGCCAGAACGCCTTCTGTGTGAATGCAAAACAGCAAAACCCAGGATTGATCCCGGAATTGATGCCGGGATGGGGACCTACAACCCCAAATCAGAAAAAGTTGGGACACTGTACAAATTGTGAGTAAAAAAGGAATGGAATAATTTACAGATCTCATAAACTTATATTTTATTCACAATAGAATATAGTTAACATATCAAATGTTGAAAGTGAGACATTTTGAAATGTCATGCCAAATATTGGCTCATTTTGGATTTCATGAGAGCTACACATTCCAAAAAAGTTGGGACAGGTAGCAATAAGAGGCCGGAAAAGTTAAATGTACATATAAGGAACAGCTGGAGGACCAATTTGCAACTTATTAGGTCAATTGGCAACATGATTGGGTATAAAAAGAGCCTCTCAGAGTGGCAGTGTCTCTCAGAAGTCAAGATGGGCAGAGGATCACCAATTCCCCCAATGTGTGGTGAAAAATAGTGGAGCAATATCAGAAAGGAGTTTCTCAGAAAAATTGCAAAGAGTTTGAAGTTATCATCATCTACAGTGCATAATATCATCCAAAGATTCAGAGAATCTGGAACAATCTCTGTGCGTAAGGGTCAAGGTCGGAAAACCATACTGGATACCTGTGATCTTCGGGTCCTTAGACGGCACTGCATCACATACAGGAATGCTCCTGTAATGGAAATCACAACATGGGCTCAGGAATACTTCCAGAAAACATTGTCGGTGAACACACTCCACTGGCCATTCGCCTACTCTATGGGTCAAAAAACTCTATGGGTCAAAAAAGAAGCCATATCTAAACAGGATCCAGAAGCGCAGGCATTTTCTCTGGGCCAAAGCTCATTTAAAATGGACTGTGGCAAAGTGGAAAACTGTTCTGTGGTCAGACGAATCAAAATTTGTTCTTTTTGGAAAACTGGGACACCATGTCATCCGGACTAAAGAGGACAAGGACAACCCAAGTTGTTATCAGCGCTCAGTTCAGAAGCCTGCATCCCTGATGGTATGGGGTTGCATGAGTGCGTGTGGCATGGGCAGCTTACACATCTGGAAAGGCACCATCAATGCTGAAAGGTATATCCAAGTTCTACAACAACATATGCTCCCATCCAGATGTCGTCTCTTTCAGGGAAGACCTTGCTTTTTCCAACATGACAATGCCAGACCACATACTGCATCAATTACAATATGACTGCGTAGAAGGAGGATCCGGGCACTGGTCAGCCTGCAGTCCAGATCTTTCACCCATAGAAACATTTGGTGCATCATAAAGAGGAAGATGCGGCAAAGAAGACCTAAGACAGTTGAGCAACTAGAAGCCTGTAGACAAGAATGGGACAACATGCCTATTCCTAAACTTGAGCAACTTGTCTCCTCAGTCCCCAGACGTTTGCAGACTGTTATAAAAAGTAGAGGGGATGCCACACAGTGGTAAACATGGCCTTGTCCCAACTTTTTTGAGATGTGTTGATGCCATGAAATTTAAAATCAACTTATTTTTCCCTTAAAATGATACATCTTCTCAGTTTAAACATTTTATATGTTGTATTCTGAAAAAAATATTGAAATTTGAAACTCCTACATCATTGCATTCTGTTTTTATTCACAATTTGTACAGTGTCCCAACTTTTTCTGATTTGGGGTTGTAGTAACATTGCCGTGTTCAGTCCCGGAACGCGCTCTGTGTGAACAAAAGCCGTAATCAATGCCGTGTCGTAGTGATGATGCTGAAGCCGGGATCGTTCGCCAGCTAGTGAAACGGTACGTAATGCGCTAGTTTATGATCGAATCAGTGAAAAAAATGCACAAGCGTGGTTTCTCGAGAGAGAAATCGCAGCTCATAAGCAAACTTAAGACGCTGCTGAGACATTACATGTCACACCGATGTCATGTGTCTTTACTGGATTTTTACGGGTTGTGTGTAAACGCACTCTCTGATTCCGGAAAATCACTGGCAGTTGTGAATAAAACGAATAAAACGAATACGGGTCAAATCCCGGGTCACTTTATCCGTGTATTTTCCGGAATCTCTGTGTGAAAGGGGCTACAGTTGGCATATGTCACTTGCTGTCATTCTCCAGCATTCTGCACCATACAGTAGGGTGGATAGAACGCAGCTCTGATATAATTTGAGTTTTGTCTTGGTTCTATACCGATGAGACTTCCATATGTTGTTTAGCATTCTGAATGCATTTCTGGCTTTGTTGATTCTGTTTTTAATGTCATTGTGTGCACCCCCATCATATCTTACAGTACTCCCAAGATATGTGAACTCATTTGTTGTTAGTAGAGCTTCTCCATTCACATGTATTGGTAATGGATCTGAGATGTTTAGCACCATCACTTCAGATTTCCTCTGGTTTATTTTAAAGGGTTAGTTCACCCAAAAATGAAAATAATGTCATTAATGACTCACCCTCATGTCGTTCTAAGCCCGTAAGACCTCCGTTCATCTTCGGAACACAGTTTAAGATATTTTAGATTTAGTCCGAGAGCTTTCTGTCCTTCCATTGAAAATGTATATACTGTCCATGTCCATAAAGGTAATAAAAACATCATCAAAGTAGTCCATGTGACATCAGTGGGTTAGTTAGAAGTTTTTGAAGCATCGAAAATACTTTTTGGTCCAAAAATAACACAAAATAAGACTTTATTCAGCATTGTATTCTCTCCCGGGTCTGTTGTGAATCTGCGTTCACGACTCCGCAGTGACGCTGCTGACGGAAGACGCTCATGACGTGTTATCTGGTGCGCCCGAGCTTCGTTTACAGTCTGAGGGAGACGCACGCTATATTCAAGCTATTCTACATTGTTTGCGTGGATATCATTTTTTTTAATGGTGCGTAAATGTGCATGTCGCGGATGAGACACTTTTACAGCGTGCGTTTCCCTCAGTCTATAAATGAAGCTCTTGTTTCTTGGTACTGTGTCTCTTGTTTCTTGGTACTGTTTCCTGTATTTTTCTTTAAGCTGTTCAGACGTTGTCTCATTTACTTTCTTCTTTAAGACCCTTCTATTTTCTACAGTTTGCCATGTGTCATCACTTAACAATTCCTTCTTTTCCTTGTGCTTGTATCCAAGACAGGCTTCACTGGTCTTCACATAGGCTGTTTTGGTCTGTTCCCACAGTGTTGATATCGTCTGATTTTGGCTCTGTATGATCCAACATATCTGCTAATGCCTGGAATCTGTTCTTTAGTTGTAGCACAAAATAACCTCTGACCTTGGTATCATGTAGCTTTCCGACATCAAATTGCTTTCTGGCTGTCTTTCTGCTTCCTGTTTTCCTAAGCTTTATTCTCAGCACAGCTGTTACCAGGCGATGATCGCTACCAACGTCTGCCCCTCGTTTGATCTTAACATCAAGTAAAGATCGTCTCCATGTGTCATTTATCATGAGATGATCTATTTGATTTTGATCCTTTCCATTTGGAGAGTACCATGTTAGCTTGTGAATCACCTTGTGTTGGAACAGGGTTCCCCCAATGACGAGGTCATGCATGGTGCAAAACTCTGCTAACCTCTCCCCATTCTCATTCATGACACCGCAACCTTCCCATCGCCCTGTTGTGTTCTGTGTTGCTGTTTCCCATCTTAGGTCCCCCATCACAATCCTCATGTCTGGGTGTGGTTTCCAATATAGCCTGCAGTTGTTCGTAGAATTCATCTTTCCAGGTGTCATCGCTGTCATTTGTTGGAGCATAGCACTGGATGATAGTTGTGTTCATTTGCTTCCCCCTCAGCCTAATCTTCATGAGCCTACTGTTGACAGGTTTCCACTTTATCAAGCTGTTCTCTACTCCTTTCTTCAGAATGATGGCTACTCCTTGCCTATGTTGGTGGTCATCTCTTCCTGAGTACAGCACTGTTACCCCTGTGCTTGTTGTGAGTCTCCCTGATCCTGTCCATCTGCTTTCACTTACTCCAAGTATATCTATGTTGTATCTTCTCATCTCTGATGTCACTTGTGCTAATTTGCCTGTATCGTACATTGTTCTTACATTCCAAAATCCTATCCTAGTCTTAAGTTTGGCATTCAGAATTTCCACCTTCCTGTCACTGGCTTCCTTTCGGCTTTCACCAATGGCATTCATCCTAGCATCTGACGATAGTCCTGGAAGTCCATCACGCCCAGTAGTGTTGATTCCTTCTGTTGCTGGTTCCGTAACGTGCTTGTTTTTTACAAGACAGAGTTGTTAGCCCTGTGCTGAACCTCCAACCTGGAGGACCAGTGGATTGCTTTTTGTCTAGCCTCTACCCTTTGACCTGTCCAGCATGGGTGGCCCTACCAGGAGTTAAATCTCCCGCTGGAATAGCTCTAGGGGTCATTGAGACACACAAACCAAAAAGATTGTGTTATGGCTAAATGCCTTTACCTGATAATGATGAACACACACTGTAAAAAAAAAATGTTGGTTTAACTTTTTAAAAAGCAAGTTACCTTGTTGCCTTAAAATTTTGAGTTCGTTGTAATAATAAATTTGAGATAATACAATGAGGAAGAATGGTTTAATAAACAGAAACTCAAAATAGTATGTTATCTTCACACATTAGTTATCGAAGTTGATTTGACAAAAGATAAAAAGTTGTGATAACAAATCATGAAAATATTGTTTTTACAGTGCAGAAAACAAAAACTTTAGATTGTTTTGCCATACAATCTGAGCAGGTAGCGGAATACGGGAAAGCTAATGAAGTTACATTAAAAGCCACATCTCTTTTGTTTACTGCTAAAAGCCTTAAAAACTTTGTAAATAGTTTAAAAAAAATCGCTGGTGGGTTGAAGGTTTGCAACAGTCAACTCTACAGAGAGCAGACACACGGGTGGAGAATGCCTCCATCTAGAGGTGGATGTTCGGCAGCACATCAGTGAGAAACACCTGTAGTCGCAGTGACAAGGAAATGTGCTGAATTCTGCAGTGAACTTTACTGATTATATGTGTATATTATATATATATATCGAGGCTGCTGAAAGAGTTTAGGTGAGCATTAGGATTGCATCTGAAGAGTTGCAGAATTATTTATATGACTTTAATACCAAAGTGAATCAATCAAGGAGCACAATGGTTATAGGTTCTGTTTGATTTTATATTATTCTTTAGTACATTTTTGTGCAATTGTTTCTTGTTGTGTAAAACCTGGAAGTGCGTTTAGTAGTAGATGTGAAGTTATCCAACAAGGGAAATGACATCACATATCCAGAGGTGAGTTTTTGTGTTTTATTTGCCGGCTCTGTGGTTGATATTGATACACATCTATTCTATTTAAGTCGATAAAGCTGAATGCAAATGTTCGTCAACATGCAAAAATAAAACCACTGAAGCTCAAGAGGAATTTAGAGAGATTTGCATGAAAGCAATGCAAATGATAAATGATGACACCGGGATTATGGCAGTGAAATTAGTCATCCTTGCCTTGAATACCTGTAGACTTATAGACTTAGGCACCATCTTTATTTTCTTATTTTTTCACATTTAAGATTATTTTTGCTGTTATTTCAAATTCCTGTTATATATATTTTATTGATTATATTTTTAGCCTTGTCCCAAAACAGACTTTCAGTCTTGGACAATGAAATCCATTTTTTTTTTCATGTTTAAAACATGATGATATTTTGCACCAAATTGTCAAACTGCAAAAAGTATGAAAATATTACTTCTTGTGGTTCAATGCATTTTTTAATTACATAAAATACAAGAAAGTAGACAAAGAAGTAATTCTGAATGGTGTCAAACTAAATGTATCAACACAACACATATTTTGAGAAATGTTCAATTCACATTTACTTGTATAGCACTTTTCACAATACATATAATTTCAAAGCAGCTTTACAGAAAATGCATTGAGTCCACATTAAAACTTAGAGTGATCTGTTATCAGAGGTAGGCTAACTGTTGTGTAGTAGCCTAGGCTATTTCAGAAATGTACAAATAAGTTAGCTGAACATTTATTGATTAAACAATGTAATAATTTAAGGTAGAAACATCGAGCTCATTGTCTAAAAAGGACAAACATTACAGAATTTATGTCAGAATTCATTCCACTGTGACTATATATTTAAATATGAGAGAGAGA
>NC_136881.1:43544751-43557251 GCF_949152265.1 Phoxinus phoxinus
TGTAGCACCATCGATGGAGACGGAGCCCGCAGGGCTTTCACAGCACTGGTTACTGCGAAAAAGAAATGAGACATAGATCATAGCAGGGGGAAAAAGACATCCAGAGAGAGAGAAACACAAATGAGAGACACGGCACAGCCCTTAATGCAGCGTTGCCATGGCGACAGAGAGACAGACCGATCGATCGGTGTGTGTGTGTGTGTGAGTCTGTCTGAAGAGATCTTGCATTACTGATCATAAAAATGTGTTTTTCCAGTCGTAATGAACACACTGAAACACCGAATCAGATTTCAGGACTGTCAATCACATTTTAGCTCCGCTTTAGTTATTATTTTAGACCAGGAACATCTCATTTCCTCAGTCTCTCTCAGTAAAATGCTAAAATCGCTGTGAGGTTTAGTGTCATCTGTCTTGAGCGTCTACAAATATCAAGAGTTTATGCAGGATTTAGTTCGTAAATCACGTTGTTTACGCTTTTTATACTTAACATTGCATTTTGGATGCTTTCATTTTGTGATTATACTGGCTGGGTTTGCAAAAGTTTATACAATTAACAGCATATCTTCACGTATTCTGATACAAATCTGGCCTCTGTCTGTAGGCCTACTGTACTGCATGTGTCTGTGATGATTATATACAGAGATTAAACACACTCGCTACAGACACACCCCACACTTTATTATACATCAAAAGGAACAATTAAAGCATAAAGCTTATTGCAATTTATTGGACGGGTGGCGCGCATTTTTAACCAAAGTTGCGAATTTAACTGTAATATTGCTTAAATCATTTGTGAATATAGCAGCGTTTCCATCCCATGTGTTCAAGAGAGCAAAATCATCCTGGAAACTGGAGCTAAATATCAGTAATAAACAGTAAGTGTCTCAGAGCGTCAGAGAAACTCAGTAAACGCTGTCATGTTCTCTAGCGTTCGGATGCTGGTGTTCGGGAACACACTCGTTTTAAACTAAAGGAAAGTACACCAAATCATTCTGACACACACTTCGACTTCCAGAAACACCGAATCCAGCATTAGAGACGCTGCGACGCCAAATTCACATTTGTTGAAATTTATGGACATTGTTACATTCCAAACTGCACAATTTATGTTTAAAGTTAAAGAAAATAACTTGCCTTGTAACATACGTGAGATGTTTCATGAAAGAGACGGGGGATATCATTTAAGAGTGTGTGTTCAAACAACCTCATGTGCGGACTACTGTTAAAAGCATGTGTGTTTCGGGGTGTGGGGTCGCCTTGGCATGGACTGACCAATAACATCAAACAGAGCCGTGATATCATTCAACTCAAACATCGATTAAAGAAATCATTTCTTGGCCAATACAGAAATGAATAGATCTATACTCAGGAAGTGGAATTGTAATTTAAAGGTATTGTTGTAAGTTATTGTAAGACCTGAAAGATTATATGCGGTAATTGCATATCTATTTAAGTTGTAATAATATAATTTTGTGAAATAAGGGATTAAATAAGATATTTGCTTCCGCCTGCTCCTTCTCGAACTAATCCTTTTATATTTTTTTTTTTATTTAGTTTTTTTATTGTTAAATTCTGATTGTTTGTGTTGTATTTTGTGGTTGTAAAATGTAGTTTTGCTGATTGTTTGAGATAAATAAAAATGAAAATGAAAAAATTGGTTTTTATCCAGTTATCCAATCACAGCGTACGCTGAGCCAAAGTCACATGAGTTTTATGAAGGATTGATTCAATAAATGTGTTTCCATCATAGTTTATGCGCATGTCTTCTTATCAGATAATCAAATTATCCGCCTCAATTGAGCTCATGTGTTTTTAATGCACATTCTAAGAATTAATTAATGCACATCTTTCCATTGCCATGTAGTATTTTTTAAGCAATATCCCAAAATGTGCATGAAAAAATAGGTGGATGGAAATATTTCTGTTCATTCATCAACTGAAGACAGACCAAAAGATCTATTCTTGGGATTTAAGAATGGATTCAAATTGAGAAATCATTATTATTTTATAAAACTCCCCTCGGGACACACTTTTGGTCTCTGTATGTACAGTACATGACCTCTAAAGCTCCTGTAAACCCAGGGCATGATGAGGAAGGAGCTGTATATGGCCGTGTGGAGGTGCGCTCCTGTTCCTGAGGCTGCAGGCCTGCGCTCGGGCCTGTGGCGTGACGTGATGTCGAGCCGCTCGCTCAGCTGCTGTTCCCTCGGATGTTATGATCATCTCTGAGGGAAACATCTGGAGCCTGATGATCAATAGATGCGTCGATAAACACAGCGATCATTATAAGCCCTGACCTTCCTCACAGCGCATTTAACAAATATTAGACGTAAAACTTTAAACATTTAAAAGTAATTAAACTGTAATTGAGCATGTTCAGGGGGGAACTTCTAACTTCACACCCCGCCCCGCGCTTCACTCATTGAAGAAATATGCGACGGCAGGCTCCATAAACTGTCCATGAACAATCAGTTCTGAGAACAATAACGTGTTTAGATAAAATACAATTTACACAAAGCTGTATTTTACCGAAGACATTCACCAATTTGAAGGAGCTGCACTGCTCTCTCCTGAAGAGTCAAAAACTACCCAAACACTGGGTTATTACATCTGACCCAGGATCTGGGTGACACAAAAACTTCCCAAACACTGGGTTGTTACGTCTGACCCAGGATCTGGGTAACACAAAAACTACCCAAACACTGGGTTGTTACGTCTGACCCAGGATCTGGGTGACACAAAAACTACCCAAACACTGGGTTGTTACGTTTGACCCAGGATCTGGGTTACACAAAAACTACCCAAACACTGGGTTGTTACGTCTGACCCAGGATCTGGGTAACACAAAAACTTCCCAAACACTGGGTTGTTACGTCTGACCCAGGATCTGAGTAACACAAAAACTACCCAAACACTGGGTTGTTACGTCTGACCCAGGATCTGGGTAACACAAAAACTTCCCAAACTCTGGGTTGTTACGTCTGACCCAGGATCTGGGTAACACAAAAACTACCCAGACTCAGGGTTGTTACGTCTGACCTAGGATCTGGGTTACACAAAAACTACCCAAACACTGGGTTGTTACGTCTGACCCAGGATCTGGGTAACACAAAAACTTCCCAAACACTGGGTTGTTACGTCTGACCCAGGATCTGGGTAACACAAAAACTACCCAAACACTGGGTTGTTACTTCTGACCCAGGATCTGAGTAACACAAAAACTACCCAAACACTGGGTTGTTACGTGTGAACCAGGATCTGGGTAACACAAAATCTACCCAAACACTGGGTTGTTACGTGTGAACCAGGATCTGGGTAACACAAAAACTACCCAAACACTGGGTTGTTACGTGTGAACCAGGATCTGGGTAACACAAAATCTACCCAAACACTGGGTTGTTACGTCTGACCCAGGATCTGGGTAACACAAAAACTTCCCAAACACTGGGTTGTTACGTCTGACCCAGGATCTGAGTAACACAAAAACTACCCAAACTCTGGGTTGTTACGTCCGACCCAGGATCTGGGTTACACAAAAACTACCCAAACACTGGGTTGTTACGTCTGACCCAGGATCTGGGTAACACAAAAACTTCCCAAACACTGGGTTGTTACGTCTGACCCAGGATCTGAGTAACACAAAAACTTCCCAAACACTGGGTTGTTACGTCTGACCCAGGATCTGGGTAACACAAAAACTTCCCAAACACTGGGTTGTTACGTCTGACCCAGGATCTGGGTAACACAAAAACTACCCAAACTCTGGGTTGTTACGTCTGACCCAGGATCTGGGTTACACAAAAACTTCCCAAACACTGTGTTGTTACGTCTGACCCAGGATCTGAGTAACACAAAAACTATCCAAACACTGGGTTGTTACGTCTGACCCAGGATCTGGGTAACACAAAAACCACCCAAACTCTGGGTTGTTACGTCTGACCCAGGATCTGGGTAACACAAAAACTTCCCAAACACTGGGTTGTTACGTCTGACCCAGGATCTGAGTAACATAAAAACTACCCAAACACTGGGTTGTTACGTCTGACCCAGGATCTGGGTAACACAAAAACTACCCAAACACTGGGTTGTTACGTCTGACCCAGGATCTGAGTAACATAAAAACTACACAAAGACTGGGTTGTTATGTCTGACCCAGGATCTGAGTAACATAAAAACTAGGGATGCAACGATACCATTTTTTCAGAACCGATCCGATCCGATACCAAACATTCTGAGTATCGACCGATACCGATACCAATCCGATACCAGCACCGTTTTTTTTTTTATCAAGTAGAATTTCTATAACTCTGTGTGTTGAACTGATAATCACTCTTTGTGTTAAAAACAACCTACTTAATACAGACAACTTCATTATAAAGAAAAACAACAAATAAAAAAAATATTATCATAATCTGTGACAAAAATGCTATTATAAACTAGATTAGTGGATAATTCAGCAGTAAAATTTAGTCTAGAAAAAAATCACAAGTGCACAATAATTGTATTAAATCTGAACATGAAAAAACATTTAGTGGGGAACAAATATGAGACAATAAGTGTAACACTAAATTTGGTAAAACGTTACACATTGCTCTTTGTATTGTTGTAAAATACATTCATGAAAAACAAGATAACAAAAATCAAAAAGAAATTATTTTATAGCCTAGGCCTACTATAAAATTGAGACATGTTTTAAATGTATAGCACAGCGGTTTAATGAGGCAGCAACATATGATAGATAGGACAGAACTAGAAAGGCTATTAATAATCGTTCATTGCGTCGCTGTATTATGATATGAAAGGCCCCAATAAAGTGCGGCACAAAGCGCTTATGCGCATCGCGAGCACAGAATGATGCGCTTGAAGCAACACGAGTCACAGCGCGCAGCACTTTGAGTCCGCATTAAAAAGTTCAAATCACAAAGGAAAGACATATTGATGCGTAGTGTATTATACAGTATCTATCTATCTATGCAATTGTTTATTGAGCATTTTCTTTTAACAGTTTTAAATGTCAGTTACTGTGCGCGTGAAGAACAATTATAATGCTCTGACTCCAGTGTTGTGAGAGACACTCGGTAGAAAGTAACATGATTAAGGTACAGCAATAAAGTCCAGCAAGATAAAGTTGTTTAATGCAAACCTGTAGACCTTTATCTACAGATCAAGTATAATTATAGTAACTTTGAATCATCTTGGAGAGAGTTTTTCATCGTGTTGACCGCCGTAACCGAACGCGACGCGCTGTTTGATGCTGAATGGAGAATGACTGACAGCCGCAGCGGAGGGAAAAGTGTACGTGATCTTGAATTTAATGACTTAAATATTAATTTCTATCTCACATTATACTATATAATGGCTTCCGAACACTTATAATATAGTGCAGGACAACTTTATGGTGCTTTATAATGTTTTTGTGGGGCTTAACAATAGCACAGAATAGTATACGCACAATATCGGATTTGGATCGGCCTCGTCTGACCGATACCCGATCCGGCAAAAATGGCAGTATCGGAGCCGATACCGATACTGAATATCGGATCGATGCATCCCTAATAAAAACGTCTCAGGTTACAACTGTAACCTTTGTTCCCTGAGAACAGGGAACGAGACAATACGTCATCGACGCTTTGGGGAACGCCTCAGGCGTGACAGGTGTCTGAAATCACAATCAAATCACGGCAATCACATTGACCGGCGACAGCCCGTGAATCATTACGTGAATGATTAACGTGCGACCTGGAAGTATATAAGGGCGCCTTGCAAACATGACAAATCATCCTTCGTCTGAAGGGACTGTTTGGTAGGCAGGCCCCGAGGCATGGCAGGGAGACGTATTGTCTCGTTCCCTGTTCTCAGGGAACAAAGGTTACAGTTGTAACCTGAGACGTTCCCTTTCGAAGGGAACTCGACAATACGTCATCGACGCTTTGGGGAACGAAATACCCACTCCGCCATGCTGAGGGGAGTGCATGCCAGGAGGCAGTGACAACTGTCAGAACCAGCAAATTCAAATGAAATGCAAGAACCACTCACCCTCAGGTCACACTGGGCTGTCAGTGACAGCATTCCCTACGGTCATAGCCCAAGCTATAAGCCTAACAGGAGGAACTCCAAATATGTAATCCGAAGGCCTACCTGGGCCTGCTCAAAGGCCTAGGACCACAACTTCAATTTAGAAGGGGTCCCTTCTAGGGAATGTGGCTAGGGAACCCGAGGGAACCCCAGCCAGTCACTATTCGGGGGAATATACCACCCGAAATGCCACCAGGACGGCCTGACCTGGTGTCACTACGTCGGACACTTCAGTCTGGCCAAATTCCTGTCTGTCTGGAGACAGAGCCTCTGGATATTTGCCTTAGGTAAGGCATCCAACCCGAGGGACTGCGAAGCTGGCAGTGAACCCTCAGCCCGGATCTCAGAGACGGGATATCCCGGAGAGTATGACTCAGCATAGTGCTTTACAACCCTTGCTAGAGAGGGGAGTTTCTCTACTCGATCCATGGATCTACCCAGTGTTTGTGTTTGAAACACTGAGGAGGCCTGTGAAGGCCTAGGGGCTGATCTAACTGGGAGGCCTCACGAGAGGCCTACGACCGTCTGACCAGACTCAGGAGTCCAAACACTCATAGAGACCCTTAGTGAGGGGAGCAATGGACCGACTGGTAGGAACCAGGCTGTAGGCAGAGTAAGAAGTTCCCGGAGGGAACCAGAAGCAGAGGATGAACACTTTAGTTGAGCCAGGGCACGAGCTCGCTTTTAGCAACGGCCTAATAAGGCCAGCTGAACTGATAGCAGGCGGCCACTAGCTTCCAGAACCCAGCATGGTTGGGGAACCACTCACAGGGAGGCCTGGAGGCCTACTACCTGATAACCACAGTATGTGGGAGCTCATAACCAGGAAGGCCTGGTGAGGCCTGTAACCTGATAACCACAGTATGTGGGAGCTCATAACCAGGAAGGCCTGGTGAGGCCTGTAACCTGATAACCCCAGTATGTGGGAGCTCATAACCAGGAAGGCCTGGTGAGGCCTGTAACCTGATAACTCCAGTATGTGGGAGCTCTCATGACCAGGAAGGCCTAGTGAGGCCTGTAACCTGATAACCACAGTATGTGGGAGCTCATAACCAGGAAGGCCTGGTGAGGCCTGTAACCTGATAACCACAGTATGTGGGAGCTCATAACCAGGAAGGCCTGGTGAGGCCTGTAACCTGATAACCACAGTATGAGGGAACTCACCTTCAGGGAGGCCTGGTGAGGCCTACTACCTGATAACCCCAGCATGTGGGAGCTCATGACCAGGAAGGCCTGGTGAGGCCTGTAACCTGATAACCACAGTATGTGGGAACTACCTTCAGGGAGGCCTGGTGAGGCCTACTACCTGACAGCCACAATACTTGGGAGCTCACATTCAGGGAGGCCCGGTTAGCAGCCTACCACCTGATAATCACATTACGTGAGAACATGCCCTTCAGGGAGGCCCGGTGAGGCCTACTACCTGATAGTAGGTCAGGCTAGCTGTCCAGTTGCCTGTCCTTTGGGCTTGCCTACAGGGAGGCCTGGTAAGGCCTACTACCTGATAGCCACCGTAAGTGGGAATTCACCTTCAGGGAGGCCTGAGGAGGCCTACTACCTGAAAGTAATCTTAAACAACTGGTAGCTATGAGCCCTGAATCTGGGTGACGGTTCGAAGGCGGCCTGCTAAGGCCAGCCCACTGGGGACTCGCCTATCAGGGAGGCCTGGTTGGGCCTACTAGCTGACAGCAAGTCAATCTGCTCCAAAGGTACACTGTTGGGAATCATACCACACCAACAAGTAAGTCCCACAATGTTGGGACTCACTTCCGAGGAGGCCTGTTTAGGGCCTACTACCCATCAGTGAGTCAACTGCCCGAACCACCAAGGCCAGCAACACTTTTTTGAAGTGAGCTGGCCTACAGCGCCCACTTGGGGGCTGCCCATACAGGAGGCCTGCTGAGGCCTACTACCTAATGGCGCAGCCTTCGTTGGCAGATAAGCTGTTTACACAGCGCCTACAGCATTCTGGTACCTAATCACATTGCCCATAGCAGTGTACTCAGCAAAAGCGCTAGCACCCTTTGAGCAAGGGGAGTACAACATACGCCACTCTGCCTCAATGGAGGCCCCAGAGCCAGGGGCCTACCATCTGTAAGCATGGGCGTCAGCTCATGGCAATGCTCTGGCTTCAGGGGAGCGTACTTCGACCAAAAAAGAAGTGAAGGCTAGAACTTTCCGCTCAACCCGAGCCATAGTGGTGCGAGGTAGGATAATACAGAACTGAAAGTGAAGGACTCAGACCTGCCCTGTATCACAGGGGAATACTCTCCACCTCACCCTGAGGTTTACCAGGGTGCGGGCCCGCCAGTGGCTCTAGGGGTGACAGAAAAAGTATCTGTGCCCAACCTAGGGGAGTGGGGCTTGTTTGTGAGCCAACCACCTACAACCCGACGCTTGAGCAGTAGCTCAGCGAGGTGAGTAAAGCCTATACTGGCAGCCCATATCCGTATGCTAGTTCTGCACGGCAGGGTCGGGCAGACAGACCCAGCCTCTTCGTGAGGCGAAAGGCGGCCTAACCCTGCTCAATAAAGACACATTGTACCGGGGAGGCCTATTTGAGGCCTAACCCAGGATCTTTATAAACCATGCCTCTGCACCACGCTGCATTACACTTGTCGCCCCAGAATGCAGAGAAGGGGGCGGGCCTTGGCCTAACGACTCCCATTGGAGGAGGCTGTCATACAGGGATGCTAGGAACCTATATTCACACAGTGAAGGCTCAGAGGCAGAAATGCTTAAGCAGAGCGCCTCCACTATCCCTGGCACAGCCTAGGCCAGCTACAGAGGCGGCCCTGGTGAGGGCCAGCCTGCAAGCATAGATCTACCTGAGGGCTCGGAGGAGCCACAGCCTTACTAGAAAAATAGTTATTATTTCATACACCTGGCTGCAGAATCGCTCAGCCCACTGAAAACCCAAACAGAGCTCAAGGGGGCGATGTACTCAGGAAGGAAGTCAGACGGTCCCATGGACCGGACATAAGATCTATCTGAAGCACTAGCGTCAGTCTATACTCCAAGATGAAAATCCTATGGGAGGGAGACCAACTACTCTACCCTGAGGTGGCTAACAGCCCGAGGGCTAAGATAGTCGTTCTAGCCACCTAAAGGGGGACTTCAGGGCCCTAATAATCCAAAAATGTACCTTACATGACCCCATAGCTCTATACAGGGAACGAGGTCTGTAGAGAGATAAATTTTAGTGTTAGTTGCACACAAATTACTCTTAAAGAAGACCACTCAGCTCACCTGCGGCGTGCGAAGTGAAGACTTACCAGACAGTTCTTTATGAACATGGGGTCTACCACCTATACATGCCTGAAAGAGGCACTCTCCTAACCAAGCAGAGGCAGGCCAACAGAACATTGTTCTAACCATGAGCCCAGCCTCAGGCCTGATGTAGAAAGTGTCTGGGGAGTCGGGGAAGAGAGGAGAGGGCTAAGATATAATCACGCCCTCAGGGGGAGGTGATCCATGCCAATGCTGTGTGCAATCGTGCTGGATCACCTCCCTCAGATCCCTCTTCTTGCGGGAGTTGCACCTCTACAGCGATCTACTCCTCCACGGAGGAGGCGCACGAGAGGCGACACTGGCTCTCTGGCCCTGTCTAAGGTCCCCGGACCATGATGGGCCAGGCCCTCCCGTCTGTCTGGGTGTGGATACGGATCTCAGCGGTATGTATTTGTCCTAATACAGCTGAGCGCGCCCTCGCCTCTCTGAACTTTCCAGCCACCGCCTACACGGAGGTGCCAAAAAGCTCAGAGGGCGAGGGCGAATCGAGGAGAAAGACTTTCTCTCTTCTCCCCGATGTCGGCCAGGTTCACTCCGTGGCGCAGCTCAGTAACCGCCTCAGGGGCCCCACCCCCTGGACGAGATCCCCCAGCAGATTGGCCTGGTGTACCTGCAACACCACCATGATGTGCAGGGTAGCACCGGCCTGACCCGCTGGCGTGTATGCTCTGCCATTCAACTGGCAGGGTTTGAGCTCTCAGTGTAGACGCCTGTCCGGACACGAGATAGTTGCAAACGTCTCGTCAATGGGCGGCATCGACACATACCCATGCTCTCCTATCACCTCAACATCAGTGAGACTAGCCCGCTGATGTCGGTGGACACGGGCAGAGCATGGGTTCTTCCATGTCCTCTCGATCTCAGTATGAGATCGGGAAGAAATGAAAGGCTCACCTGAGCTAGTGGTTTTATGACTGAGGGAAAAACGCTCTCATAGTGAGCGATTTTCCCCCAACGTTACCATAAAACCACCAGTTCAGCATACACGGGGCAGGGTGGCTGAGAAGATTGATTATCACCACCCTCATCAGCCATCTCCTGTTTGTCCGGAAAAGCACTCACTGCTTAATCTCGTCAGCCGCCGCATCGCTTGAGAGGATTATACCCCTCTCAAGGCGATCGGCGGGCTTCATCTGGGATCCCTTTTTTTTTTTTTTTTTTACACCCAGATGCTGAGCCCTCTTCTCTCAAGGAGAGGGTCAGACGAGATCGGAGCGTTCTCAAAGAAAAACGCTCGCAATTGTACAGGCAGTTCCCTCAAGAACTGCCTGTGCGCGCTCTTCCTCCAGACAGAAAAAGCACAGTTGAAAACACTCAGCCTTCTCAGTGCATTTCATAAATACCTGATTTTCAAAAGCGGTTACAGACAAAACAGTCCTTGAAGACGAAAAGATGATTTGTCATGTTTGCAAGGCGCCCTTATATACTTCCAGGTCGCACGTTAATCATTCACGTAATGATTCACGGGCTGTCGCCGGTCAATGTGATTGCCGTGATTTGATTGTGATTTCAGACACCTGTCACGCCTGAGGCGTTCCCCAAAGCGTCGATGACGTATTGTCGAGTTCCCTTCGAAAGGGAACTACACAAACTCTGGGTTGTTATGTCTGACCCAGGATCTGAGTAACATAAAAACTACCCAAACACTGGGTTGTTACGTCTGACCCAGGATCTGAGTAACACAAAAACTACCCAAACTCTGGGTTGTTACGTCTGACCAGTGTTTGGAATAACGGCGTTTAAAATAACGGCGTTAGGTAACGACGTTATTTTTTCAGTAACGGGGTAATCTAACTAATTACTTTTCCCGTCGTTACAACGCCGTTAACGTTACTGGATGTTAAATGCGGTGCGTTATATGCATTGATTGAATAAACTGTGTAATCCGATTCCGAACGCACCGCTGGCTCGCCGCTAGTGAGGAGGTGGGTTAATAATGATGTAAGCGATTATGATTGGCTAAGGCAGAGTCATGTTTCATGGTAGCCAATCAGAGCCAATGTTTTTACACACATGCCAGCACACGCGCCAGGCGCCACACACACACACACACACAACCGCGCGCTAAACAGATTTGACGGAGCAGCAGAGATGGCGAGTCAGGAGCAATCCGATGAAAAGTTGGTGGAGATATAAGCACTACTTCAAATTCATTGTGGTCAAAGACAAGAACGTGCATGTAATGTGTACATTATGTCCAGGAGCGAAGACTTTGTCGAGATCCGTTGTAAGCAACTCTAATTTAATGAAGCATATCTCACATTGACACGCGCATCTACAAAGCTAGTGGCAAAAAACACCGATACCTCCACAGATGCTAGTTCGCCAGGTTGTTTTCTTGAGTTGTCTCTGGTTGAGAGAGTTTGATTTAATTTGCTAGAGTTATGCACTTAACCGTTTACTTCTTTTCTTACAAAGATAATACTTGAAGTGCAGGATAAACCTCTGTCTGTCTGTCGACGTGCAATAGCCTAAATATCGAACGTTATGTAAACACCCGTCTGTTCTACTCATTTCAACTGACTTGTGAAAACTGCTCACAAAAATCCAAATTCTTTAGATTATAGCAACTTTTTTTTTAACAGTATACGCAAATAGTTAATTTCCCTGGTAACGAGTTACTTTTAGAGTAATTCAGTTACTAACTTAGTTACTTTTTGGAACAAGTAGTGAGTAACTATAACTAATTATTATAGTTATAAAGTAATGTTCCCAACACTGCGTCTGACCCAGGATCTGGGTAACACAAAAACTTCCCAAACACTGGGTTGTTACGTCTGACCCAGGATCTGAGTAACACAAAAACTACCCAAACACTGGGTTGTTACGTCTGACCCAGGATCTGGGTAACACAAAGACTTCCCAAACACTGGGTTGTTGCGTCTGACCCAGGATCTGAGTAACACAAAAACTACCCAAACACTGGGTTGTTACGTCTGACCCAGGATCTGGGTAACACAAAGACTTCCCAAACACTGGGTTGTTGCGTCTGACCCAGGATCTGAGTAACACAAAAACCACCCAAACACTGGGTTGTTACGTCTGACCCAGGATCTGAGTAACACAAAAACTACCCAAACACTGGGTTGTTACGTCTGACCCAGGATCTGAGTAACACAAAAACTACCCAAACT
>NC_136881.1:43567251-43574751 GCF_949152265.1 Phoxinus phoxinus
GCGCCCATTCTGGTCAATGCTTGTGTTTACACCGGCCGCGACGTGGCGCGTTTCAGAAGCGTCTCTCCGCTCCGCTTCGCTAAATATAGGCGCCTAGTCTATTTTTGACGGTCCAAGTCACACCAGAAATACAAAATAAAAGTAAAAAAAACCCTGTCAATTCAAAATAAGCACCCTTTGCAGACTCCCAATTGTATTGCACACCAATATATCCTTGGTAGAAACCATTGACTGTAAGGTAGAAACCCAAAAATCAACTAAAAACACGTCGGACAGGCAAATCACGTGGTCTCGCGCATCCAGTCGCTTGGCTTCTGAAATGCTCCTGGTGTGAGTTGTCACCGCGTGGAGGACGGAACAAAACCATGTCGGAGCCGTGATGCGCCGCACACGTATGCAGTGTAAATGAGGGGTGACGACTCAACAACACTGCAGGGCTGTAACGATTAATCGCGATTAATCAAAATTCAAAATAAAAGTTTGTGTTTACATAATATATGTGTGTGTATTGTGTATAATTATTTTGTATATATAAATACATACACATGCATGTATATATTTGAGAAATATTTGCATTTATATACTGTATATATATTTTTATATGATTTATATTATATATAAATAGAACTATTTTATATATAAATAACACATTTTTATTAAATATATACATGCATGTGTGTGTATTTATATATACAAAATAATTATACACAATACACACACATTTATTATGTAAACACAAACTTTTATTTTGAATTTTGATTAATCGCGATTAATCGTTACAGCCCTACTGCCTACTATAAGGAAGGGGCCTCACTGGAAAATGCTCATAACGAGAAGAAGCCTAGCAAAGCTCCAGACCCAAGCAATGGATAAGGGGTCCAGAGAGCCCAAAACAGGGAAGGAGGAAGGTGTTATTTAACCTCTGGGACCCCAGAACCCTCGGCGAGTTTATTTTGAATCACTTCCATTTGGTCTTTTCTTCTCTCTCTGGCTTCAAGCCTCCTCCCTACTCTACCGTCTTGTCTATTATATGAATTATACAGAAATATCTCTTAGCAAAGAGTATTCAGAATATAGCATGACCATACACACTCTCAGAAATGCTTACAATATAATAAAAGTACACATTGTTCGATTAAAACATTGCATGTAAATGTCTTACCTAGAATGAACTAAAACACACAGTACCTGACACCTGATTACTGTATCGACCAATCAGAATCCAGGACCAGAACTTTCTGGTTTATAATGCAAAATACAACTCAAAACAATTATATTCATTTAGTTTATTAGTGTCTACTCAGCGAACACAAATATGCTCCAAGAACGATTTTCTGGCGTTCCCAATAAGTTATGAAAACGTTATTTCTGAATGTTCTCAGAACGTTGAAAACATTCAGTTTTTTCAATGTTTTAAAAACGTTTTTCCTGGTTATAACAATCCATTCTTCAAACATTATTGGAAGGTTAGTTTTGAATGTTCTCTGAACATTATGAAACAAGTCGTACAATTTTAAAAACGTTAAATGAACGCCCAACATGTCAGAAATAAAACGATGTATAAATAATATTTTTGTGCTAATGTTTTGAGAACATTGTTAAAGAGCAGATAACTGTTAATGTTGCTGAAAGAACGTTTGCTCGTAACTTTGAGAGAACCTCGAGACAACGTTCCCTGTCAGCCGGCTCTGGTGTGAATAGGTCCATATATGAATGTGAATGTCTCTAATAATCTTGTGTTTTCAGCAGCGAGTGTGTCGATTCAGTCTCTCCGCCGCTTCTCTGTGGTTTGTTGTTTTGGGTGGGGGGGTGGAGGGATGGAGAGTGGACAGAGTGATTGAGGGAAGACAGAAGAACACTTAATGAATATTCATAATGCTTCAGATGATTAAAAAGATCACCACATCAATGATTGGTGATGTTTAATTGAGGCATAGCTAGTTCCTGTCCCTTACCCTACCATACCATCACTCTCTCTCTCTCTCTCTCTCTTTCTCGCCCCCCCCCTCTCTCTCTCTCTCTTTCCGTTGCAATATTTTGTCCCCCTCTCTTTTGTCTTTCTCCCTCATGTTTCTCCTCATGTCTAATGAATTTCACTTGACCTTTAAGCTTGAAAAGAAACGGAAGACTGCTGTTGAACTGAAATGTCTCTTTTTTCTCTCTTCTGTACACCTTCTGCCTGTCTCTCTCTCTTTCTGTCTCTCTCTTTTTCTTCATTTATACCTCTCTCCCCCTCTCTATTTCAACGCTTGAATAGAAGTGGACCAAAAAGGTAAAGACCATGTTAACGCCGCAGTTTCTCTCTCCTGTCTCTCTTCATCTCCTCATCTTGTCTTCCTCTCTCTCCCTCTCTCGCTCTCTCTCTCTCTTCTCCCTGGCCCTTGTGATGTGCTCTAGTTTGATGCAGCTCCTTCATTTTCCTCCTTCTCTTGTTCACACACCTTACAAACACAAGGATGAACTTCCTCTCTCTCTTCTCTCTCTCTCTCTCTCTCTCTCTCTCTCTCTCTCTCTCTCTCTCTCTCTCTCTCTCACACACACGCACTCACTTGTTTTCTGCTCTCCCCTTTGATTTGCTTGCTGTTTGAAGCTCATTTATCCTCAGATCCAAACGACACGCGTGTCTCTGTTCATCCCTTTGCTTCCCTCAGGACCTGTTGTCGTTTATTTAGCATTTAAAAAGAAAACAACTCCTTCTCTTTTAGTAACTGTGTGCACATGCCGTGTTCCTGAAGTGCTTGACCTGAGTGAGTGGATGTGTCGTGAGTGACAGCTGTCCCAACCAATCCCTGTCCTCTGTGTGAACTAACCCGCATCTCATTGGCTCCAAGGTTCCTGTAGCCCCGCCCCCTCTCTCATGACTCTACCTCAAATACTCTAACCAAAAGTGAAATGTAGCAAACCAGTTTATGACAGCAAACAAACAAACATATCTATCTATCTATCTATCTATCTATCTATCTATCTATCTATCTATCTATCTATCTATCTATCTATCTATCTATCTATCTATCTATATATTTACCTATCTATCTATCTATCTATCTGTTCACCTATCTATCTATCTATCTATCTATCTATCTATCTATCTATCTATCTATCTATCTATCTATCTATCTATCTATCTATCTATCTATCTATCTATCTATCTATCTATCTATCTATCTATCTATCTATCTGTTCACCCATTTATCTATCTATCTATCTATCTATCTATCTATCTATCTATCTATCTATCTATCTATCTATCTATCTATCTATCTATGCTGTCACACACTCTTATAATGAAATTGTATTTTCATCTTTTAAGAATTAAATCTCTCTTTCTCACACACACAGGCACTCATGATACAGCAATAGGTAGTGTAAGATGTGTGTTTGTGTTGTGTGTGTGTGTGTGTGTGTGTGTGTGTAGAATAGATCTGTTTATAAGATCTACTCTTTTTTAGTCTAATACACTTCATCCCCGACTCCTGCTCATCTCTGTTATCGCTCTGCCTCTCTCCACCTCCAGTTTTTGTGTGTCCTGGGACATTAATGCGAGTGCTGGAGCCCAGTTCTGTGCGGGAGGCGGAGCATCAGTCGGGGGCGTGGTGTAAAGACCCTCTGCAAGCGGGCGATAGGCTGTACGTGATGCCCTGGACGCCCTATCGCACAGATATGCTGTATGAATACGCTTCCTGGGACGACTACATCCAAAACAGGGTCACCACCACCTATAAGTGAGTTTGCGCCATAGACGGTAAAAAATGTGCGTAGTTGTGTGTGTGACGTCACCCGTAGTAATAATAATAATAATAATAAACATTTTATTTATAATGCGCTTTTCTTGAAACTCAAAGCGCTACAAACAACATACAAGAGAGTTGAATACAATAGAATATAGTAAAAACAATAGAATTCAGTAAAATAGTCACATTAGTTACAGTAAGCAGCTCTAAAAAGGTGTGTCTTTAAAGACTTCTTAAAACCTTCTAATGTTGGAGAGTCTCTAATTTCAGGTGGTAGAGCGTTCCAAAGACGTGGTGCTGAGACCGAGAATGCTCGACCACCCATAGACTTTAATTTATGCCGAGGCTGCTGGAGGATGCATGACCTGGAGGAGCGCAGGGAGCGAGCCGGAGTATGAGCGGTGACCAAACTGCAAAGATAGGCAGGGGCCGCCCCATGAATGTCTTTATATGTTAAAACTAATGTTTTGAATTCAATACGTGCTTGTATCGGCAGCCAATGTAAATCAGAGAGTACCGGAGAAATATGCTGACGGGTGTTTGTGTGTGTCAATAATCGGGCAGCTGAATTTTGTATGTATTGTAGTTTTTTTATGGACCGATTTGGAAGGCCAAGATAGAGCGCATTGCAGTAATCAAGCCTCGACGTAATAAAGGCGTGAATGAGCCTTTCTGCATCTGGCTGCGATAGAAATGGCCGCAATCTAGCAATATTTCTAAGATGGAAAAAAGCAGTTTTTGAGACCTTTTTGATATGGGTGTCAAACATAAGTTCAGGGTCGAAAATGACACCAAGATTGCGTACTTGAAGAGACGGGGTGACAAAGTCATTTGCAGTAATCAGCTCTGAAATATTTAATTTCAGTAAGGATGTTGGTGGACCGACAAAAAGAAGTTCTGTAGTGTTTCTGAAGAGCATTTTTGAAGCCCAAAGCCGGAGCCATCGCTATCTTGTTAGCGCGTCACTCCCGAATAAACAAAAATGTGCAGCGAGGCGGATTAGCTGAGGCGACGTGACGCTAACAGACAAACGGCTAGTAGTGACATCAGCGGCATTCCACCTGTCACTCAAGTGTCATAATCATTTGTTAACAAACAAATATTCATCACTTCAATGAGCTCACTGTTTCTGCCATTAATTATTACATTGTTTAAATTAATACATTTTTAGCTAACTGTGATTATATATATGTACATTTCTGAAATACATAACTTAGACACAGTTTCCTCTGATAACACATCACTCTAAATTGTAATATGGAATTTGAAACGATGTGTGTTGTGAAAAGCGCTATACAAGTAAATGTGAATTGAATTGAATACTGTAACGTTTCTGTGTAATCGACAGGTTGCCGAGTCGAGTGGACGGCACCGGTTTCGTTGTGTATGACGGGGCTGTGTTCTACAATAAAGAACGCACTCGCAACATTGTGAAATACGACCTGCGAACTCGCATTAAGAGTGGCGAAGCCATTATCGCAACCGCCAACTATCACGACACTTCGCCGTACCGCTGGGGCGGGAAAACCGACATCGACCTCGCCGTGGACGAACACGGGCTCTGGGTCATATACGCCACTGAAGCTAACAGCGGACGCCTGGTTGTTAGCCAGGTAAACTTCCTGTTTACGTCTTCTCTGCATTGTTCTGATTGGTTATTAGTGGTGCTTGCCAAAGTCATCACCATTGTTATTGCTCATACTTATTATTATTCTGGACAAAAGTTTGGCACGCTACTCCTCCTGCACCGTTTGTCATAGACCCATGAATGAGGCGTCAAATCGTGCGGATTATTGAGGAGAGGTGTGCTATGATTTTTCGGGTGTACATTACATCGTGTGCACTATGTTCGCACAGTGGACGAAAAAGCGGGCGAAAAAAGTCCCATAGACTTACCATTGCACTGGGCCTGAGAACCCCCCCTCTCTCTCTCTCTCTCTCTCTCTCTCACTCATTTGACTCATGGCTCAAGGAGCCAATAAGTAATGACCTAAAATATTCATAGCCACACCCTAGCAACCAGTTACAGCACCCTAGCAACAAACCCATAGACTTCCATTGAAAAATAAATGAGAGCATCAGAGCATCAAAGAGATACGCAAATTTGGCTCTTTTGACAGCAAACAGGACTTCCAACATGCTACACATCCTAGCAGTGAATAGCTACATGCTAATAACGACTAACTAAGTGTTAAATAACATGTTAAGAACTCCACAGTAACCATCTGTGACAAACCGCCTAGCATCACCCTAGCAACCACTCAGAACAGAAATGTACATTCTAGTTCTTTCCATAATCCGATTGGCTCGTGTCTCAGGTGAACCCGTACACGCTGCGTTTCGAGGGGACGTGGCAGACGAGCTTCGAGAAGCGCATGGCGTCCGACGCGTTCGTGGCGTGCGGCATCTTGTACGCGGTTCGATCCGTGTACCAGGACGATGACAGTGAGGTTGGCGGAGACCTGATCCTGTACGCCTACGACACGCGGCGAAACCGCGAGGAGCCGGTGAGAATCCCGTTCCCAAACCCGTACCAGCACATCTCGTCCATCAGCTACAACCCCAGAGACAACCAGCTGTACGTCTGGAACAACTACATCGTCCTTCGCTACCCGCTGGACTTCAGCCCGCCGCAGCCCACCACAGGTAACGCCTCACCATCTCAAAACACACCCTTACGGACAAATATATATGTTCCATTTCTATTACTCTATTTGTCTTGTGTGTAACTTTACTGCACTGGTGCTCTACTCCTCTCTCAGATCCTCTCTCGACGCCTCTCCTCTCCACCACTCCACCGAACTCGCTCTCCACCACGGTGTCTCTGGGCTTCAGCTCCACCTCCACCTCCACCCCGACTGTGACCTTTCACCCGGTGGGAGCCATCAACAGGGCTCCGGCAGGGCGGCCCATCACAGCCACGGTCCCGGTGACCGTCAGGCCCCCCCGCCGCCCGCAGGGGCCGCGCACACCCGTGTGTGAGAGTCGCGTGACCCGCGGGGTCCAGTGGCCCCCGACCCACCGAGGCGAGACCGTGGAGAGACCCTGTCCCAAAGGATCCCTCGGTCAGTACTTGCTTGTGTTACCATTAGGACTTTTTTTCACAAGATGTAAAATAAGTCTCTGATGTCCCCAGAGTGTGTGTGTGAAGTTTTAGCTCACAATGCCCCACAGATATTTTTATTTAGCATGTTAAAATTGTCACTTTTTGAGGGTGAGCAAAAAAATGTTGTTTTTGTCTGTCCCTTTAAATGCAAATGAGCTGCTGCTCCCGGCACAGAGGGCGGAGCTTCATGAGCTTTGCACTTTGAGCGTTGTAACTTTGCAGATGTTGTTTATGATCAAACAGCAACATTACACACTAACTAAAGTTAGAAAAGTGAAGTCATAATCAACCACCCCTTTAACGCAATTGACACAGCGTCCGTTTTCTTTTTCTTTTATCTCATCCTTTGGCAAGCGTTACATTATATGATCACGCTCTTCTTCATGCAAATGCTTTTAAACCATTCAAGCGCGACAAGACGAAAGAGAACACGTCCTGTTTATGTGAAACAGAAAGACACGCGCCAGTATCGAGGTCTCTTTCGCACTTAAACGAACATTAACACACAAAATTATGCCAAAATGTCCGTTTTGTCGAGTAACTTAAAAAAAAGTGTTTGTTATGAAAAATGCACAAAAATACTATTTTAAATTTTTATACGAAATCTATATTTTCAAAAACATGTTTTACTCTAAAACTGCAGGAAAATCAAAGCCATAAATA
>NC_136881.1:43582251-43589751 GCF_949152265.1 Phoxinus phoxinus
GATCACTCTAAACTGTAATGTGGACTCGTGCACTTTCTGTAAAGCTGCTTTGAAACGATGTGTGTTGTGAAAGCGCTGTACAAGTAAATGTGAATTGAATAGAATCGCATTGAACTAAAATTGTGAATGACACGAGACTGTGTGTGTGTGTGTGTGTGTGTGTGTGTCCATCAGGTCAGGTGAAGGTGGTCTTCACGCTCTATAAGAACCTGGGGTCGTTTCTCTCGACTCTGAACGCCACGGTGAAGACGGTTGGAGAGCCGAAGCCGGGAGGACACAGTCTGGCCGTCAACTCACACATCATCTCCGCATCCATGAACAAAGAGTCCAGTCGCGTGTTCCTGACCGAACCGGTCGAGTTCACACTGCGACACCTGCAGGTACACACACACACACACACACTCACACATCATCTCCGCATCCATGAACAAAGAGTCCAGTCGCGTGTTCCTGACCGAACCGGTCGAGTTCACACTGCGACACCTGCAGGTACACACACACACACACACACACACACACACACTCACACATCATCTCCGCATCCATGAACAAAGAGTCCAGTCGCGTGTTCCTGACCGAACCGGTCGAGTTCACACTGCGACACCTGCAGGTACACACACACACACACACACACACACACACACACACACACACACATCATCTCCGCATCCATGAACAAAGAGTCCAGTCGCGTGTTCCTGACCGAACCGGTCGAGTTTACACTGCGACAGCTGCAGGTACACACACACACACACACACACACACACACTCACACATCATCTCCGCATCCATGAACAAAGAGTCCAGTCGCGTGTTCCTGACCGAACCGTCGAGTTCACACTGCGACACCTGCAGGTACACACACACACACACACACACACACACACTCACAGACACACACACACACACACACATCATCTCCGCATCCATGAACAAAGAGTCCAGTCGTGTGTTCCTGACCGAACCTGTCGAGTTCACTCTGCGACACCTGCAGGTACACACACACACACACACACACACACACACACTCACAGACACACACACACACACACACACACACACACACATCATCTCCGCATCCATGAACAAAGAGTCCAGTCGCGTGTTCCTGACCGAACCAGTCGAGTTCACACTGCGACACCTGCAGATACACACACACACACACACACACACACACACACACACACATCATCTCCGCATCCATGAACAAAGAGTCCAGTCGCGTGTTCCTGACCGAACCGGTCGAGTTCACACTTTGACACCTGCAGGTACACACACACACACACACACACACACACACACACACACACACACACACTCACACATCATCTCCGCATCCATGAACAAAGAGTCCAGTCGCGTGTTCCTGACCGAACCGGTCGAGTTCACACTGCGACACCTGCAGGTACACACACACACACACACACACACACACACACACACATCATCTCCGCATCCATGAACAAAGAGTCCAGTCGCGTGTTCCTGACCGAACCGGTCGAGTTCACACTGCGACACCTGCAGGTACACACACACACACACACACACACACACACACACACACACGCACACACACACACACACACACACACACACTCACACATCATCTCCGCATCCATGAACAAAGAGTCCAGTCGCGTGTTCCTGACCGAACCGGTCGAGTTCACACTGCGACACCTGCAGGTACACACACACACACACACACACACACACACACACACACACACTCACAGACACACACACACACACATCATCTCCGCATCCATGAACAAAGAGTCCAGTCGCGTGTTACTGATCGAACCGGTCAAGTTCACACTTAGTTCACACTACCTAAACTAAACCTAATCTGTACGTGTGTGTGTGTGTGTGTGTGTGTCAGCTGGAGAACCACTTCAGTCCCAACTGCTCGTTCTGGAATTACTCTGAGCGCTCGATGACTGGCCAGTGGTCGTCTCAGGGCTGCAGACGAACACACAGCAACAACACACACACCACCTGCGCCTGCTCGCATCTCACCAACTTCGCTGTGCTCATGAACCACCAGCAGCCCGCCGTAAGTCTCTCTCTCACACACACACACACACACACACATGTGTTTTCTCATCATATAGGGCATTGTGTGCTGCCTGCTCTGCTCTGCCTTGACTTGATTATTATTATTCACCAGATTACATCAGACTAAACCAGACCACATCAGACTAAACCAGACCACATCAGACCACATCGGACTAAACTGTATCAGACTAAACCAGAACACATCAGACCACATCGGACTAAACCAGAACACATCAGATCACATCAGACTAAACCAGACCACATCAGACTAAACTGTATCAGACTAAACCAGAACACATCAGACCACCTCAGACTAAACCAGAACACATCAGACCACATCAGACTAAACCAGAACACATCAGACCACATCGGACTAAACTGTATCTGACTAAACCAGAACACATCAGACCACATCGGACTAAACTGTATCAGACTAAACCAGAACACATCAGACCACATCGGACTAAACTGTATCAGACTAAACCAGAACACATCAGACCACATCGGACTAAACTGTATCAGACTAAACCAGAACACATCAGACCACATCGGACTAAACTGTATCAGGCTAAACCAGAACACATCAGACCACATCGGACTAAACTGTATCAGACTAAACCAGAACACATCAGACCACATCAGACTAAACCAGACCACATCAGACTAAACCAGACCACATCAGACCACAACGGACTAAACTGTATCAGGCTAAACCAGAACACATCAGACCACATCGGACTAAACTGTATCAGACTAAACCAGAACACATCAGACCACATCGGACTAAACTATATCAGACTAAACCAGAACACATCAGACCACATCGGACTAAACTGTATCAGGCTAAACCAGAACACATCAGACCACATCAGACTAAACCAGACCACATCAGACCACAACGGACTAAACTGTATCAGGCTAAACCAGAACACATCAGACCACATCGGACTAAACTGTATCAGACTAAACCAGAACACATCAGACCACATCGGACTAAACTGTATCAGGCTAAACCAGAACACATCAGACCACATCAAAACTAAACCAGAACACATCAGACTAAACCAGACCACATCAGACTAAACCAGAACACATCAGACTAAACCAGACCACATCAGACTTTTCCCTTTTTTATTATCGTTATTAATGGTGGATGATATTAATAATTATTAATAATTATTTATATTGTTGTTTCTGTTGATATTATTATTCATTGATTTGTATATATTTTCTAAATGTATCTTGTTTTCTTTTGCTTTTTTGTAAAATGTAAAATTCGAATAAAAATACTTGCGTGTGTTTATACGTGTGCTTATGCGTGTGTTTATGCGTGTGTGGCTCACGCTCTGCTGTTCTCCCAGTATCCTGGAGGCGTTCAGGGCCTGATCCTCTTCGTCATCACGTGGGTGGGGATGGTGATCTCTCTGGTGTGTCTGGCTCTCTGCATCTCCACCTTCTGCTGTCTGAGGGGTCTTCAGAGTGACCGCACCACCATCCACAAGAACCTCTGCCTCACGCTCTTCATCTCACAGCTGCTCTTCCTCATCGGCATGGACAAGACACACTACACCGTGAGTTTACCAGGACCGGACCTGCTCAGAACACATCAGACTAAATCAGACCACATCAGACCATATCAGACTAAACCAGACCACATCAGACTAAACCAGACCATATCAGACTAAACTGTATCATATATCAGACAATATCAGACAACATCAGACCATATCAGACTAAATCAGACCACATCAGACTAAACCAGACCACATCAGACTAAACCAGACTAAATCAGACCACATCAGACTAAACCAGACCACATCAGACTAAACCAGACCATATCAGACTAAACTTTATTAGATATCAGACAATATCAGACTAAATCAGACCACATCAGACTAAATCAGACCACATCAGACTAAACCAGACCACATCAGACTAAACCAGACCACATCAGACTAAATCAGACCACATCAGACCATATCAGACTAAACCAGACCACATCAGACCATATCAGACTAAACCAGAACACATCAGACCATATCAGACTAAACCAGACCACATCAGACCATATCAGACTAAACTAGACCACATTATACAAAATCTGACCACCTGAGACCATATGAGACTAATCTGTATCAGATATCAGACAATATCAGACCACATCAGACTAAACCAGACCACATCAGTCTAAACCAGACCACATTATACAAAATCTGACCACCTGAGACCATATCAGACTAAACTGTATCAGATAGCAGACAATATCAGACCACATCAGACTAAACCAGACAACATCAGACTAAACCAGACCACATCAGACCATATCAGACTAAACCAGAACACATCAGACCATATCAGACCACATCAGACCATATCAGACTAAACCAGACCACATCAGACCACATCAGACTAAACCAGACCACATCAGACCATATCAGACTAAATCAGACCATATCCAGACTAAACCAGACCACATCAAACTAAACCAGACCACATCAGACTAAACCAGACCACATTATACAAAATCTGACCACCTGAGACCATATCAGACTAAACTGTATCAGATAGCAGACAATATCAGACCACATCAGACTAAACCAGACAACATCAGACTAAACCAGACCATATCAGACTAAACCAGAACACATCAGACCATATCAGACTAAATCAGACCACATCAGACCATATCAGACTAAACCAGACCACATCAGACTAAACCAGACCACATCAGACCATATCAGACTAAATCAGACCACATCAGACCATATCAGACTAAACCAGACCACATCAGACCACATCAGACTAAACCAGACCACATCAGACAATATCAGACCACATCAGACTAAACCAGACCATATCAGACTAAACCAGACCACATCAGACTAAACCAGACCACATCAGACTAAACCAGAACACATCAGACCATATCAGACTAAATCAGACCACATCAGACTAAACCAGACCACATCAGACTAAACCAGACCACATCAGACTAAACCAGACCACATTATACAAAATCTGACCACCTGAGACCATATCAGACTAAACTGTATCAGATATCAGACAATATCAGACCACATCAGACTAAACCAGACCACATCAGTCTAAACCAGATCACATTATACAAAATCTGACCACCTGAGACCATATCAGACTAAACTGTATCAGATAGCAGACAATATCAGACCACATCAGACTAAACCAGTCCAAGTAAGACCGCATTAGACTAATCCAGACCTCATCAGCTCACGCGTCAGGTGTGTGTGTGTGTGTGTGTGCGTGTGTAGGTTGTGTGCCCGGTCCTGGCGGGCCTGCTGCACTTCTCTCTGCTGTCGGTGTTCTGCTGGCTCTGCATGGAGACGGTTCAGCTGTATGTGCTGATGGTGGAGGTGTTCGAGAGCGAGACGTCCCGCCGCAAGTACTACTACCTCTCCGCGTACGGCTTCCCCTCGCTAGTGGTGGCCATCTCCACCGCCATCGACTACAGGAGCTACGGAGGAGCCAAAGCGTGAGTGTGTTTCCCTCCGGATGACATCCGCGCGCGCGTGTGTGTGTGTGTGTAATACATCTTCTGTGTGTTTGTAGCTGCTGGTTGAGGGTGGATAACTACTTCATCTGGACGTTTATCGGCCCCGCCTCCCTCGTTATCCTGGTGAGACTCATTTTAATGCACCGGCTCATAAAATACATAATTTACAAATACATCATACTTTTTGTAAGAGTGTTTGTAACGGTGAACCACTGCAGTACTCATGCTAACTTGCGTGTATAGTTAGTGTTATATATGCATGGTGTATGCAGATGGACAGAGCTTACAAAACTGCACCAGGGCTGCCAACTCTCACGCAAGCGACACTTCACACACTCTTTTCATTCATTTCCTCACGCAGAGAACAATCCCGAAGCTAAGAGGACACTGACACCGACAGACAACACAGAGGAGGTTACTATACTGATATGAAACACACTCTCAGCTCTCAGATTCTATCAATTTTATTACGAAATTCAAACAATAAATACCGTTTTGGCGCTTGTTAATGTGACGTGACAGATCGCTAGCGCCTCAGTTCAAGCGGCACGTGAACCGATCATCTCTTACTCTTTATAGTAAATCAATAGTGAATGAACAATAGGTATGTTGAAACATACAGTACAACTTATGTATATTCCTCATACATAATATCAATCAATCAGTGTTTTCAACCGTGGAACGAGGTCAATAACAGCTGGAGAACTGTATAACGTTACGTTACCTCAGGAAAGCCATAATGGCCATAGCACGTTAGTTAGCTAGAGAGATTCGCCATAGAGAGGAGTATTTTGCTAAATATGTGCACTATATTACATATTTATTATATTTGTACTTATATTATTAAAAAATTATATCTTTGTTATTATAATAAAAATATTTTATATGTTATTTTTAACCTTTAATAATAATTCCAGCTGACAGGGTCTCTGTATGTTTACAGCATTAGGTGAGATTTATTTATTTTTTTGAGAAAAATGAACATGTATGATTCTGTACCTAATATTTATCCAAATTAATTGATATTGAATCAATGGAATAAAATCACAGGAATTTAATAGAATTTAAATGTGTGTCAAGCACTAATAAAAACAGTAGAAACATCCAGTCATTATACCATGGCAAACACATGTTGTCACTAAATAAATTCTGTTTAGTTACCAAATGTTTTGACATGTTTTTTTTTTTACCCCCCCAATCCAAACCCCCCGTTTCCATAATTCTCACTCCAAGCTAAACTCAAACGTTGGCAGCCCTGATTGCACTATTTTATATGATATGAACTGTATGATATTGCTGAATTGAGTTTCTTCTGAATGACGTTGGCTCTCTTAAGCTGGTCTGACCTTTGACCTCGTGTGTTTAGCTGAACCTGGTGGTGCTGGTCATCACTGTGCACCGGATGCTGCGGCACTCCACCGTCCTGAAGCCGGACTCCAGCCGCTTCGACAACATCAAGTGAGAATCACGGGTCTCTGCTTATCGTGACGTTGCTACGAGCTTTCATCCCTTGTTCTCGGCTCTCTAGGAGATTTTCTTTCAGCCGGAATATAAAGCATTACCACATCTGCAGTGAGGCAGGTCCAGAATGCACTGCTTCAGATCTGACATTTATGTTATGGTGTAATTCAAACTCTATTACAGTGCGTTGTGGAGTCTCTGCTCTCTTCATGCGAGGATCTCTATCTGTGTGGACGTCAAGTGAGATCGCTGTGTTTTAGTCCCTGCAGGATCATGTGATCGCAATAATTAAAGTCTTGAAGTTGCTTTAGAGCTCTACTATATCATCGGTTCCCAACAGGGGGGTCGCGGCCCACACGGGGGCGTCAGCGAGCTCTGTCGGGGGTCGCGTCATATTTTGAAAAGTTTTGAGCAATGAGCATTAAATAAAAGTCCTTAACTTTTTTCTGTTCAAA
>NC_136881.1:43594751-43664751 GCF_949152265.1 Phoxinus phoxinus
ATCGATGAATATTAACTTGTGGGCGTTTCAAGGACTATTTATGGGCTACTATGGGCGTGACATGAAGCCGCAAAAGCTGCGCTACATTTAGAACTGATTGTGATTTATTAATGGGAAAACTGCGTAGGATGTGCGTGCGCACGGTTTTATAAATCCGAATATTTCTGTGCGTACGCACGTCCTATGTTTCATCCGTACGCCACTTCTGACGCAAATCCTACGCAAAGTTTTATAAATGAGGCCCCAGGACTTTTGTCGCACTTGAACCGCGAATACAGACAAATAAATGAATGGATTCGAGGAGTTTTGTGGTTGAAATGTAAAAAAGTAACAAATCCTTCCCTTGCGGGTCAATTTGACCCCTTTAGGAATGTATGGAGTGTGAGGAATGCTTCAGTACACATAGAAAAAGCTAAAAATGCTCAAAATTCCAACTAAAAATGCTCAAACTTTACGGAAAAAATATTTTATAATGTCTACACATGACATCTGAATGCAAACTGTAGAGATCTGACTTTAGGACCCAGCGGAACAGCTCATTTGCTCCATATAGAGATATAAGGAGTATTAAGGACATCTAGAGTCATGAAATATCCTCTTATATTATTGTTTTCCACAAGAGGTCGGCAAAGATATTTTGAGCTGAATTAAAAGGTTTAAGCTTTAAGTTGTAACTTAAATTACAAAATTATTATTTGCTTATGTAAAGGTAAATAAAATAAAAAATTACAAAAAATCTCCCCAAAAAAATATTATCAAAATGAAATAAAATAAGCTTTCTGGAAAAAAAAGAAAAAAAGAAGTATAATTTTAAAATTTTAGGGCTTCGGGTCATTTTGACCCGTGAGGGAAAGATTTGTTACGCGGGAAGGATGAAGGTTAAGCTCCTAACCGAATGTTCAAACTAAAAAGTAATGTTGACATTTAATTAATAAAATCGTGTTGTGTAAAGAAGCATTTCTCTCTCTCTGTCCTGTAGAGGGCACCCTGTCGCGCAGCCGTGAGTCATGTGGTCTGGAGGGAGTCCGACTGAACGGGAACTACAACAACAGCTACTCGCTGCACGGAGGGAGCTCGGATCTGCTGGGGGGCGTTCCCGTGGGGTCAGGGGGCGTGTCCGGTGAAGTCAGCCCCGCCCTTTTGACACCCAGAGGGGCGGAGCCTTCAACCGGTTTGAGGCGGAATCTTTCGGACGCGGCGGCGTTGGAGAAGATGATAATATCCGAGCTGGTGCAGAGTAACCTGCGCCCTTCCACCGATCGATACGGCAATGGAACGAATTCGACAATGTCGAATTACGCCACGTCGACGGGTCATCGGGAGCCTCCGCAACGGCCCTTGCCCCGCCCACCTCCGCCACCCCCGCAGGATGAGGACGAGCTGCTGTACAAAGCCCTGGAAAAGCCACGCCTCCCGGATAAACCCCGCCTCCCTGATAAACCCCGCCTCCCGGATAAGCCCCGCCTTCTTGAGCACGCCCAGTCCGTGTTCTACCAGAGCGAGGAGGACTCGGAGAGCTTCTCAGCGGAGATCACAGACGGCGTGGGCGGGGCCGGACCTGACTCCGCCTCCCTGTACGCACGGGACCGCGATTCGTCCTATCCCGACAGCAGTCCTGAGGCGCTGGGGGCGGAGCCTCACCCCACGCTCCCGCCGGACGAGCTGTACTTCAGCCAGGGACGTCAAGCGCACATCTCCGCCTTCTACCAGCCTCCGCCTCGCAGGACCAACGACGAGCCTCGACTGGGACTCCAGCCCTCGCAGGGGGACGGCGACGGACAAATGCAACTGGTGACCAGTCTGTGACTAGGGCGCTGGTGACCAGGACACGCAGATCTGGAGGAGGACAATGAGGGGGGATGACTTCGACATCATCATCATCGAGATCAGTATCAGGGCGAATCCCAAAGAAACCTCATGTCCGGCTCGTACCTCACTCCCAAAATCCTAAGAAAGACTTCCGTTCTGAAATATGAACCAGACGTGTTTTCGAAACCTCTTGTCTGGCTCGTACCTCACTCCAAAAATCCTAAGAAAGACTTCCGTTGTGAAATACGAACCAGACGTGTTTTTGAAACCTCATGTCCGGCTCGTACCTCACTCCAAAAATCCTAAGAAAGACTTCCGTTGTGAAATATGAACCAGACATGTTTTCGAAACCTCATGTCCGGCTCGTACCTCACTCCCAAAATCCTAAGAAAGACTTCCGTTGGGAAATATGAGCCAGACATGTTTTCGTTGAGATTCCTGAATCAGTATGAAGCTACTTGCAGATAACGATAAACAATTGTGGCTTGTCCTCAGATCTCCCAAAAGGAGCATTGTGGTGAAAGCCTTGGGAAGATCCCTGTTTAGATGATGATGATGATGATGATGATGATGATAAAGATGATGTTGGCTTCCTCCTCCACGTCTCTGTTTCCTGGTCGCCCGCACACCCACCCTGCTCATCTCACTGCCATTCAAGCACATCAGTCTGTCCTTTCTAAGAAGTCGTCTTCTTATCGGGTAGTTTTTCCTCCATTCGTGCATCCTCCATCTCTTCCCTGCTGAGAAACCCAGTTTAAACCAGTCTGAGGTGGTTATCCGGTCTCCCGTCCTGGGATGCGTTTACCAAAGCCAACTATGGTCGCAAGTTCTGTCGTTATCAATAGAGTTCAATGGAAATTGCGAGTATAGTTGGCCAACAATGCTTTTTGGGAAACGCACCCCTAGCCGAGCTGGTTTGTTTGCTGGTTTTGGGTGGAAGACCATCTGAAAACCACCTCAGGCCGGATTAAGCTGGTTTTCAGCAGGATCTCTTTCGTTCAGGGTGGTGTATGAGTGTCAGACCTTTATCAGAATGTGATAACACTTACACCAGAGACCGCAGCTCTTATACATGCCAAAAAAATCACACACTTACACTCTTGGGGAGTGGCTACAGTCGGGGGTCACGCTCTCAACGTCACAGAGGTCAAAGGTTACGAGTCACGTCAACCAGACTATTGTTTTTCAGCAGCGTGGCGGATAAAAGAACACAAACGAACTGCCAACCAATCGTCTGCTTAGGTGTTGACACCGACCAATCACTTTGCCGGGTTTTGAGGACGTTGACACAAAGCTCCGCCCCCTTTCCTGTGTTTAAGTAGGTTGATCAAGGATTTGATGATGTTCAACCGAGCGACGGGTGCTCGCAAACTTCCTGTAAATACGAACTGAGAGACGCGATGTCTCTGGACATGCTTCTCTTTCACTTATGAGTTTATGGTTGAAAAAAGTCTTAAAGAATATGTAGATGATCTGATGACACTGTCTCCTCTTTCGGTCTTTTTCTCACTCTGTCTCTTTCGGTCTTTCTCGCTCTCTGAGAGTGTTTCATGTAAAAAAGATAAGAAATGTTTTTTAACCAAAATAAAATGGATAAAAGCAAATAGATGCTGTACTCTTCTTCAACGAACCTTCCTAAATAACCTAATGGTAAATATCGTTTAGCAGGTCAAGATTCAGCTGGTGAACAGGTATATCGTTCACCAAGAGGTCAAGGTTCAGCTGGTGAACAGGCATATCGTTCAGCAGGAGGTCAAGGTTCAGCTGGTGAACAGGCATATCGTTCAGCAGGAGGTCAAGGTTCAGCTGGTGAACACGTATATCGTTCAGCAGGAGGTCAAGGTTCAGCTGGTGAACAGGTATATCGTTCACCAGGAGGTCAAGGTTCAGCTGGTGAACAGGCGAATCGTTCAGCAGGAGGTCAAGGTTCAGCTGGTGAACAGGTGTATAATTTATCAGGAGTTTAAGGTTCAGCTGGTGAACAGGTATATCGTTCAGCAGGAGGTCGAAGTTCAGCTGGTGAACAGGTATATCGTTCAGCAGGAGGTCAAGGTTCAGCTGGTGAACAGGTATATCGTTCAGCAGGAGGTCGAAGTTCAGCTGGTGAACAGGTATATCGTTCAGCAGGAGGTCAAGGTTCAGCTGGTGAACAGGCGAATCGTTCAGCAGGAGGTCAAGGTTCAGCTGGTGAACAGACATATTGTTCAGCAGGAGGTCAAGGTTCAGCTGGTGAACAGGCATATCGTTCAGCAGGAGGTCAAGGTTCAGCTGGTGAACAGGCATATCGTTCAGCAGGAGGTCAAATTTCAGCTGGTGAACAGGCATATCGTTCAGCAGGAGGTCAAGGTTCAGCTGGTGAACAGGTATATCGTTCAGCAGGAGGTCAAGGTTCAGCTGGTGAACAGGTGTATCGTTCAGCAGGAGGCCAAAGTTCAGCTGGTGAACAGGTATATCGTTCAGCAGGAGGTCAAGGTTCAGCTGGTGAACAGGTATATCGTTCAGCAGGAGGTCAAGGTTCAGCTGGTGAACAGGTATATCGTTCAGCAGGAGGTCAAGGTTCAGCTGGTGAGGTATATCGTTCACCAGGAGGTCAAGGTTCAGCTGGTGAACAGGTATATCGTTCACCAGGAGGTCAAGGTTCAGCTGGTGAACAGGTATATCGTTCAGCAGGAGGTCAAGGTTCAGCTGGTGAGGTATATCGTTCACCAGGAGGTCAAGGTTCAGCTGGTGAACAGGTATATCGTTCACCAGGAGGTCAAGGTTCAGCTGATGAACAGGTATATCGTTCACCAGGAGGTCAAGGTTCAGCTGGTGAACAGGTATATCGTTCACCAGGAGGTCAAGGTTCAGCTGATGAACAGGTATATCGTTCAGCAGGAGGTCAAGGTTCAGCTGGTGAACAGGTATATCGTTCAGCAGGAGGTCAAGGTTCAGCTGGTGAACAGGTATATCGTTCAGCAGGAGGTCAAGGTTCAGCTGGTGAACAGGTAGATGTCAACAAGCGCTTTTCTATGTTTGGGGACATTCAGAAGCAGCCATGCTTTTGGATGAGAAGCAATTTTTGTGATTTTTAGCATCCTGAGAGTATTAAATGAGAGTATTAAATCTTATTTTTGCAGTATGTCAAATGCATAACCTGTAGGAAATGCACCAGCTATCTTATCGAATTTCTGAGAATCTTTATAAAAAGATCTTTATTTTACAGTACAATAGCATTATTATAATAGTAATATTTCTCTATTGGTTTAATTTTTATAATATAAGTAATTGCATAAAATATGTATTTATTATTATAATCGTATTTTAATTTTTTGTTCTAAGCTGATCACATGCCTAGTTTAGGGACATGCATCATCATCATCATCATCATCGGTGTTGGTTGGGGTTTGTGTTTTAACGACGAGGCCGACGTCTGGTTTTTATCTTTCAGGTTCAGGACTTGTTTTGTCATTTAAAATAATTTTTTACACAGAAGTTATATTAAAAGCAGCTCTATTTTGTAATCCGTTCTCAAACACTCATCCACACATTAACCACAGACACATGAGGATGATGAGATATGATGACATACATCAGTGAGGGTGATGGGAATCTCTTCTGTAAACGCTTCAAAAGAAAGAGGTGAGTCACAGATGTTATGACATTAAACCACATCATCTGACTCGAATAAAACTAGCTCACTGAGATATTATTTTTAACCTGACAAAATATTTCATAAGGGTTATTTATAAACCCTGGGATAATTCATTAACACGTTACCCACATGCAACCGAGCAACTGGAGCTGATCAATGACTAATTATCCTCTTTTAATATAAAGTCACGGATGAAGCCGTAAACCATGATTGAACATTGACCTTTATCACAGTTGCTCTTCACATGTCTTTCAATGCTATCACTGCAGAAAAGATTGTGTTGATAAGTTTTTAATCACATTAAGTGTCTTTAAACTTGTTTTTCCAGTTAAATACTTAAAAGAGTTGTTCATTTCAGAATTTGAATTCCCTGATTATAGTGACTTCAATGGTCCAGCGGGTCGAAGGTCCAGATGTGAGTTTCAGTGCAGCTTCAAGTCTCCACACGATCCCAGCCGAGGAATAAGAGTCTCATCGAGACAAACCAGCAGACTTTTTATAACAAAACTAAAAATGTATATACTTTTTATTTACAAATGCTCGTCTTGCACTAGCTGTGATGCGCCACACATTACGTAATCAAGTTGAACGTTCTCTATATGGAGAAAAATCCTGGATTTTTTTCCTCAAAAACCTTCATTTCTTTTCGACTGAAGAAAGAAAGACATGACGGTACGGGATAATTCATTAAGAAGTAACACTTGTTTTTAACTTGATACAACAGTAATATTATTATGCAATAATTTGAGACATTTCTCCTTTTAAATAACTGTTTTGCTATTAAGGGTTCTTTAATTTTGAGGAAAGAACCCTAGAGTTCTGTATTGATCCCCATTGAACCTTTTTTTTCTCTGAGTCTAAATTATTGAGTGTTTAATTAACAATTCCAACCAAACATGTAATGGACCAAAAGCGATTTAGTCTGTTTTTAATAGTTATAATTATTAAAAACAAGACCCGTCTCACCATGAAGCCCCTGCTGGTAGAAGACATAACTACATCACCTTTGTTTAAATATTTTTTTAAATCAAAAATAATTTTTTATAACAGTTGTTTTAAAAGTTAAAAGCTTAAAAAGTCGATCATCCGGTTGTAGCGAGAAATTTCACTTTATAATATTTTAAGGACAAGTTGTAATAGAGGCCAGGGTTGCAGTGGTTGCCTCGCTAACTGGGGTTCGTGACAGGCCTACAAGTATTAACTTAATAAGTCATACACAATGATACTCTAAATGAAACACTTCCCGATATAGATTAAATATTTGATTTGTTTACATGCACGTCATGACTGTCGTGGGAAACTGTTAAGTTTGGTTTGTTAATTAAGGATAAAAAGCTATAGTTGTAATACATAATGTGTTGCTTTTGCTGAAATTTTACATACACAAATGTATACACACACACATAGGCTATATATATATTGTTTTTAAGGAGGAATGTCAAGTATATTTGGAGACATTGAAAGGGATGAAAAGTCCTAAAGCAGTGAATTTGAAAAAACTTCCTACTGTTTTTTTTTTACCTGTTTTTTTCTTTTTCTTTCTTTTTACTTTGTCTTTAACTTACTTTTACTGTTGAGAACGTTATGTATATTGTGTTGTGTTGATTAAATGTAAGCTCAGTCTTCTTTGCAAAACTTTCAGTTATTAATGCCTTTCTTTTCTACAAATACATGAATACAAAATAATAATAATAATAAAAAACATGCACGTCATGTGACCATTAACCGACATCAGAGAACCCTGAACATTATGTGCTAGTTATTCAACTCTTTATGTGTAATTTGATGCGATTATTCAATTTGATTTCAAAATCTCAGTGCTGCTGCAAAAGAAAATATTTACAACCCGTTGCAGAAACATTTGCTCTGAGGAAAACCATGAGTGTAACGCGCCACAGCTCCAGTAGAGGTCGCTCGTCAGCGGGAGTCTCCAGCGGTCGTCACACGTATGGCGGGAAACACCACATGCACCGCGTGCTGTAATCCGGACTCGGCATGAAGATCATGAAGAACTCATCGGAGACTACAGTGAAGGAATCCTCTCCTCTGCAGGTCAGGGCTTGTGACACACACTTGCTGTGATTTCGATTTATTTGATATGTGTGAAACGCCCTTAAAGTTTACTTTCTTGGAAGTTATTCTTATAAAATATCACGAGCTTGTGGTGATTGAATAGCTATCTGCCCTTAAATGACCAGAGACACAGACTGTGTCCAGAAACACACCCAACTCTTACTAACATTACAGTACATATTTCCAGCGTGCATATCTTGATGGTGCAATATTGTGTAGAATATATTACGTTTCCCAAAATCAGGGGCGGACTGGCCATCGGGAGCACCGGGACATTTCCCGGTGGCAGACGATCAGCCTGGCATGTGATAGGCTGGTGTGCAACTACGAATTAATTGACGGATCTCTCAATCGACGAATCATAATGGCGGAGTGAAAATGACAATCCCACCCAACGTCACGAAGCACTGCCTAATATCTGACTAAATAGTTCAAAAAATGGAGCGTAAACGCAAAGGAGGAGCAGAGGGAGCGTTTAAAAAGGAAAAAAAGCCCTGGCCACAGACGCAGCTGCAAAATCTCAGCCATGTTCGCCAGTAAGGGAACAGGTCGGTCAAGATTACATTTACATTATATTTGTAATAATTTGGCAGACGAACGCTTTCATCCAAATAGTGTTAATTTCGTCAGACGAGACGAGACTAAAAATGTTCGTCAACGACCTTTTTTTCCATGACTAAGACGAGACGATGACGAGACTGCCCCAATGTCCAAAAACGCTGACTAAGACTAAATTAACATGCATTATTGTTGACGAAAAAAGACGAGAATGTTTTGTATAAAATAAAAACTAAGATAAAATCTCTCTTCATTTTCGTCTCCAATCGTCTCTACTTGCCATCATCAGGAGAATATTCATCTGTTATGAACAGATTACTGTTAAAAACTAGTTGCATTAAAAAAATCTATTACATTTTTTTCAGGTAATTATGACATTTAACCAATATTTGAGATGTGTGAAACACTATTTGACTGAAATGGTTATCAGAAATAATCTCAGAAATAATTTGTTATTTAAAAAAAAGACTAAAATGTTTTAACTAGAAATATTGAGTTTCTTTTGACTAAAATTAGAAGACTAATTAAAATTTGACTAAAATAACGAGACTTTTAGTCGACTAAAACTTGACTAAGATACCTTGAGTTTCTTTTGACTAAAACTAGACTAAGATGACGAGACTTTTAGTTGACTAAAACTAAGACTAACTAAGACATTTGGCACAAGACTAAGACTAAATTAAAAATAGGTGACAAAATTAACACTACATACAAATCACTTAGATAATCACAATAGATCAAATTAAACCAACAAACGAGCAACAATATGTAAGTGTCAAGTCTCGTTTCGTCTACATGTAGCATATTTTTAATATAATAAATAAAAATGTATAAAAAGTAGACAGAATAGTGTTAGTGGGTCAAATTGTTTAAATAATAAATAAATCAAGTAGATGGTATGGAAAAGAATACAGTGTTAGTTATTTCGATTAGTCTACAATATGTAGCCTACAATGTTTGTTTGTTTATTTATTTATTTTGAAAAGGTGACGAAGGAAGCAACAGTAGCACTAGAGCTGCCAATGCTCCTGCTGTTGAGCTAGAGGTGGTGGACAGTGAGTTTTTAAGGGTTATTTTTTTATTCATTTATATTGCATCTGGTAGTCTACCTGTTACATTAATAGGGTTAGCCTACAAGTTTATCAGTCCAGTAGATTACATGAATATGGTGGTGGTGACTGCAGCAGCAGAGGTGGCCTGGCAGTGGAGTCAAATTCCCGGCCTGAATTATTGTCCCAGTCCGCCACTGCCCAAAATGCAATGCACTTGACTTTCCATTCCAAGACATTTTTTGGCCTCTTGACTCATTATTTGATCAAAATGATCATTATTTACCTAAATGCAAATAAAAGTGCATAAAAAAATTACTTTTTGAATAGTCTGATAAAGGAATATTGAGTGCACACATGGCAGTGAGCAGATGGCGTGTTTCCCTTCAAATGTTGTAAGACTGAATTATTGCCTGAGACATGAGGGAAGTCAAGCCCTGTGACTCACTGCTCAGCGATAAAACAACCCAGAACACACACACACACACACACACACACACACACACACACACACACACACACACACACACACAGAAAGAAAGAATAATACAGAATACAGAACTCACTGAACTGTGAATAATGTGAGGAAAGATTTGAGCACATCGTTGACTGAATTAGGGGTATTGGGGTTTTAAATGCTGATTCTTACAGTTTTTCTTACAGTCTCTGTCCATTATTAGCATCCGTTGTTCAAAACAGGTAATCTGACCTTTGACCTGTTTATAGGCCTATACTACAGTAAAGCAGTGATTGGTTAAGCGATTAGTGTTTGCACATGTGTGTGTGTGTGTGTTAGGTAGAGAATTGTGTGTAGTGTTTTGAAAAAAGTGTTTTATGCAATTGATAACGGAGTCAAAGGCTGAGGAATAGCTCATGGTTTTGGAGATTCGGTGTGTAGTTTTGCACTTTGAGTGACAGGTTTCAAAAACCGTGTGACATGAAAAGATTTTGTGTGTAAGCATTTGGAAAAAACTGTAAAAATCACATTAGCTTCTTCCAGTCCTGAATATGTGCCGCTTCTGTATTTTACTGTTTCTTATTGGAAAACTAATAATGTGTTGCAAATCATGTCAGCATGAAGTCACCAGAGCTTCAGAGTCAGAATGAGGAAGTTATCAATGTGACTGACCGATTAACTATTACTGGTGTCAGAAACTGCTGAGTCCCTGGCATTTTCATGCACAACAGTATATATATATCTATATATATGATAAACGATGTTATTTTTTCCTTCAGACAACAATTGCATAAGCCAGATGTGTTTTGAAGGCCTCATGGCCCACATGAGTGTAAGAAATCTGTGAGAGCGGCGATTTCCTAAATACGTTCTCTTTGCACTATGTAACAAATGTAAATTATTATATTTATTACAATTATTAAATGGATGCCGCCTTATTGGGACAATCCCTACCCCTAATCCTAAAGTATAAAGTATATTTTTTGTTTTGAAAAATCCCTCCTCAAGTCAAGTCATCTTCATTTATATAGCGCTTGTAGATGTAGATTGTTGTGGAAAATACAGGGAATATATTTGTTTCAATTCACAATATGAACAGCTGTTCACTTTGACTTTAGCCTATATAAGTAATGTTTAGAACATGATGTTATCTGTTCTGACATGCAGTGTGAAAGCATTTGCAATGTAGATTATTTCAAAGCTGCTTTACAGAGATAAACGTATAATTTAAGGTAACAGATTGTTTAGGCTTTATAGCGGTTCTTGAATAAAGATATTTTCCAGCTAAAGTTAGTTTTGATTGATTCACTTCCGTCGCAACGATCATTAGTTATTAAATTAGAGGCCGCTAATGACGACATCGCTCTCTCTACACAGACTTTAAACTGAACCTGTGAGAAACGCTGATGGCGCTCACGTGCGCATCAAGAATTAATTCTATAGTTATGTGTGTTTGAATATATGTGCGCATGTTTGTAATTCCCTACAAACCAAGCCTTATCAAACTACTTGTCTTCCCTTAAAAAATTGTAGACAGAATTTTATCACTTTGGGGTAGATACGCAAAACCGAAATTATCCCGACAACGCTTTATCTGTAGAGTGGTAAACGGTAACCCATGTAAATATATGTGTATTCGCTCATGCTAGAGTTGTACAAATGCGGGTACTTTCTAACCAATCTCTCGTCTATATAGGCCTCCATTGTCGCTGTAGCTTGCATGCGTTCCAGTTTGTTCTGTTTATGTAGTTTTTTGACAACCTGGTGAATCGACGCCCCCAGCGCACGGTTGCCACCTAGTGGATAAACTAATTACTGCAGAGAAATGAAATGCGCATGTGCGACCTGACGAACTTCGCGTCAAACGTATAACAAGTGAAGTATACCTTGGCCTTAACCCTAACTGATAAACACTTTATTATTAAACACGTTAGACACTTTATTTCCACTTTTAGAATATTTCTTAATTTTTATTGAAAGTAAATGCCTTTCCGATCTGATATGTGATGGGCTCGAACTTGGGTTGATTTGGGTCAAGAGTATCTGCCCCGCGCCGCACCCTTACACTCATCCTACTGTTGATATTAAATCGTTTCCATAATTTCAGACGTCAGCGGCCAGAGTTTGCGTCTTGTTGCCCACTGAGTCAAGCATTTTTGTACTAATGATCATGGAAGAATTTAAATTTTTTGTAGCATGTTTCCCGTCTGAGGAGAAATAAAAATATCACTTGGGAAAGAGTTGATTGTCCTTGGAAAGTTATTGATCTTGCCTCTGAGAAAGGGTGTACCCCCACATGGCAGGTTTCCACAAATAGAGAGAAAGGTGAGAGAAGTAAAACTAAGAGGAAGTTGCTTAGTCACTGAGAAACAACTACAGATAAGAAAAAAACACAAGAATGTCTCCCTGGCCAGAGACCAATTCAGATGTCCTGCAAGCTGTGATTCTTTAAAGGGGTGGTTGATTATGATTTCACTTTTCTTACTTTACTTAGTGTGTAATGTTGCTGTTTGAACATAAACAACATCTGCAAAGTTACAAAGGTCAAAGTTCAGAGCAAAGGGAGATATTTGCTTTTACAGAAATCTCTTTTTAAGAACTACAACAAACGGCTGGTAGGAACTACACAAGCTTCCTCCCGGGTTAGTGACATCACCAACCCTAGAATTTACATAAACCCCGCCCCCGGAACACGATTTATAGATTATCATGACAGAATATGCTGATCAATGACTAGAAGATAACTACACATAATCTACATAAATTCATCAACTAACCATTCAGAAATGTTTTCTACATGTTGTTCACACTTTGAACATAAAAGGCTAAAAGTTTAAAAAATGTACAGTGCATGTCTGTGAGAGGTCATCAAAGCTGCTACCACACACACACACACACACACACACACACACACACACACACACACACACACACACACACACGCTGGTGAAGCTCCGCCCCCTGTGCCGGGAGCAGCAGCTCATTTGCATTTAAAGGGACAAACACAAAACGAGGCGTTTTGAAAAAAAGTGACAATTTTAACATGCTATATAAAAATATATTTATAATATATTTATAATAAGGATTCAAATTAATCCATAAAATATTATTTTACATCTTGTGAAAAGGGCATTACACCACCCCTTTAATAAAAGAATAAATTCTAGATTAAAATCAGCAATTAAAATGCAACACTGACCATATAACTTCAGTTTTCCCAGAACACACGATGATGTGACTAAACGGTGATAGAGCAACAAAAAGAGCATTATTAGCACGATTCTGAAAGCCCACGTGTATTATTCTGTTACAGAGCTAAGAATGTTTTTAAATATGTGTAGCTACAAATATGATTATTATGAAACACCACTGACATCCAGTTTACTAACATTTATTCTGTGCCAAGTGAAAAGTAAATAAATTAAATTAGGGCCCACAGCGTCTTACCCGCTTAACCACTGGGCGGCAGTGGCTCAGTGGTTCATGTAGGTTGTCTACAAACCGGAAGGTTGGTGGTTCAATCCCCAGTTCCACCTGACCAAGTGTCGAGGTTAGGGATGGCGAAAACTAAAAAAAAATTTGACCGACCACCGAGCCTCATTAGCCGGTTGAAACTGGTTTACCGATTAGTTTAAAATATGCTACGCTATTTGAAATAACAGCCATTTCGAGCCGCGCCTGCAATTAAGCAACTCTGTTGCATCTCTCCGCCGTTCTGCCTCCCGCTCACACACACACACACCCCGGCGCCACCCTCCCGCTCACACACACACACACACACACACACACACTACCCCGGCGCCGCCCTTCCACTCACGTCACTTTTTTAAAATCCCCAACAGCGCGAATGAGTCCCGCAAACGCGTCGCCGAGGAGCTTGTATGCAGGGCCGGATTAAGAGTTCAGGGGCCCCTGGGCACAATGACTTGGAGGACCCCCCCCCCCCCCCCCTTCTTAACTTAATATACAAATTAAATAAACATATTTTTATTTTTTCAGCTACAGTATGTGTATTTAACAGCATTGAAGAAAGTCATTAAATGATATGAAATATGAAAATAAAACACAACATAGACACAACACTGTATAAATTGTACATTGATTCTTATTAAAGCTACTATTAAAGTTCTCAGTCAAGAGTGAGGGATTTGCTCTTTATATTTTGTTGTTTTATTAACAGGGAACTTTTTAATTGTCATCATTTAGCCTACTCTCTCAAGCCGTTTCAAACCCAAATAAGTCTCCCTCTTCTGTTGAAAATAAAAGTTATTTGGAAGAATGTGGGTAACCAAACAGTTGATGTACCCCAGTGACTTCCATAGTTTTTTCCTACTATGGTCAATGGGGACCAGCAACCGCCCGGTTAGCCACACTCCTCAAAATATCTTCTTTTGTGTTCAGCACAAGAAATACATTAATACATGTATGGAACAACATTAGAGTGAGTAAGTAAATAATGACATCATTTTTATTTTTGGGTAACTGTCCCTTTAAGGACAAGCGGCAGCATGTTTACTATTAGGGCTACTGTCTCTTTAAGATCTGCGCGCGACGAGTCTAATATACACGCATTTGACAGGCAGATTTTTTTCTTATTTTTTTCTACTGTTCTTTCACTTTAGACATAACCAACTTTGTTTATGTAAACCTTGTGTGTATTTGACAGTATTAGAGCAATAAGACTCGAAAGATAACTTAGTCCAGTAACAGACGCTGTTAGACAGGCTTTAGTGCATGTACGCGTCGGGGTGTAACGTTATTGCGCTCAGAAAATCGCCCGTTAGAACAGCGCATCAGCAGCGAATGACATGTTTAACCGACAAGGCTTTAAAGCACATGCAAATAATGAATTTTTATAAACTACAGTGTCCCGTTCCTCTGCATTTGATGTGAATATACGTCGCGCTGTACAGTATGTTGAGACGGAGGCGCCAGAACTGCAAACTGATAGAATGCACGATCCTACGATATTTCTTCAAAAGCAGATCGTGGAGACATTTTAATCATAATATTTGACATAATATTTGACGGTGCCCAGGGCCCCTTAGATGTCCTGGGCCCCTGGGCAATTGCCCAGTTGCCCTAATGGTTAATCCGGCCCTGCTTGTATGTAATCGGCGGACAAATAGCTCCTTAGTTTCGAAATGGTTTGGGCACAAGGTGATCGCGTTGAAAATAAAGGCGTTTGTCTAGCGTTAGAAGCTCATTTGAAACATTGCCGCGGCTCATTTAAGAAAATGACAGCTCCGAACCGAAGAGACGCCGCTTTAGTTTGAGGTGGTGCTAACAGTAATAAAGAAAGATGATGATCATCATCACCTTATCTGTTACCACTGAAATGTAGATGTAATGTATTTTCCTATTTAAGCGCTTTATCACACAAGTTGCAACTTACATCTGTGTCATTCTGTTTGGTGAAATGGTCCCACACACTACTCTTCCTCACACACACACTACTCTTCCTTACACACACACTACTCTTCTCTGCACGCTTCCTCCTGTCGTCTGCGCTGGCTCTAACCTCGAGTGTGTTAGCCTGTAGCCTTTACTTTTCGCAAACCTTGTGAGCGCGCGAACCCAAACGCTGTGACCTCGCGCCGAATGTTTTTATTGGTTTATTAAGTACAAACGGGCGAGTTATGAAAAATTGAGTGAGCGGGATTTGTTCACTTCACACAAAAAGATCTTGGAATGTGACGGCTAACTGTAGTAGTGTTTAGTCCACGGTCTATAATAGACTAATTTTGAGATCACTTTCTTTCTTTTTTTAACCGACTACCAACAACTTTGATCGGTTAACGTTGATACGGTCAACCATCGGTCAAACGGTCATCGGTTAACATCCCTAGTCGAGGTGTCCATGAGCAAGACACCTAACCCCAGCTGCTCCCGGCGAGCTGGATGGCGCCTTGCACGGCTGACACCGCTGTCGGTGTATGAATGGGTGAATGTGAGGCAACATGTAAAGCGCTTTGGTGGCCATTGGGTCTGTGAAAGCGCTATATAAATGCAGTCCATTTACCATTTACCAACCCTTGCGGGTCAATTTGACCCATTTTGATTTTTGAGTTGTCGGAACTTTGGAAATTGAGTTGTCGGATTTTTGAGTTGTTTGAGTTGTCGGAAATAACCTAAAGTTATTTTTCATGAAATTTTGTGACTTTTTTTCATTTAGGGTCAGAAACTTTGCTTATATTTTGTTATGTTGGTTTTTAAATACCCTTGTGAGAATAAACAGGAGCATTTACCCAGTTATTTCAATACTGAAAAATATTTGGTCAGTCCACAGATGGTAAAAATTTGCTGTTATTTATTTTTTCAAGCTATCTGAAATACTACCTAACTTATGTTATTTTTCTTGAATATTTTTTATTCTCATTCTTTTTTAAGGTCATAAACATGTGTAACAAGTGAAGTATACCTTGGCCTTAACCCTAACTGATAAACACTTTATTATTAAACACGTTAGACACTTTATTTCCACTTTTAGAATATTTCTTAATTTTTATTGAAAGTAAATGCCTTTCCGATCTGATATGTGATGGGCTCAAACTTGGGTTGATTTGGGTCAAGAGTTTCTGCCCCGCGCCGCACCCTTACACTCATCCTACTGTTGATATTAAATCGTTTCCATAATTTCAGACGTCAGCGGCCAGAGTTTGCTTAAATAGCCTCTGCCAACAAGGGAGGATATTTGCTTTTAGATATGCACAATAATTATTACCAAGGTCAAGTGTGTCAGAGAAAGAATTTAAATTTTTTTGTAGCATGTTTCCCGTCTGAAGAGAAATAAAAATATCACTTGGGAAAGAGTTGATTGTCCTTGGAAAGTTATTGATCTTGCCTCTGAGAAAGGGTGTACCCCCACATGGCAGGTTTCCACAAATAGAGAGAAAGGTGAGAGAAGTAAAACTAAGAGGAAGTTGCTTAGTCACTGAGAAATAACTACAGATAAGAAAAAAACACAAGAATGTCTCCCTGGCCAGAGACCAATTCAGATGTCCTGCAAGCTGTGATTCATTAAAGGGGGGGTTGATTATGATTTCACCCTTTTTATTTTAGCTAGTGTGTAATGTTGCTGTTTGATCATAAACAACATCTGCAAAGTTACAAAGATCAAAGTTCAGAGCAAATGGAGATATTTTATTTTAAAGAAATCGCTTTTTGAGGACTACAACAAACGGCTGGTAGGAACTACACGAGCTTCCTCCCGGGTTAAGTCAGTCAAGTCACCTTTATTTATATAGCGCTTTTTACAATACAGATTGTATCAAAGCAGCTTCACAGTGATAACATGAAAATAATACAAAAAACAATTTCATCATCGTCCACCTTTAAGGCAGATCTATAATATTGTTGAATATTAAATGTCCCCAACTAAGCAAGCCAGAAGGCAAGGCAACAGCGGCAAGGAACCAAAACTCCATCAGGTGACAGAATGGAGAAAAAAACCTTGGGAGAACCCAGGCTCAGTCGGGGGCCAGTTCTCCTCTGGCCAATGAGTGAACAGTGTATGATTATGATTCAGGAGCATTACAGGTCAGAAGTTCAGAATGAATCAGAGTATTTGTCCAGTTCCGGTTGGTTGAAGTCGGAGTGGAGAGGAGGAGAGACTGGTTGACACTTCAGGTCAGCGGCGTCGTCGTCGTGTCCTGGCGCTGGTCCTTCATCAGATCTGGATACGGCCTGGTTCCGGTGGACAGCGGTAAACCTCGGGATAGACAGAGAGACTAATATTAGCGTAGACGCCATCCTTTTTATGATGTACCAAGTACATCAGGATTACGGGAAGTGTTCCCGGTCCCGGCTGATCTAAACTATGCAGCCTAACATTGAATTATAGAAGTCTATAATGTGTTATGTGTATGCTAGGCTGTGACATCACCAACCCTAGAATTTACATAAACCCCGTCCCCGGAACACGATTTATAGATTATCATGACAGAATATGCTAATCAATGACTAGAAGATATCTAAACATAAGCTTTATAAATTCATCAACTAACCATTAAGAAATGTTGTCTACATGTTGTTCACACTTTGAACATAAAAGGCTAAAAGTTTAAAAAATTTACAGTGCATGTCTGTGAGAGGTCATCAAAGCTGCTACACAAGTACACACACACACACACACACACACACACACACACACACACACACACACACACACACAAGCTGGTGAAGCTCCGCGCCCTGTGCCGGGAGCAGCAGCTCATTTGCATTTAAAGGGACAGACACAAAACGAGGCATTTTTGCTCACCCTCAAAAAGTGACAATTTTAACATGCTATATAAAAATATATTTTTATTAAGTTTACAGATTAAAACTAATCCGTAAAATATTATTTTACATCTTGTGAAAAGGGCATTACACCACCCTTTAATAAACGAATAAATTCCAGATTAAAATCAGCAATTAAAATGCAATACTGACCATATAACTTCAGTTTTCCCAGAACATACGATGATGTGACTAAACGGTGATAGAGCAACAAAAAGAGCATTATTAGCACGATTCTGAAAGCCCACGTGTATTATTCTGTTACAGAGCTAAGAATGTTTTTAAATATGTGTAGCTACAAATATGATTATTATGAAACACCACTGACATCCAGTTTACTAACATTTATTCTGTGCCAAGTGAAAAGTAAATAAATTTAATTACTCACCTTGTCTGATCTTCAAGAAGGGCCCACAGCGTCTTAAAGTCCGCGTGAACCGGAAGTTGCAAACGACTTTTCTCAAGTGTTGTGACGCATTTCCGAGTGAAAGGGAATATTGAACAGAGGGTTTTACTTTAGCGCTCCTCCTCTCCATCTCTCGCCCACCGCAGAGTAACGGTTTGAGGGAGTGGTTAAGCGTTTAACCAACCCAAGCCGTCATGCCTACGTCATCAGAAAAAGAACCATTCCAGACCCGGAAGTAACTTTTCAGACTTTGATTAAAGATAACTTCGGCAAACAATTTTTTCCTGTGTATTAACTTGCACGGATTAATTGTTCACCACAAGACTAGTAATATCCGCTAACAAAGTAAATAGGGTCAATTTTGATTTCATGCCGACTTTAACCCTTGCGGGTCAATTTGACCCATTTTGATTTTTGAGTTGTCGGAACTTTGGAAATTGAGTTGTCAATTGAGTTGTCGGATTTTTGAGTTGTTTGAGTTGTCGGAAATAACCTAATGTTATTTTTCATGAAATTTTGTGACTTTTTTTCATTTAGGGTCAGAAACTTTGCTTATATTTTGTTATGTTGGTTTTTAAATACCCTTGTGAGAATAAACAGGAGCATTTACCCAGTTATTTCAATACTGAAAAATATTTGGTCAGTCCACAGATGGTAAAAATTTGCTGTTATTTATTTTTTCAAGCAATCTGAAATACTACCTAACTTATGTTATTTTTCTTGAATATTTTTTATTCTCATTCTTTTTTAAGGTCATAAACATGTGTAACAAGTGAAGTATACCTTGGCCTTAACCCTTATTATTAAACACGTTAGACACTTTATTTCCGCTTTTAGAATATTTCTTCATTTTTATTAAAAATGCCTTTCCGATCTAATATGTGATGGGCTCGAACTTTGGTTGATTTGGGTCAAGAGTTTACATTTACATTTACATTTACGCATTAGGCAGACACTTTTATCCAAAGCGCCTTAGGTACACATTTTACATTTTGTCATTTCTTGCTTTCCCTGGGAATCAAACTCATGACCTTGGCATTTCTAGCACCAACACTCTACTGTTTGAGCTACAGGAAAGCCAGTATCTGCCCTGCGCCGCACCCTTACACTCATGTTACGGTTGATATTAAATCGTTTCCATAATTACAGACGTCAGCGGCCAGAGTTTGCATAAAAATAGCCTCTGCCAACAAGGCAGGATATTTGCTCTTAGATATGCACAATAATTATTACTAAGGTCAAATGTGTCAGAGAAAGTCTTGTGGCCCACTGAGCAGTTTCTGTAAAGTCAGGGGATTCCCTCAAACAATAGATGGCTGAAGACATTAGGAGGTGAAATAACATTTACAGAAGTCAAGCATTTTTGTGCCTTTTTGTACTAATGATCATGGAAGAATTTACATTTTTTGTAGCATGTTTCCCGTCTGAAGAGAAATAAACATATCACTTGGGAAAGAGTTGATTGTCCTTGGAAAGTTATTGATCTTGCCTCTGAGAAAGGGTTTGCCCCCACATGGCAGGTTTACACAAATAGAGAGAAAGGTGAGAGAAAAACACTAACAGTCACTGAGAAACAACTACAGATAAGAAAAAAACACAAGAATGTCTCCCTGGCCAGAGACAAATTCAGATGTCCTGCAAGAGGTCCTGTGATTCATTAAAGGGAGGGTTGATTATGATTTCACCCTTTTTACTTTAGTTAGTGTGTAATGTTGCTGTTTGATCATAAACAACATCTGCAAAGTTACAAAGTTCAAAGCTAAGGTAGATATATTTTTTTTAAAGAAATCGCTTTTTAAGGACTACAACAAACGGCTGGTAGGAACTACAAGACAGCACTATTATTAGCATTATTAGCACGATTCTGAAAGCCCACGTGTATTATTCTGTTACAGAGCTAAGAATGTTTTTAAATATGTGTACCTACAAATATGATTATTATGAAACACCACTGACATCCAGTTTACTAACATTTATTCTGTGCCAAGTGAAAAGTAAATAAATGAAATCACTCACTCACCTTGTCTGATCTTCAAGAAGGGCCCACAGCGCCTTAACCCTTGCGGGTCAATTTGACCCATTTAGATTTTTGAGTTGTCTGAACTTTGGAAATTGAGTTGTTGGATTTTTTAGTTGTTTGAGTTGTCGGAAATAACCTAATGTTATTTTTCATGAAATTTTGTGACTTTTTCTCATTTAGGATCATGAATATTATTATATCATTAATATGCATGTAAAGGTTCTACACACTGATGTGTTTCAATATATACAGTGCTATGCATAAGTTTAGACACCCATGCTAAAGTTGACTAAAAAGAGGAATAAAAAATCATCTTTTGGAAATTGAACTTAATGCCTTAATTTAAAAAAATAGGAAAAATCCAACCTTTAAGGACACCAATTTTCTTTGTGAATGAATAATGTATCGTAAATAAATAAATGTTCTTCCTTAAAATACAGGGTGCATAAGTTTGGACACCCCTATGTTAAATTCCCATAGAGGCAGGCAGATTTTTATTTTTAAAGGCCAGTTACTTCATGGATCCAGGATACTCTGCATCCTGATAAAGTTCCCTTGGCCTCTGGGATTAAAATATCCCCACATCATCACACACCCTTCACCGTACCTAGAGATTGGCATGGAGTACTTTTCATAAGATCATCTCTCAATGCAAATCAAACCAGCTATTAGGCTAACTGAAATAAAACCATGCCAATCTCTATGTATGGTGAAGGGTGTGATGATGTGGGGATATTTTAATTCCAGAGGCCAAGGGAACTTTATCAGGATGCAGAGTATCCTGGATCCATGAAGTAACTGGCCTTTAAAAATAAAAATCTGCCTGCCTCTATGGGGATTTAACATAGGGGTGTCCAAACTTATGCACCCTGTATTTTAAGGAAGAACATTTATTTATTTACGATACATTATTCATTCACAAAAAAAATTGGTGTCCTTAAAGGTTGGATTTTTCCTATTTTTTTAAATTAAGGCATTAAGTTCAATTTCCAAAATATGATTTTTTATTCCTCTTTTTAGTCAACTTTAGCATGGGTGTCTAAACTTATGCATAGCACTGTATTTTCTGTTACGTTTAGAATTTTCATGGGTCAATTTGACCCGCTTATTTTAATGTTCTAATGAATCTGTAGGGCCAAAAATATTACGATCCTTTTGGTAATATTTTGTTATGTTGGTTTTTAAATACCCTTGTGAGAATAAACAGGAGCATTTCCCCAGTTATTTCAATACTGAAAAATATTTGGTCAGTCCACAGATGGTAAAAATTTGCTGTTATTTATTTTTTCAAGCTATCTGAAATACTGCCTAACCTATGTTCTTTTTCTTGAATATTTTTTACTCTCATTCTCATTTAAGGTCATAAACATGGAAGCAAAGTTTCATGACGCTGATGTGTGGTGAAAAGTGCATACAGAAATTTTATACGATCTTGCTGTTGGCGGGTAGATTTGACCCATATAGACAGCTGTTCAAAAGCAACTGCACAGACCCAAATCAAATCAAATAAAACATTTTTTTGTTTTATGTCAGAGCTCTTCAACTCTAGTCAGTGCCAGTGTCTTGCTGAATGTAACACATTTTTATTTAAAAAAAGTTTGTGAGAATAAAAAGTTGTTTTACCTGTTAACTGTCAGTCCCATTTTCTGAAAATGACATTTCCAACTTAAATTGTCAAATTCTTGAAAGCTTTCAAATTATCTATAGTTTGTCAAGATTACTTTAGATTTAGACTAAGATATTATGTGTAATCGCAATCGAAAACGTCCTTTGCTGCGTGTGTCAGTGGTGGTCCAACAAGGCATAGAAATAGAAGTGTTGAAATCATCTTTAAGTTCAGAGAGGCGCAGCTTGACGTACATATCAAATTCATACGAGAGAAGCCTTGGTCCCATTCTGCGCCGATTGATGCACTTGAAAAGGTCATTGAGTTCATTTGACACCTGTTGTCCATTACTGTCCTTGTACTCATCAATCATCATGCTGTCTTCTGGTCCTCGTCCACCTGTACCCAACAAACGCTCCTCCATGTTCCTTGCAATGGACTGATCGATCAGGAGTTTCTCAAGGCTATCACTGGATTTTCCCGCATTCAACGTGACCTTGGTAGGAGTTCTCTAGTAATTTGGCTGTACTTAAGCAGAGTAAAAATACTGCCCGCCTCTGCTCAAATATGTGTAGGCCTCCCTTCCAGAAGTGAATGTTATCCATCGCAAATGATCCTGAAACCGTGCGCAGCTGAATGGTCTCGGATCTTGTAAACGGCGCCTGATTACTGTCATTAACATATACAATAGCCCAACCCTAAGACTTGCTTAGATTATATCTGCAGTTCTCCGACTCTCAGCTCAGACCCTGATGTGGCGTTAATAACTTTTCCACATCAAAGACAGTTTAATAAGTATGAATGCTGACGTGGATTTTAGGTTACACACTCTATGATCATATCTGTGCGTATGCACTTTATTAATAAGGCCCTGGGAGAGCTGGGTAATGTTTTCCATTCAACCTCGACAGTGTCTCGAATTCTCCCAGTTTTGCGTATCTGAAATGTCTAGACTCTACACACTCTTTCAGTTCCACTCTATCTCTCTCTGTGGTAGAGCGAGTAAAGTTAATCCATGAGGATTTTGAAATGACCAATTGCTTTGAGCCGTACGGTGCCAACCGGTGACATAATGCAGGAGACATGGCTTGTTTTCTAGCTACTGCCCCACTTTTATGTCTGACCATCTCACAGGCTCCATCAGTTGTAATGGCAATCAGTTGTTTGGTAAAGTTGTGTCTCTCTAGACTCGACAGGAGGCTGTGGACAATTCCCTCGGCACTACATCTCTTTTTCCTGGCATTCACATAGAACATTATACATTTCTATTATTCAAATCAGTTAAATGATTATTAGGCTGCATACAGGGCCGGATTAACCATTAGGGCAACTGGGCACTTGCCCAGGGGCCCAGGACATCTAAGGGGCCCTGGGCACCGTCAAATATTATGTTAGATTAGGGGTGTGCGATATCACGATTTTTGATCGTGGACGATAAAAATGTCTCCACGATCTGCTTTTGAAGAAATATCGTAGGATCGTGCATTCTATCAGTTTGCAGTTCTGGCGCCTCCGTCTCAACATACTGTACAGCGCGACGTATATTCACATGAAATGCAGAGGAACGGGACACTGTGGTTTATAAAAATTAATTATTTGCATGTGCTTTAAAGCCTTGCCGGTTAAACATGTCATTCACTGCTGATGCGCTGTTCTAACGGGCGCTTTTCTGAGCGCAAACACCCGACGCGCACATCATGCACTAAAGCCTGTCTAACAGAGATACTGGACTAAGTTATCTTTCGAGTCTTATTGCTCTAATACTGTCAAATACACACAAGGTTTACATAAACAAAGTTGGTTATGTCTAAAGTGAAAGAACAGTAGAAAAAAATAAGAAAAAAATAAAGCACTGTTTATTTCATTTGTATATTAAATTGTTCAAGTCATTGTGCCCAGGGGCCTCTGAACTCTTAATCCGGCCCTGGCTGCATAGATTAGGTCAGCTGGAACCGGGGACACTTCCTATAACACCCGATGTACTCGTTGCATCCCTGAAGTGCCAGCCTCATCAGCCCTGTGAAGGCCTCATAGACACCTCAACAAACCCGTCTCCATACCGGCGTATTGACTACGACCTCCAACCAGATGGAACTGGATAAATATTGTGAATGTTCTGATCCAATCTGACTGACCTGCTTGCTTAGTTGGAGACATCCCAACTATATTATTGATCTGCTTTACTTAAGGTGGACGATGACTCAATTTTCTTCTAGAAACAAACTTGTTGTATTATTTTCATGTTATCACTGTGAAGCTGCTTTGATACAGTAAAAAGCGCTGTATAAATAAAGGTGACTTGACTTGACTTGAGTCATCCAGCTCAACTAGATCCACAAATATATCTGAAGGCATGTCCATGTCTAGTAACTGCAGTCTCATGTAAATGATAAGGTCCCTTTTTCCTGACATTTTCCGGAACAAGATCCGGATTAAAATAAGCACTGCTGCAGGCATCTTGCTCTGTTCAATAAAGTCTTATTTTGACTTCTAGAGCTACGGTGGAAAACTGTTATTTGGTTAACAGAAAGTTTCCGTACTATATACGGTGAACAACTGTGATAAATCTAACTGTACATTTTATGTAATTTTACAGTAAAATATAGTAAGAAATACAGTTTTTGGAAGTTAAAAATAACAAGTCATTGCATAATTTACAGTGAAAAAACGTAAATTCTTGACATTCCCACAATTCCCTGCATGACATATCACATTTTATGTATTTTTGTTTAAACACACACACACTCACGCACGCACACACACACACACACTTGAGCTTAATTTGCTAGAAAGATATGAATTTTCTCCACGACAGTAACTATAAAGGTGTTTTAAAAGTCAAAAGTCTATCTGTCTATCTACAGTACGTCAACAGCTGTACTGGGTAGCACACACACACACACACACACACACACACACAGAAAGAAAGTGTGGTCTTCACGATGACGATGACTAAAGGTAAATGGTTGAACAGGGACGTCACTGATGTCAACACCTGCTGGTCATTAACGGTGTGAGGGCAGGTTGCCAGTTTCCCACAAATCTCTCACAAATGTGTTGCCCTCCACCTCTTACTTGCAGTGCCTATCTCTGTTGACTGGAGTTTCCTGGTTGTTTCCTCTGCTCTGTAGTAAAACACGTATGAGGTCGCCTAGATGCTACAACCCTTACCTCCACACCCATCACCCCTTCCCTCGATCTCCACACTCATTTCCTTCGTTCCTCAAGAACATGCTTGTGACGACCACTGACTCACGGCACTTGACCGGATTCTCGTATAAGCCCCCCAACTGACCTATCGGTACACCCCGCCCCACCCCACACCCTTAGTTACTGTTGCTTATTTATGAGTTCAGGTTATGCAGTGTACATTTTTCTTTGTGATATTAATTCGAGTCTTCCTATGGTTTATCGGATATTATTACACGGCTCTGTGGAATACTTGATTCTGTTTGGTCAATCACTCCATCCAGTGTTATATTATTCCCAGATAACACCCCCCCCCCCCCCCCCCCCCTTAGAGCTTTTCGACTTTTTCCAATTTCAAACATCTGTTTTTTAATATCATCTGTAGTTTGCCACTTTGCCACTGTTTATGTGTGTTTTGCGTTGTTTCTGATTTTGAGGATGAATTTTGTCAATCTTCTAAACAGGGTCCGGCCTTGATGTGATTTGATTCTAATCATAATGTAACATTATTGAAAAACAGATTTTTGTCAGTACAAAAAATGCTCAACTTTGACAAAGTCATTTTTATTGTTATAATTGTGATTTCATAATATGTAGATATGAATCCAACTAAAAACTAGTGAAAATATGTATTTTAGTCAAATAGCAAATTGTGTAGCTCTGCATTTACTAAAGTGATCATTTCTTTACTTTTAAAACGGCATTTTCCAAAAGATGGGCAAAAATCTTACACTAAACCATGTCAAATCCATGATCAATGAACGTTAGAAATGTGGGTCTTTTATAAAGTGAATTTTACTATTTATTTATTTTTTTACTGTTTTTGTATAAAAAATAATAATTTATTTATTTATTTAGCCTAAATTAAAAAATATATAATAAATCCTCCTAAAACTATAAATTCTAAAAAAAACTATTATGTTGTTTCAAAATTACATTTTGTTGAAACGACACAAGTGTGACTCCCCCCCCCACACTAACATAAAAACAGATATGATTCAAATTTATTTAAATTTTTTTGTACATCTAGAAAGTGTTGTCAACCGTGCAAAGTCTCACGCCATTTGGACAAAGATAATTTTTTATTTATTTCAGCAAACGTCATTTGGGGTCGAAAAAACCCGAACAGCGCACGAGGGGTTAAAAAATGTGCAGGTTTACAGCGCATGTTCACGAGACTCAGTCGCTATAGAAACAAAGACGCTAAAATGCAATCACGCAATGAGCTTCTCTACTACGAAATTGATTTCTTTATATTTGCTATTAGTATTATCCATACTGCAAAATCCTTATGTTTTTATTCAACTATATGTGGGCCTAATGTAAAATACGGGACAAATCGCGTCCCTCATTGATTTGATACGGGACGCATCATCTTACTTGTAAATACGGGATGATTCCGTATTTTAAGGGACGGGTGGCAACCCTACTAGGAACAGTCTTTCTTCGTGGAAGTTTTGCGTTTGGTGAGCTAATAAAATATTAAAGCTCAGTCGAGTCAATATTTTGTGCAGTTATTTAATTATGCCATCCAGTGTCGTGGACTCTCTCTCTCGTTTCATACAAACGCAGCGGCGGCCATTTTGTGACTATTCTTTTGTACACTCTTGGATTATAAGATACAAACAGATACTATTTTAAAACAATTTAATCTGAAATATATATCTCTTATCCCCATAATTATGTGTGTGTTGAAATGCTGTGTAATAAGTGTTATGACTGTATACCGTATCTCTGTCACTGAAACTGCTCTCTCCACAAAGCTTTGCGTTTAAAGAGCTAATAAAATATTTAAACTCAGATCAATATTTCTTTGTCTAATTATTTACTTATGTGGCAAGTAGTAGCCGCGTAATAAGCGGGATAATGTACATCCAGCCGGTTGTTATCTCAGAATAAACCCCTTCAGGTGTGTGTGTGTGTGTGTGTGTGTGTTATCTCAGAATAAACCCCTTCAGGCTGATGAAGACCTGATCCTGATCACCCTGTCGGGTTTATTCTGAGATAACAACCGGCTGGATCTACATTATTCCTTACATTCTGTACATAGTCCTCTTTTGTTCGGCTGCTTATAAGGCCATAGTCACTTCTATAAATGTTGTAGATGTTCTGCAGTGTATATGGTTTTAGGGAGTTCAAGGCCTGGATGGTGTACCATAAATTTAAGTGGGTCTGGAATCTCGTTAATTTGTCTTATACAACCTAAGTAGAAATATGGTTAAATCAAATAAAATCAACAAACAGTGATGCTGCCATCACGTCTTACCATTAAATTGACACTTACCACTCTCGTTTGGGTTTCTGATTCTTTGACAACTCTGGACGTTTCTTCGTCTGACTCGAGCTCGAATTGGTAAGGTAAAATCAATGCCATCTTCTCTATCTACACATTGACAAGCCGTAATCCAGTAAGGGTGATGGGCGTTTCATTTCTGACATGCGCGTACGCAGTAGTAGACCAATCACAACAGACTGGGTCATCTGACCAATCAGAGCAGATTAGCCTTACGCAAAGCCGGGATTTGGAAAGATGAATCTTCAAAAAATTCATTTGAGAGTCTTTGAGGAAGAAGGTAAAGTTAAGTGCAAATTCTAAGAAAATGAAAGTGTTTTTTTTTTACCTTGCATGAATATAAACCTGTTGTTGAGGACTCACAAAACCAAGTTATGAACTTTAAAATAGCATAATAGGGGCCAGATTTTACAGAATTGTATGTTTATTGTTATGAAAAATGTGCAAAAATACTATTTTCAAAAACATGTTTTACTCTAAAACTGCAAGAAAATAAAATCCATAAATCTAAACAAGCTGTGCTCCAAATTTGAGCTTGAAATCTCAAAAAAAGAGCTTTCAGTGAGATACTGTTCGGCTGCAGAACCAAACGCTTCCACTGGAGGAAATTAGCTTCCCATTCATTTCCAATGCGCTCGTTTTTGACCGCGAGGAGCACAAGTGTGACTATTTAATTCAGGAACATTTAACCTGTTCGAATCATGTCCGTGATTTTTTTTTATGTTCACACAGCAACTGCCAAAACCATTACCAAGTGTCGTACCATTCAGATGAAGAAAAAAAAAGAAAAAAAATGTTAAATTTTTTCTAAGCACCAGAGGGTCAAGATGTGCACCCCTTAAATCTGACCCATCCAGAAAGGAAACGGTGCAGACAACCTGACCGGGACGCAAGACAGACACATAGCGGTGAGTTCAGAAGAAATGTTAATGATGTATAACTCAACACAACAGTCTCCGTATAGTGCCGGGAGAGATTTCATCATAAACTACACCATTGTGCAATCTAGGAGTGATTTCCTGACACATTCACTCCCTTCTCAGCACAAGCAGAACTCATTTTGCATGCTCTGATTGGCTGGCGTGACACATGACATCATGTTTAGGATAAATCTGGCAATACTTAAGCTGTCTTATGCTGAGTTAGCAGATGATCGAGTTAAAAATAGAAGTAGTAAGTGTGGAATATTTTCCACTAACCCGTCTTAACTCGCCCACGGAAAACCCCAAATCTGCAACATCTCCATTCAATCTGCAGTCAAACAGCCTCTGCTTAGGACATGATCTTTAATTGTACCAATTGCCATTTCATTTCATCACTGTTTACATGTATTAACAGTTATCCCAATCTGAAGACTCAGTGATGACTGTCAGAAAAACAGGAACTCAAACTTAACGCTTTGTAGTGTGTTTTTGTGAAACTGTAACTTCCACATTCAGGAGCGAAGCTGTATGGGAAGCCAAAGCGCGCATGACGTAAGTGCTCGGCAGTGTGTTCGTGACCTTTAGGTGAAACACAGACTTTCCCTGACTGACCGAAACACATCTGAGGAGATACAGGACAACCTGTCGGGCTGTAGCGTTCCAGGAACGGCACGAGAAACCCAAGTGAATGTCAAGTAATGCGTGAAAATAAGCTGTACTTGGACAGACATTAACCAGAAACTCTTTTCAGAAACGCTGAAAAAAAAAAAGATGTAGGAAAATTTTCACTCAGAAATTGCAGGTACATAATTTACAATTTCACAATTACAAAGAAACTCCAAGTAACACAGGGAATTAAACGTGTCATTTTGAAGTTGGAAAACTGAAATAAAATGTAATCAAAGAGTTTTACCTCATAAATCTTTTCTTTTCTTTACAGTGATAAAACGTGATTTTCCTTACAGTGTAAGTGTAGGGTTTCCTACTTCCAAGAGAAACATGTGAACTACATCGCGCAGCCACTGATGTATGCTTGTTTTGTTTTTAGAGCTGGGTTTTCCAAAATGTGTCTTGTTTACTTTTCCCCAAAGTACGATCTGATCACGGGTCTGAAAAAAAAAGACCCGTCCACATTCAGGAAGCGCTACAGAGTCACTTTCAAAGGGGAAGCTGGCAGAAATCAAAGAGAGTAAAGCCCTCATGTGACAGAAACGCACACACACACACACACACACACATACGTTTTAATACTGCTTCGGATGTCTTACAAACACACACTTAGAGATGCACAGATAAGATAACTCGTCGCGTTCAACAGGTCAGTGATGTCATATATGGGAAGTAAACAACGGATCTGAGAAAGTGACTCTTACTGGTGCTACACCTGTGGTGATGACATCACTTCCTGTAAACCCTCGGGCTCAGATGCACAGGTTTGCACGCAGGTGACATCACCAGGCCCCGCCTCTTCCAGGCACACACACACACACGTCTATTTTTAGACAACTATCTGAAAGGGGAAATGATCTTAAATCACTTAATGTCAACAAACTTCAGCAACTTACGTATGTGGGAAAACAATTCTGGACACATACAAAACTCACAAATGGAAGTCTGGGAATGTTATGGTGATCAAAAAAGTTAATCCTGCAGATTCACCCATTAAAAACAAAAACAATCACTATTCATAAGTTCTTAAATCATAAGATTTTCAAGTTAATGAGAAACATGAATTCAGTGTCAGTCAAATTCCAAACTCTTGACTATTACTGCTCACTTAATAATGTTGGGTTAAAATAGGCCAACGAGTAACCCAACTATGGGGTGGTATATCGCGCCTTCCCATCTGTGGGTTATTTTAACCCAATGCATTGCATTTATCCCAATAAATATATTTTAAAATTACAAACTAAATTTTGGGGAGTCTAGAATGTAATGTAAATATACATAACTGTGTACAGAAATTTAAAATACACAGGTGTACACTCTAAAAAATGCTGGGTTGTTTTAACCCAAATTTGGGTCAAATATGGACAAACCCAGCCATTGGGTTAAATTTTGGGTTTGTCCATATTTGACCCAAATTGGGGTTGAAACAACCCAGCATTTTACGTGTGCACAGTGTTTCGTTTATGTTTTGTTGAAGTGGATCAGTTTGTCAGTGTTTGGGCCCAGTATCTAAAAAATTTTCTTTGGTTCCAAAATCTTTAAAAAATTGTTTCAACCCAATTTCGGGTAAAATATGGACAAACCCAGCCGTGGGTTAAATTTTTTAATTACATTTTTAACCCAACGTTTGGGTTTGTCCGTATTTGACCCAACAACCCAGCATTTTTTAGAGTGATAGATCACAATAGTTATTGAGTCCCTGTTAATATGTCTGATCAAAAATGGCCAAATCACAGGCTATTCATCTGTTTGTTGTGAGCTTTACATTTATTGGCTGCTCTGCCATCAATGTCAAAGTGTCTGGGATGGCCGGCCAATCAATCAAAGTAGGCGGGGCTTCACTGTTCACAGTTTAGTTTTAAAGTCATCATAAATGGACATGGTATATTGAAAAAAAAATTGTAAAGGATTTATTGGTGCACATTATTATTTAGTTAAATTCACGTGTTTCTTATAATCTTGAATCAAAATAACCTCTCCTCCTATTTCCAGCATCTCTTTTCTTATGATGTGACCTGTCACTCACACGCGATCCACCAATAGAGAGCCTAAGTCCCGCCCCTCCGCTTCCGGCTCATGGGACCTTATTTCGGAAAAAATCTGTATGGTAGTCAATGGCGAGAGACAACTTATCTTTTTATTCGGTCCGAACTGTGCCCTGAGTTACACACATGATGTTTGTCAATTTAAAAGATAATTATGAAAGTCAAGAAAGTCGCAGTTTGTCATAAAACAGAAGAGTAACGTTTAGTTTTATGTGGAAATCGCTCAATGAACTTCATCTCTCGTCTCGCACTATACGTCACCGTTGCTCGTGTGTGTGCAGTCTGGTACAACACACTCCGGCATCACGGCGCAACGTCACGATTATAACGTAAGACTATAGAAAACATGACAGACGTTAGCTGCAGTAAAATTAGCTTCAGTAAAATTAGCTTCAGTAAAGTTAGCTTCAGTAAAGTTAGCTTCAGTAAAGTTAGCTTCAGTAAAGTTAGCTTCAGTAGAGTTAGCTTCAGTAAAGTTAGCTTCAGTAGAGTTAGCTTCAGTAAAGTTAGCTTCAGTAAAGTTAGCTTCAGGAAAGTTAGCTTCAGTAGAGTTAGCTTCAGTAGAGTTAGCTTCAGTAGAGTTAGCTTCAGTAGAGTTAGCTTCAGTAGAGTTAGCTTCAGTAAAGTTAGCTTCAGTAGAGTTAGCTTCAGTAGAGTTAGCGTCAGTAAAGTTAGCTTCAGTAGAGTTAGCTTCAGTAGAGTTAGCTTCAGTAAAGTTAGCTTCAGTAGAGTTAGCTTCAGTAAAGTTAGCTTCAGTAAAGTTAGCTTCAGTAGAGTTAGCTTCAGTAAAGTTAGCTTCTGTAAAGTTAGCTTCAGTAGAGTTAGCTTCAGTAGAGTAAGCTTCATTCATTGAGAGAAAAGGTATGACGTCACATGTGCGCCTTTTGGGTTTGTAGTCTTTGTAATTACGTATTTTCAGTGAAAATACGTAATTTGAGGTATAAGACTGTGAACATTTTCCACAGTCTTACACCTCAGCAGTTTTACATCAAACTGCGACTTTCTTGACATTAAAATGTATCTTTTAAATTGACAAATATCATATGTGTAATTCAGGGCACAATTCAAACGAGATCAAAATATTTGTTGTCTCTCGCCTTTGACTACCATACATGGTCCACCGGAAGGGGAGGGGCTTAGCCTCTCTATAGCAAACCACAACTATCCAATCGATTCCCCACAGACAAAATCAAGTATATGCACTATATTAAATATTATAATTTTACTCTTATATCATTAAAAAAAGATTGCATTATTAGTAAAGCTGCATTGTATTAATTGTATAATAATTAGTTGTTCATTTTTACCTTTATTAATAAAAATAATAACGGCCGACGGGTTTCCCTGTATGTTTCTAGAATTAGTTGATGAAATTCCTACTGTCCATAATTATCACTCAAAGATAAACTCAAAGTTGACAGCCTTGGACTATTGCAACAGTGAGTCTGAGGTAATATAAGAATAAACATTTATTATTTAACAAACTGTCTTACCACACAAATGTTAAACGACCAAATGTAATATCCAATGATGCAAACTACTCATTTCAAGTATTTAAAGTATAACATTATTTAGTTTATTACATTTTTTGGCATTTTCTAGTGTCGTATATCAAACGGCTTCTCCAACAAGAACAAATGTAGGGTGGGAAATATGATGTGCACAGATATGTGATTTATAATAGACACTGCACCATTAAAAAAATATAGTTAATTTCGTCTTTAAGAGTGAATGTGTTTTATTTATTTGAAAAAATATATATAATTCGAACAATAGAACAAATAGATGACTGATTCCAATCGGGCAGTCGGGATCGCGGTGATAGTGGAAACGACAGCATAAATACTGCTTACATTTACACTTCGTGTGATATAGTGTGAAATGCTAATGAAGTGATACATGTATATGATATTCCATGTATTAAGCTAGCGGAATATGGAGCCAGTCACAGAAATTCACACTTCATATTCCTCCCATCTCTGCTTGCGCAAGAGCGAAAGGAGCGGAAAGTTGGTCGGTTTCTCTCTCTCTCTCTCTCTCTCTCTCTCTCTCTCTCTCTCTCTCTCTCTCTCTCTCTCTCTCTCTCTCTCTCTCTCTCTCTCTCTCGTGGGTGGAGGGAACCCCGCTAGTTCCTCCTCCAGCGCTCGCGGGTATAAAGCTCATGTTGTGATGATGTGCTGTACATTACATCAGTTCAGTTGCACCTGCTGTGGATTATCGTGTCTTCACATCGCTAGTTTCTGGAGATGTCCGCGTCCACAGATGTCGAGAGCCAGTCCCGGCCCCGGGCCCGCTGTCTGGACACCTTCCTCACCGGGTCCGTGATCGCGCTCTTCATCATGTTCGCGGTCGCGCTCGGGGGCGCGCTCTGGTTCGCCAAACACATCGAGAACGAGATAAACGGGAGAAAATCACAAGAGTCCGAATCGGAATCGGGACTCCTGAAAGCGAATTTCCCTGACAACGGAAACGCGTATAAGGTAAGGTTTTGCCGTACAAAAATGACATTAAATGTTTTTCAAGCATGTTTTTATAGTTTTACCTTACCAAAACATACAAATAAAAGACATTACGAGCATGTTTTACCATTATATTAGCCTATTTGAAGTAGATTCGGTAACACTTTACGATAAGGTTCATTCATGTATTAACTAACATTAACTAAGCAATACATTTGTTACAGTATTTATCTTTGTTAATGTTAGTTCCTAATAATCCAGCTGTTCATTGATTTTTCATGTTAGTTCACAGTGCATTAACTAATGTTTACAATTACAACCCTTGATTTTAATGATGTGGATTAGTAAATGTTGAAATGAATATGAAATGCTGAAGAAGGATTGTTCACTAAGGTAGTTATCTAATGAACCTTATTGTAAAGGTTTACCGTACTCTTATTTATCATGTCATGGTATGTTTTTTGAATATAAGTATGATTGTTTGGACCCAATGCATGTGTTATTCAAAGTACATTGGCTCATCTGATTATAATAGTCAAGTCACCTTAATTTATAAAGCGCTTTTAACAGTATAGGCTAGATAGTTTCACAGCAGCTTTACAGTGATAATAGGACATTACAGTAACAGCGATTGTTTAGGCTTTACAGCAGCTTTAAAATAAAGTTATTGTCCAGATAAAGTCAGTTTTGATTGATTCGCTTCTGTTGCAAAGATGATTAGTTATTAACTTATTAATCGTTTATATTGTGATACTTAAACAGAACTTTTTGTGCAGCTCAGTAGAAAGCTTTGATTTTAGAAGCATACTGTTAGATGAAAGTCACACAATGCTAAGTTTTCGGTAAATAAATGAGCGTAATTCTTTAGAAAGTGGTGTATGGTTGATGTAAGAAGTTAAAAGATGGTTTAAATAAACCAGGACACTGATCTGAAGAACCCGATAAAGCATTTTAGTCTAAAAGAGAATCGTGTAAGATCCTTTTACAGCCAATCTGTATTGTACATGTCCGGACTCATGTGTGTAGAAGAAGAGCTTCCCCGTTGGCCTACTTTCCCCCGCCGCCTGGCCAGCTCTAGACATGTTTCGGGAGATTTACTGACTCGTGTGTGTGTGTGATGATTCATTCAGCGCATGATTTCTTCTCGCCCCTCGCCTCTCTCTGCAGGAGTGCAAAAGCTGTTGAACCTGTTTCTAATGTGTGTGTTTTCTGTCTTCTCTCTTTTTAGATGCAGAATTTTGCATACCTGAGGGCCATTCAAAGTAAGTTCTTACCATTGTATATTTCAGACACTGTACTCAAATAATGCAAAAAAGAAAGAAAGAAGAGAAGTGTAAAGCACTTGTATTTAAACTACACTCTAAAAAATGCTGGGTTGTTCCAACCCAATTTTGGGTCAAATATGGACAAACCCAGCCGTTGGGTTAATTTTTTTAATTACATTTTTAACCCAACGTTTGGGGTTTGTCCATATTTGACCCAAAATTGGGTTGAAACAACCCAGCATTTATTAGAGTGAATGATTTTACTTTCATGCATTCCACCACTGCAAAAAATGCTATTCTTACTAAGTATTTTTATCTTGTTTCCAGTCAAAATATCAAACATTTCTTAAATCAAGATGCATTTACTAAAGTATTACAATTATATAAGATATTAAGTCTTGTTCAGTGAGTTTTTGCCTAAAACAAGCAAAATGATCTGCCAATGGGGTCAGAAAAATAATGTAGTTTCTGTTTAAATTAACATTATTTTTCTCACCCCATTGGCAGATTTTAACTATAATTTAAGCATTAACTCACTTAATTTTGATGAAATCCCCCGGAAAACAATACATAATATCCTATTATCCTATGTTATTTTGCTCATCTAGTAAATGGTTCTTGATTTAAGAGTTTTTAGATATTTTGACTGGAAACAAGACAAAAATACTAAGTAAGAAAAGCATCTTTTGCAGTGTTTACGTTGTGTGTGTTTTTCTTGTACAGCACTTCGGTTAACTTGGGTTGTTTTTAAATTGTGCTTTATGAATGAACTGTATTGTATTGTGTTGTAAAAGTCTCCTTGTCTTTGCCCTGCAGGTGAACTGAAAAGTGAAAACATGGCGTGGGAAGGTTTCGCTTACGGAAAGACTCACACCATCGGCTCTCTCTACAGCTACGACAAAAGTCAGAAAGCACTGGATGTGAAGGATAGTGGAAGCTACTTTCTGTACGTCCAGCTCAGTCTCTTCTGCAAGGGGATCTGTTCGCCTGGCCAGTTCACCGTCAGCTTTTACAACCGCCTGAACAGCAAGGAGCTCTCTTGTACCGTCCTGCTACCGGAAGCCAACGGGACAGAGCCGGTCAGCCGGACATGTTGGCGTGTCGTCACTTTCCCGGGGAAAGTGAACCGGCTGATGGCTAAATCTGAGATCCAGGGCTCACTGGGCGACTGGAGCCTGCAGGTCAACGACTCTGGATTTGGGATGTTCCTCGTGGACGGAGTACAAGCAGCACAACATACGTGACCGAACTGATTTCGATGCACTCAGGACTGTTTTCATACTCAGTCCGCAAACTATCTTGGCTTATTTGGCGAGGCCTTCAGCTATCAAAAAGACTGGCACTTTAGCATATTAGCCTCAATATTTTTATGCATTCTGCCAAATATGGCAGGTTTTCCTCTACAAAAAAAGCCCATAATATGCAAAGACATTTGGAGACTCGGTCTTGGGCCTGAACGGATAAGCAGTGCTCCCTAAGCAGTATTTATAACTGAAATATATTTATATGTGTTTAACATTTTGAAGACTTGTTATATTTATAAAAAAATGTATAATGTGTGTAAAACACTACGTGTGTGCGGCGTAAGACCTGATGAAGGTGATATAACTATACTGTCTTAGCCTCGCGATGTTTATGGAACATCGCAGAAATATCGTGAACTTTGACCTACACATCAACACTTAACTAGTGTACTAAGTGCCCTGGTTAGGTCTGTATTATCACTGTACGTTTAAAAACTCAAAAAGCTGAATGCTAACAAACTCAGGAACTCTAGAGATGAATGTAACAATGATGACAATGTTTGATATGCTTTATTTTGTATACTATATTTAATAAAACTAAATGTTCATTTTACGTAACTGTGGGATGTTTGATGAAAAACAGACAAGCATAAACTAATATAGCGTTAGCATCAAGTACCAACCTAACAAAAACAGGTTCTAAGAACGTTTCCATATAATGAAAATGTTATTTCTGAATGTTCTCAGAACTGTTAAAAAAAAAACAAATAATAATAAAAATAATAATAATGTGATCATTAAGGAAACATTCTGTTTTTATAATTTTCCAAACATTTCAGAAAAAGAAAAAAATGCTCCATGAATGATGTATACATAATATTTTTGTGCTAACGTTGTGAGAATATTAAACACCAGATATGAACAAACCTTCTATTAATGTTACTGAAAGAACGTTTGGTCATAACATTAAAATGAGCCAATGGGAGTTATAAAATATATTCTCACTTCCCAGCAAGCAATAGCCGTCATTTCACTGTCTAGGTTAACTATAGACCGGATATAGTCTGGCTATGAGTAACACACTTCTAGACAGAATAACCTTTTTTTGATCGTTTTTGCCAGATGTTAGATATTCCCACATGCAAGCAGACTCAACAGTGATTACAAGGTGTTTGGTTTCATTTCTTTGTTATCTAATTGATAACTAGTCTATTATTGGGCTCTGGTTTAGACGTCTATTAATTTTTCTCTGACAGCCCAAATGTGGGCTTGTTTTAGCCTAGACGTCTGGCTGTGTTTAGACATTGCATGTGTGAATGTATGTGATCATCTCTTCACACACACACTTGTGTTGTGAAGCAGAGCAGTGTCTGAATGCTAACAAACTCAGGAACTCTAGAGATTAGTTGGATTCTGCAAGAATTGCACTGGTTGCCGGTTGCCGCTCGCATCAAATTCAAGTCATTGACGTTTGCCTACAGAACAACCACTGGTACTGCTCCCCTGTACCTGAACTCATTACTTCAGACTTATGTGCCCTCCAGAAACTTGCGCTCTGCAAGCGAACGGCGTCTGGTGGTGCCATCTCAAAGAGGCACTGGATCTCTCTCTCGGAGCTTCACCATGACTGTTCCTGCTGGTGGACTCAGAGCTGCTGAGTCTGTAGCCATTTTTAAAAAACTGCTGAAGACCTATGTGTCTACACGACAGCACTTGATCCAGTAACACTAACTCTTTCTCCTCTATTCTATCTTTAAAAAAAAAAAAAAAAAAAACTGCATTAGATTGAACTGCGAAGGGTCATAGCACTTACATACTGTTGTCCTACTGCTAGTTTAATCGCTTCTATTGCTCTCATTTGGATAAAAGCGTCAGCTAAATGAATAAATGTAACAAAGATGACAATGTTTGATATGCTTTATTTTGTATACTATATTTAATAAAACAAAATGTTAATTTTACGTAACTGTGGGGTGTTTGATGAAAAACAGACAAGCATAAACTAATATAGCGTTAGCATCAAGTACCAACCTAGACATCTGGACGTCTTTTAAACGCAAAGTTGCTCGCTGGGTTACGAGAGCGAGTGGAAGGCAGTGCAATGGAGGAGATTCAGAGAAACTTCTGGAGCTTTTTGCATGTCCATGATGTGATTCTTCATATGTTGCCTGTTTGAAAGCTGATTGGTCTTTTTTTTGCCTTTAGTTAGTAGCCAGTAGGAGTTATAAAATTAGATGAATACAAGCTACAATAAAATGGATGTGAGGAGTTTGTATTGAGATCTCTGACATTTGGGATTATGTGCAAAAAAATTATAATATCGGCACTGTATGTTACAAAGCACTCTTAAAAATAAAGGTTATTTTATGGCATTAATGAGAACCTTGAACATACATGAAACCTTTCCAAAAAAAGATTCTTCACTCTAAGAAAAATGGCTCTTTTAGGAATCATTGCTTGCTAAAATTAAGCCGCTTCTATCCGAGAAGTCAATCATCTTCTGAAAGAGTTACATTGGCTGCCAGTTCATTATAGAAAATTAAAATTAAAATCATATTACTTGTTTATAAATCTATACATAATCAAACACGAGCTACTACACCACTATAATCCCTCAAAGCCTAACGTCTGAAGATTAAAACTTGCTTAAAGATAGACAGAGAGATTTTTATTTGTCCTCGAGAGGACATTTGTTTCCACCATAGATGCGTACATAATACAAACACACATAACATATTAAGAACATGACCATATAAACATAAAAAATACCTGCATACCTGACGTATCAATGGCAGATTTCCTATGTATTTAGAGCTCGTATAGATACAGGAACAAAACTCTTACTAAACTTGGCCTTTCTACTCATCGGTAACCTATACCTACGGCCAGAAGGCAGAAGGATAAAATATTTGTAAAGTGGGTGTTCTGAGTCATTTAAGATTTTGTGCCTTTCGCAACGTGAATGTCGAGACACTATCCGATAAATTGGGGGTAGGGATACCAATAATTTTACTTGCTAAATGAGTTATCTTTAAGAATTTGTTCTTGTTGGTCACTGTAAGCATATGAAAAAAAACAAATGGCACCATAAGTAAGGACTGGCTCAATAATACTGCGATACAGGAGCAGAAGAAGACGTGGCTGAACAGACAACTGCCTACGTTTACGAATAGCTGTCAGTCTTTGTTGACAGTGTTTGTAAACCCCTAAAGTGTGCTGGTTGAAATTGAGATTTTGATCCAAAATAATGCCAAGATATTTGAAATGCTCTATTCTCTCAACTATCTCTCCATTAATGATAATGCTAGAAGCATGGATCTGTGTTTTTGAGGTGCTAAAGACCAGTTCCTTAGTCTTTAACGTTGATAGTCCAAAAAAAGAGTCATTGTCCTCATTAAGCAGAGCAAGAATGGCGGTATCATCTGCATATTTGAAGTAATGAGTAGTTGTAAATGGACTCTGACAGTCATTTGTGTAGAGAATAAAAAGGAATGGGCTAAGTACGCACCCCTGAGGGGCGCCGGTATTAAGGACAATGGTTGGTGACAATGCACTGTCCACTTTAACCACTTGGGGTCTATTAGAAAGAAAATTATGGATCCAATATATTAGAGATGATGGGACTTGCATACTCTGTAGTTTCTTTATCACCTGATGACGCTGAATCGAGTTAATAGCGGAACTAAAGTCAATAAAGAAGTCTGGCATAATTCCCAGAGATGTCCAGGTGTTGAAGTAGACAATGTAAGAGTCGGGCCACTGCATCATCAGTACCTCTCTTCTGCTTATATGCAAATTGTAGACAATCTAGAGATGGTGTAACACATGGAAGCATAATATTTTTGACGATTTTCTCAAAACATTTCATTATAACAGAGGTTAATGATACAGGCCTGTAGTGATTTGACTCGGATGTTTTTTTTTTTGGAACAGGAATAACAATTGATGATTTCCATTTGACAGGTATTGTTGAAGTACAGAGTGAGCGAAGGAAGAGAGAATGGAGAATAGGGGTTAATTCCAGGGAACAGCTTTTCAAGACCCGGCCTGGAATATATATATATATACATATTTTTTTAAACCTTTATTTTTTTATAATATATGGCTGCTGGAATACCATTCGGCCCAGGAGCTTTATTCGGTTTGCAGTTAATGAGCTGGAAATAAACGTCCTGCCTGGTTAGAAGGGACTCATAGTTCAACTCTTGAAAGGGTTATCACACTCAGAGGTGAAGTCAGAGGTATCAAAACGGGCATAAAAATGATTGAGATTACTTGCAGAGGTGGTGGGATCTGATACACAAGTAGTCTGTTTAAAGGCTTGTCCAGTAAGAGTCCTAACACGCTGGAATGCCTGCCTGGTGTTCATATTTGCAAAGTCCTGCTCCAGTTTGTTCTTATAATTATTTTTCGCTTTAAAGATTTCATTTTTGATATCCTCATTTATTTTTTTAAGACCAACAGAGTCCTTTTGCCTGAAGGCAAGTTTCCTCCTCTGGAAAATATATTTTATCTGTGAATTAATCCATGGTTTTGAGTTGGAATATGCTCTGATAGTCTTTACTGCTATCAAGAGATCCATACAGAATTTGATGTAATCTGTAATAATTGAAACCTGTTCATCCAGGTCTCCCTCAAAGACTTCCCAGTCTGTACATGCAAAACAGCCTTGAAGCATGCAATAGCATCTTCCGACCATTGGGGGATGCTGCGTATTACTGGTTTGCATTGTTTCAGCCGTTGTTTGTAAACAGGAAGTAAATGGATAACATTGTGATCCACTAACCCTAGCGGTGGGAGAGCTCTAGCTTTAATAATAATAATAATAATAATTATTACATTTATATAGCGCTTTTCCCGGCACTCAAAGCGCTTTACATAGAAGTGGGGAATCTCCTCACCACCACCAATGTGCAGCTCCACCTGATGATGCGACGGCAGCCATATTGCCCCGCCTAGCTTCAGTGGGCAACCAGTCTTGGCTACAGGGTGATATGGCTACTGGATGTTGGTACATCCACATGTTGATTGAAGGCTGCCAATGAGTAGTCAAGCCGACAGCTGTTAAGATCACCAAGAGGTAGCACTGGAGCATCCGGGTATTTGCTCAGCCGCTGCCTTGACATTAGCGCTTAGTGGAACATATACACAGCTAAGCACAACAGTCGGGAATTCCCTCGGGAACGGGCGGACAGGGTGAGCAGCTCCAGGTTTGGATTACAGATCTTCTCGTGTACTTTGATGTTGCACCAGCCCGAGTTGATGTACATACACACCCCACCTCCACGCTCTTTCCCAGAGTTACTGGTTCTGTCTGCCCGAAACATTTTAAAGCCATCCAGGCTTACCACGGTGTCCGGGACAGACTCATCTAGCCAAGACTCAGTCAAAACCCATGTGTGTGATGCTGGCCAATAGTGAGCCTCCGTTCTGACGTACAACCCAGAAGCGCTGCGCTGTTACACTACATGAACTCACTCAGAGGAACACACAGAACAAAATCAAGAGTTGAATAAAGTCGTTATTTTTGTTTGTGCGCTCAAAAAGTTTTCTCGTCGTTGTGAGTAATGGGTGAGGGAGAGTAATTGCTGACAGAATTTTCATTTTTGGATGAACTAACCCTTTAAGAGTGTGAAGGAGCACTTAAATCTCCATTTAAAAGTGTGTTCCTGTCTGGGAGAACCAGCTGAGATGGTAAAGTGTGTGTCTTTCTTTCCTCTGGTGAGGTCTCTTCATCAGACCCTGTGGGAGGAAAAAACTCTGCCAGATCCAGGCCATCTCTCGCCCACGTCACTTTCTGTCAGAGACGCTCGAGAGAGTTTCAGTGCTCACCGCACACTGCCTTATCCGGCACAACGCTCAACAAACAAACAAACAAACAAACAAACAAACAAACAAACCCAATATACTTCAAAATCTCGTCACTGTAGAAGACAAAACAGGGAAGATTCAGAAGGACACAAAGAGCTTCTTTCTAAATAAAGTTTGACAGACAAACTTGACTAAAATCTTGCAGAGAAATGAATGCTTTGCATCTCTCGAACGGATGTGTAAAACGTTGGGCATGGTGTGCAGAGCCTCCGGAAACAACATGAGTAAGTGTGAGATTCACTCTACAGCGTCTGACTGGAACCGAGCAAGTGTGAGAGTTCATGAAACTGAACCTGCAGGAGAAACTCTACCGAAGACATGAACATCTTAACATGAGTCAAACGAAGACTTTCTCAGTGTGTGCTCTGGCCTCGTAGTGAACGATTCACACACACGTTATTCCAAAGACCAAAAAAAGAAAAGAACAAAGTCTTGCTCCACCTCTGAAACATATTTCATTTCTGTCTGACATCATTGATCCCTCTTGATTTTCCTGTTTCACTTGAAAAAAAAATGCCACAATGTGGAAGTAGTGAGTAATTATGCCATTTATCGTCAGTTTTACCAAAGCAATGCTATGGGAAGAGATTCAGAGGTAAATGAACTTCTGGAGCTTTTTGCATGTCCATGATGTGATTCTTCATATATTGTATGTTTGAAAGCTGATTGGTCATCACTTTTGCCTTTAGTTAGGGATTAGTTGTGAATGTCCTATACACCTGTAAGCAAAGTCCCTTTCGTGGAAAGTCTGTTCAATCGGCGGCCATATTTAAAACGTCTACAGGCAACTAATGTCCTGAAATCCTGAAATATCAAAAACTACTTGGAAAACTCGCATTACAAATAACATAATTCAAACCAGCAACAAAATCGGATACAAACTGTCCCATAAATGTTGTTTCCTATGTGCTCAAACAGTGTCAAACAAGCGTATAGTGTGCTGCAGGGGTATTCAGTATTTAGGAGTATGTATGTTTTCATGTATGTGTCACAGTGTCTGGTTTGTGTTTCCTTGGGTTTAACACTAGAGGTCCTCAGTTTTCACGGTGTCTAGGCATTCTCACTACGTTTCCCATGATCCTCTCTGTCACTGAGTGTTCATTGTGTTCAGCTGTTTCTCGTCACCTCGTTTAGCACTTGTGTATATATACCCTGTCAGTTTCAGTGTTTGTCACGGAGTCCTTGTTATGTATCACGCCACTTCTGAGGTCTGTTTTCTTGTCTGTTTTCTTGTTTTGTTTCTTGTTTGGATTGCTTTTATGGTTTTGACCCTGCCTGGACTGGATTTATGCTTACGGATTTCCCCAATAAACACTGCACTTGGATCTACCCCTGTTTCCCGTGTGTGGATCGTGACAGTATGTTTGTAGGCCAAAACCCTGAAACAAGTTGCATTTTTGGTTCCATCGTCTCAAAGTCAATGTTTTTTAAATGGGGTTTTGGTTAAATGTCTGAATTAAGGTCTTTGGTGAACACAAGGTCGAGATATTTTCACGTTTTATCCTACGACATAAAATATCTCATCAGAAAAACTCCATGTGATTTTTTCGAGGGACGAATCTGAGGGACTCAGTGCTGACAAAAACTTAAGATTATAACTTATGTGTGATTGTCCATTGCGTTCAAGAAATCAACAAACAGCAGAAATCTAACATCCGTCTATTATCCGGGATCTCTCCCATTCGCTTGACTCTCTTTGGGGGTTCTCCTGTTTCTCTGGAAAGAATTAGCGCCTGAGAAGGACAATGAATGACTAAAGAGATTGAGAAAGAGTCGGACTGGATCTCTAGACGCTATAGACAGTCTTCCGGTTCCAAGAGGCTTGCCAAGTCAATTCCCATCAGACTGTACACTTTCAGCAGGATTTTATGCCATTTCGGTATAATTATGTGACGCAATGGCTGGTTTACATGCACACTAATAAAGCAACCTTCCTTGAAGAAATTCACAAGCTCATGTATGCACTCAAAAATAAGTTTTTTTTTAATTCTGTTAACTTTGTTTAGCCTAAACTATTTATTTTGATTTACCACCATTGCATCATGTTTCATGTTCAAACACTATTGCATCATGTTAACCTGACTCGAAACGGTTAATCTTTTGGCTTAACTCAACGTTTTCATTTTGAAAGAACGTGTTTTCAAATCAAGTGACTCAGAAATTAATTTACTTACGTCTATGACTGACAATTAAATATTTAAAGGGATAGTTCACTTTAAAATGAAAATTCTGTCATCATATACTCACCCTCAAGTTGTTTCAAACCTGTTTTTCAAAATATCTTCCTTTGTGTTCAGCAGAAGAAAGAAATCCATGCAGGTTTGAAACAACTTGAGGTTGAGTATATGATGACAGAATTTTCATTTTAAAGTGAACTATCCCTTTAAAAGAAATTTGAATTTACTCAATGGTTTCTAATTTCTTTTTTAAAATAATTTAAAAAAAAAAATTTTATTATGCCCTTTTCTTTCATAACTAGACATAAAGACATGAAAAATAGTAAATACATAAATCTATTTCATATTAAGCATACATTAAGCCTTAATTACTTTCACTCATGGCAAAATATTATCCCGGAGTGTTTCTCATGCCGAACACTGAGATTATAAATGTGATTATGCTCATAATCGCAGAACCCATAACTACAGTAAAATACGTGGAGTATTTTAAATGCTTTAATGCCATTTCACGCACTCTGGTCAATGTGCGTTATTGCTGTAGCGTCACATAACATGGATGTCACGTGTTTCCTGAGGGTCCAGAACAGACAGACTGTTTTGTGCTGCAGGTTAAAGTCACCATGAAATTAAAATAGATGTTTTTTTTATGGAATATTGCAGTGTTTTTTTATGGAATATTGCAGTGTTTATTCTAACTGATTTATAGGAGCACATCATAATTGTGTTAACTAACCCCTTATCAAGCGCCCCCCTTTTTTTTAATAGACATGAAAATGCACATTCAGAACTTCAATGGATGTAATTCAAGAATGCTTTGGAATATACATGTAAGATTGGTCTCATTTTAAAAGATTTTTGTAGAAGTGAAATAAATTAAGGAAGTTAAACAGAAAAAAAGTTATAGAAGTTTGAGTTTATGAAAATGTACAACGTTAAAAATTTAATTATTAATATTTTATATAAAATATATATATTTAAAACCAGGAGGACTCTAAAACTGCAAAAAAATCAAAGGCAAAAATCTGAACAAGTTGTGTTTAAAATGTTAGGTTGATATCTCAAAAAAAAAGATTTAGTTTGGGCGCAGTACCACACTTCTCCACTAGTGGACATCACTGCCCATATAAGGGCGCCTCCATTTCTATATGTGGTTTGAGTCTGAACCATTATTTTTACAATTTTCATACAATTTATGAAGTAGACATCCTATTCAGAAGTAGTGTTGGAAGTTTGGCAGATTTTGAAATGAATTCATCCTCTAAGAGACACAGAAGATCACGTATGTGCATTATAGCTCGCTGACACATCACTAATGCTGAATCTATTATTGTTTTCTTTATATTTAAAACATTTTCAGACCTTTTTTTCTAAAAGAATTGAATGGATGAACTCTTGGCATGAAAACAAACTGAGGTTTCTACCATTCTTTCATGATTTTTCATGTTCATCACTATTTCAAAATGAAGGTCTGAACACGCCTCAGGAGTGTGAACATATTCTTGTTGCAAATTGATAAATTACGGCTCCTCTGTAATGTATTTTAAAAATCAAAAATGAAAACTAGAGATTGTAAGCATTCAAATGATATATAGTTTTTCAAGATTGGTTTAGGTTTAGTATAGGATATTACGGTTTTAAATATATAATGGCCGTGTATATATAATGGCCAATATAAGGGGTTAATAATGTTGAATCAGAATATCTTCCTCTCGCAGCATCTCTTCTCTTCTCTGATGATGAGGACGAGGCGACCTGTCACTCACATGAGATCAGCCAATAGCAAACCACAACCAGCCAATCAATTCTCCACAGACACAATCAAGCCCCGCCCACAGTTGTTCTTTTTCCAGAAGTGCTTCACTCGATATTTGGCACAATAGAGGAGAAAAGACGAGTGCAACTTACGTTTCATGACGACTATAAAGAGTTTTGCTGATGGTTTATAAACATCATATTAGAAGCAATTCCGAACTGGGTTACACTTTATTTTAAGGTGTCATTGTTACAGTGTAATTATATATTTAAGTGCTGAGTAATATTAATTAACTACACTCACTATAGGGTTAGGGTTTGGTTGAGGGTTAGTTGCATGTAATTATACATAATTTACTGTTATTACTACGGTAAGTCCATGTAACATATGTAACAAGGACACTGTAAAATAAAGTGTTACCACCTACTGGACATGGTAACGTAGACAGTGACTGGTATAGATGCCAGTTTGTGGAGACCAAGACAAGATGAACTGCTTCAGGAAAACTGCGTATAGACAAACAATATTTCCTGATAGTCCCTCTGAAAAACACCAGATCTGGAGAATATGAGCAGATCTGCAGTGAAGGACGTTCATGGTTCACTTCTGCCACCTGTTGATGGATGTGGAGAAATGAAACGTGTCTGAGCTTTTACTTCACATGCTCATGGATGGTCAATCTCAAGCAAACACTGATGCATCATTGACTGTGTTCTCAGGAAGATACACTTATAGTACAGCATCTGTCCAAACTTTAGTCTTCACACTCCAGACTCTTCCAAAAATGTTCATAAACATCTAATGTAATTGAAATATACGGGCCGTGTTCATGGATCAACATTTCCATTCACACATCAGATGTTTAAACTGGATCCTTCTCAGCCCATTATTCCCACTGGTTTCCCCTTGATCATGGTTTTGGTAGGACTGTGTTTGTTTGACATTTCGTGACCCCGGATCACAAACCCAGTCTGGAGCCGCACGGGTATATCTGTGGCAATAGCCATGGGGCAAAATTATCGATTATTCTTTTATGCCAAAAATCATGAGGATATTAAGATCATGTTCCATGAAGATATTTAGTAAATGTCCTACCGTAAATATATAAAACATGTATTTTTGTGAGTGAATGCAGCACAATCGTGAACATAAATGCACAACTTTAAAGGAGATTTTCTCAATGTTTACATTTTTTTTGCATCAGAGTCCAGATTTCTTAAATAGTTGTATCTCGGCCAAATATCGTCCTATCCTAACAAACCACACATCATCTGAAAGCTGATTAAATAAGCTTTCCATTGTTGTATACATCGCAATTTCCAGAAATGTACATGTGACTGGTTTTGTGTTCCAGGGTCACATTTCACGTTTGTCGTCGTTGGCTTTAGGCTTGCTTAGTTCGGGACATTTAATGTAATATTCAACAATATTATTGATCTCCTGCATTGGCATTATATGAGGACTGAACTGAGCTGGACGATGACATCACAGTTTTTTCCAGAGGGGCTATACATATATATTACATTTTGTTTGTTTGTGTTACAACAAAAAATAAACCATCACTGAACTTACGGTGACGCTATTTTCTTCTGGAAACAAACTTTGTTGCATTATTCTCCTGTTATCTCTGTAAAGCTGCTTTGAAACACTGTGTTGTAAAAAGCGCTGTGTAAATAAAGCTGACTTGACTTGACCATTATTCCGCACCTCTAATAGTCTCGTTTTGGTCTCTCTTGTTCTGGTCCTCAGAGGAACAGACGTTTGGAAAGAAACGAGCACCCCGTTTGTCTTTCTTTCTCATGCCGTTTGTCACTCTGTGTCTGGCTCTTTCTCTCTGAGTAACAGACAGAAACGAGAATGATCTCGGTCGAGTCGAATGCGTATGAAGACAGAAGATTTCTGGAAACTTCCACCAAGATGCCAGAAAAGAAAAGAAAAGTGCTGAATCAGAAGCAAACACTCTCACCGCCCCCGTCTCTCACTCTCGTTCTCTCTCTCTCTCTCTCTCTCTCTCTCTCTCTCGCTCGCTCTCTCTGTCTGTCTGTCTGCCTGTCTGTCTCTCTCTCTCTCTCTCACTCTCGTTCTCTCTCTCTCTCTCTCTCTCTCTCGCTCACTCTCTCGCTCTCTCTCTCGCTCTCTCTCTCTCTCTCTCTCTCTCTCTGTCTGTCTGTCTGCCTGTCTGTCTCGCTCTCTCTCTCTCACTCTTGTTTTCTCTCTCTCTCTCTCTCTCTCTCTCTCTCTCTCTCTCTCTCTCTCTCTCTCCAGAGGTAAAATGAGGGAGGCCTTCACAGGGGAGAGACTAGTTGACTAGTTGACACTTCAGGACTGCGTTGTCGTCGTGTCCAGGCAAGCTCTCATCAATGACTCTCAGCGGATCCACGTCTACCTATAAGAACACGACGCCTATCACCGTACACATAAACTCCTTCAGTATTATCAGCAGTTTCTCAGGAGCTGATACCCTCCTCCCTCCCCAGCTCCTCCTGTCTCCAGTCAGGATTTGGCATTCAGATTCCCCTTGAATCAGAATAAATTCTCGAATTATGTTGTACTTTAAAATCTTGAATTAGTGATATCTGCAATACATTCATGTTGGTTCTGTTGTGTTTACCCTAAGGGGGGTTGTTGCAGCTCTTATCCATGCTAGGCTGCCCGGAACAGAACCATACCGCCAATCCAAACTGTATGCTAATTGTCAATCGTATTCGACGATAGTGGTCCTGACAGAAATGCATTATGTGAATGCTAGGCCGAAGAGATGTGTGTTTAATCTAGCTGTGAACTGACAGAGTGTGTCTGCTTCCCGGACAATGTTAGGAAGACTGTTCCAGAGTTTTGGTGCTAAATAGGAAAAGGATCTACCGCCAGCAGTCGATTCTGATATTCTAGGTATTATTAACTGGCCGGAGTTTTGAGATGGCAGTAGACGTGAAGGACTATAATGCATTAAGAGCTCGCTCAAGTACTGCGGAGCTAAACCATTTAGTGCTTTGTAAGTGATCAGCAATATTTTAAAATGTATACGATGTTTAATAGGCAGCCAATGCAGTGTTGACAGAACTAATATGGTCATATTAGGACCAGCATTTTGCGTTTTGGACCAGCTGCAGTTTGTTTATTAAGTGTGCAGGGCAACCACCCATAATATTATTATAATAATCTGAATGCATTAACACATTTTTCATTGAGAGTATATGACATAATTTAAATAATCAATCAATCTGATGTCAACTGAAGAGCAGGGCGGTTGGATCATGTGACTCAGTTCTACTTCCTGTTGTGTTCAGGTGAGCGTCTGCTGAAGGAAACCACCATGTGTAATGTACACAGAGATGGCATGTCACCACAACCGCACGATATAATGAGTGTACAAGAGCTTGTATTGTGTAACTGTCTCGCTCTTACTCTTATTCTAAAGCCACATTCTCTTCATTTCAAAGGGCCGTCATGTTTGAGATGTTTGCACTTGATAAAAAACAGGAACTCTGATCTAGAGCGGTAAAGAGGTCATGTCGGTACAGATAAATATGTATTTAGAGTGACCCAAATTGATTCGGTTTTCCATTCCCCTCAGTAAAAGAGATCTGTGTCGATTGCAAGAGAAAAAAACAATCACACGTGAGTCACATCCAAACTCTCCTGTGACCTGAAGCCCTGAGACTGACATCTGAAGAACACTCTTGAGATATCAAGTAATGCTCAAACCTTTTATTTTAATTGTTTTGATTTTAGGTTTGTCTTTACATTTCTGTTAACCTGAGGTGGGAAACCCTACATTAGTGAAAAACTATGTTTCCCCAGTTATGCTGATGTGTGCACATTGTATACACACTGATAGAGTCGTCCAACTTCTCGTTCTCATGACTGTCCTGAACTGTGATGTCAAACGCAGAAGAAAAGGAGAACCACACATTTTAAAACCCTCCAAAAAAAGAATGCCACTAGTACAACAACAACTGTGATATCATGACATATTTTAAATGATGCTTGTATAAAAAATATTCTCAGAATTTGAGGAATCTCTCGATCAGTCCATTCCTCCAGGTTTTGTCAGAGTTTCAGGTCGAGGTGGTGGTTTAGCAAAGCTTTATAATAAGAAATGGAAGGTCTCTACTATAGAGTCAATGGACCCACTATCATAACAACGGTTTACTGTCCACCTAAATCTAATATTAACCTTTTAACTGAACTTTCTGCTTTTTTAACTTTATTATGTTCTGTTTCTCCAAATGTGAATATGGTTGGTGATTTTAATATCCATGTTGATAAAGCTACTGCTACTGATACAAAAGACTTTTTAGCATGTTTGAATAGTTTTAGACTGAAACAGTTGATTGATTTTCGATCAAAAGGTCACACACTGGATCTTATTTGCTGTACTGGAATAACACCTTTCGATTGTAGTTCACGTGACTTGTCTATATCTGATCATAAACTTGTGTCCTTCAGTGCCAAATTAACTGTATCCAAATATTACTCAAAGCCGTACTATCACATTTCGCAGTATTAAGAATATTGAATTGTCTGTGTTTTCTAATGACGTTGATAACTAGTTGAATACTGATGGACTACTTCTTACTACAACGACCGGTTGCAGAATGTTTTAGATGTCGTCGCACCTGTCAGAACTCGGATTGTCTCATTTGCTCATACTTCATGGTATACTTCTGAGTTACGTCTGTTAAAAGCTAAGGGGCATCAACTCGAGCGTTTATGGTAAATGTAAATGGACTGCATTTATATAGTGCTTTCACAGACCCAACAGCCACCGAAGCGCTTTACATGTTGCCTCACATTCACCCATTCATACACCGAGAGACTAGTTGACACTTCAGGACTGCGTTGTCATCGTGTCCAGGAGTAGGACCTTCATCAGATCTGCAAAACCTCTGGATAAACAGAGAGACTAATAAACATTTTTTGAAAGCGGCGTCTAACAGCGGATTAGGGATCCGCTGAATGATGCCGCTTTCAAATGCTCCTATTTAAGCCAATCTCAGGCATATATGTTGAGCGCGTGAACACAATGGCCAATCAGAGACATATATGTTGAGCGCGTGAACACAATGGCCAATCAGAGACATATGTTGAGCGCGTGAACACAATGGCCAATCAGAGACATATATGTTGAGCGCGTGAACACAATGGCCAATCAGAGACATATATGTTGAGCGCGTGAACACAATGGCCAATCAGAGATATATATATGTTGAGCGCGTGAACACAATGGCCAATCAGAGACATATATGTTGAGCGCGTGAACACAATGGCCAATCAGAGACATATATGTTGAGCGCGTGAACACAATGGCCAATCAGAGACATATATGTTGAGCGCGTGAACACAATGGCCAATCAGAGACATATATGTTGAGCGCGTGAACACAATGGCCAATCAGAGATATATATATGTTGAGCGCGTGAACACAATGGCCAATCAGAGATATATATGTTGAGCGCGTGAACACAATGGCCAATCAGAGACATATATGTTGAGCGCGTGAACACAATGGCCAATCAGAGACATATATGTTGAGCGCGTGAACACAATGGCCAATCAGAGATATATATATGTTGAGCGCGTGAACACAATGGCCAATCAGAGATATATATATGTTGAGCGCGTGAACACAATGGCCAATCAGAGATATATATGTTGAGCGCGTGAACACAATGGCCAATCAGAGACATATATGTTGAGCGCGTGAACACAATGGCCAATCAGAGACATATATGTTGAGCGCGTGAACACAATGGCCAATCAGAGACATATATGATGAGCATGTGAACACAATGGCCAATCAGAGCCGTTTAAGAATCCGTGCAACAGTGCTCAAAATGCTAGAGGGAAATGCTGGTATCGTCAATTTTTTTACATTGCAGTACTTGGTACCGAAGTCTGAACTTTTGACAACTCTAGTCACAAGTGCGCCTCTTGAGATCAGGGGAGTGAGGTTTACACGCACAGCTCTTAGTGGCCTACGAACGTCACTGAGAGAAGAGTTGGGTTTGAAAGCCCGAAATGGCTGACTGACTGACGAACGGACTTTCCTTGAATGGGACTTTCAAACGGACTGGATGTGATCAGTGGATTACAGTGTGTTGAGGAATATCATGTTAAAAAACCCAGTCGGCCTCACAGGCGAGCAGAAAACGTCTGCAGGGATTCTTGACTGCCTTTCACTCTCAAGATAAAAGAAAAGAAGCTTGTCGTTTGTTTGTTGTGGTGACAGCAGGTTTTTTGGAAACTTCCGCTGTGAGTGCAGAAATGCGCTGAGTCAGGAAAAACTGCAACCCCTCCCCCCCCAAAAAACCCGTTCCTGCTCGCGGTCCACTTTCTGTCTTCTTCCACCTCGCTTCACCACATCCTCCACACTATCTCCCTGCTTATCTCCATTTTCCTTCATCTCTCTCTCTCTCTCCGTCCCTCGTTCTGTGTGTGGGTTTGATGTGCAGCGCTGCATTCAGCACGTTGAGGTTGAAAACGAGAAAGAGAAAACAAGGTAGAAAAGAGACATTGTGCAAGACAGACTCACTAGAAAAGACTTTGAGATTTTTTTTTATTATAATGAGGATGATAATTCATTAAATTCACATTCCAGTCAAAAATTACAATGCTCGACTGACACATACAGTATGTACTCTATAAATAACATCAAACACAATGTCACACCCCCACTCGAACTGTAACACACACACGAATGTTTGATCTCGCCGAGCGCACTTAGCGTGTTCTAGAGGCCCGGTCACACCAAGGACGATAACGATGTAGTTTTAAAAATCAATGTAAGAAAAAAAATGTAAAAGACGAGTCCAGATCATATCTATTGTTGCGTTCAAGTCCTCCACGGAAGTGTGTATTTACGAGGTGGGAAGTCGTGTTTACGACGTCATGTGTGTTTAAGTCAGTTTCGCTGGAGCAAGATGGCGGTGTACCTTCTCTTATTTAACTACACAAAAATACAGCAAGGTTTTTAACTCTATACTTGTAGAAAATGGAAAACAAAGAATGTGCATCAGTTTGAAACCTTGAGATTTTGAGATCCTTCTATACATATTGTTTTGGTCACAGTTTTAATTTATTTTCTTGGCATTTTATTTAGTCTTATGATTGTGGGCGGATCTTGGGCTTTGTTCAAAATAGTTATACACATAAAACGTTTGATAAAAAAAGAATAATAAAATTAAAAAAAAGAATGTGCGTCAGGTGTGCTCTGCTTATTTGTTTAATTTATGAAACCACTTTGTTGTTACATATTATATTGTTATATTAAAATGCTATTATATTTTGTGCAGGCAATTAGCTTACTTTGTTGTAAATTCAAAAATCTGACAATATCACTGCTAAATACCTTTAGTATTGTGGTATTCCGCCATTTTTCTCACGCAACTCGTAAACACCAGGGCTTGAAGAAAAGCTTCCCACTCGTGTTTACGACATTGTGGTGGCGTTCATGTGCGTTCAACTCGTGAATGCGATCTTTACGGGGTGACTTGAATGCAGCATATAGAGCGATTTTTTTTTCCAGCTGGTGAACGATAAAAACATTGACAGCCAATCAGAATCCATGTTGCTTTTAAGAGTCGAGCATTTAAAGCGGCAGGCGACAGAACTACTACGTGCTTGTAATAAACAGATCGTCATCGTGCTTCCGTGTGGACGCTAGTCATCGCTCTTGGTCTAAAAGGGCCTTTACTGTGGCGATAACAAACCTGAAGTGGGCGACTTACTAACTTCTCAGCAAGATTCTCTCAAACTGTCAAAGACAAAACCTGACAGCAGAAAAAGATTGATTTATCCGCTGAGAAATTCAGTGCTCTTTACATTACAGAATGCAGCGAGTTTGAGTAGCGAGAAGCGTCTGCGTTCACGTACATTACGTTTCTGCCCCAACGATTCAGACACTGACTCAATATAAAACATCATGGCAAATTTTAGTTAGGTGAAGGTGACCGTCAGTCATAATCAGATCATCTCTACACTGACAGCACACGTACATCTCAGAGACGTCTGCGTTACATCTGCCAGATGCATTTATAGAGCGTTTAATCATTCGCAATACGTTTCCTGTCAGATGTTCAACAGACCTCTTTAAGATGTTTATGATTTAAAATGCACGTAAAACTGCTTTTACTAAGACGTTTATCAGATGTTCTCTTTAGCAGACATCTTACAGACGTACCTGTGCTATCTGGGAAAACCCACTTAAACCCGTAACAAAAACATGTAATACATATATAGAAATAGACATGAGCTTATAATAGATCAAATATATATGGCAGACATCATGTTAACAAGCATCTGAATCATATAGCACATGATTTAAGGGCACTGGATTGACTTCTGACCTCAGATGATATGCCCTTTTAAACATGAAACCATCTGAGCTGACAGTAAAGCAGATCTTTCTCAGGATATGGTGTGTAGAATTAACAGCCTGTTGAAATTCGTTTTAAAACCAGCCATTTTGTATATCCACATTCATCATCATTACATTTGAATGGTTATATACTATGGAAAACTAAATATTGCAAAGAAAAATGTCACTTTCTGTTCAACACTGTTATCTTCAAACTCGCCCCTGAAAACCGATGCTTTGATTATATTTGATCATAAAGTGCATCAGTCTTTTTTACCACATTCGTTTACAGAAAAAAGTATTGTTCATAAACCACACGAATACTGACTCTACTCTGTGGTTTGGTAAACCAGTGTTTGCAAGTTAAGATACACTGGTTGATAATTAGGGTTAGATAGAAGAGCAACACTTACACATCTCGAATGTAACGGGGTTGAAACTAAGTCGTTTTTAAAACAAATTTCACAGGTTGTAAATATTTTTCAATATTTATTGTTTAATAATGTGAATATTGGAATAATGCTGGTACTTTTGGACCTGAGGTGGGAAATGTGATTTCGTAAATATTAAAATGATTAAAAAATAAATGATTTAAAAAAATACATTTATTTTAACATGGCACCGTGTCCTGAGAATGGGCCTTCAGCACACCAACCAGCAGAATGTTACTGTACATTTACAGAGAAATTACATCTGCTTTTAGCAACACACTAAATATATTTAAACACCCATAGAAATAAAAAAAAGAGTGGTCAACCGATATAGATTTTTTTAAGCATGATGCCGATATCCCAGAGAGCTGTGTGGCTGATGGCCGGTATTCCTGTCAGGACCACTATCGTCGAATACGGTTGACAATTAGCATACAGTTTGGATTGGCGCCGGTATGGTTCTGTTCCGGGCGAGAACAGCCGAGCGTGTACAGCCGCGGTGCAGTGAGAAGAGGAGTGTGTTCCGGCGCAAACGTTCCTGGTGATATTCTGCAGTTCCAGAAAACAACTCCGCCGCTGACCAGGAGAAACCGAGTCTAAAGACAGCGGCGCCGCGCGTTAGTCATATGCTATTTTAAGGGCGCTTGCTTGGCCATTATGTAGCGTGTGAACAACACTTCTCTCATCTACACCGACGCAGCAGTTCATATTTTTGCAAACTATACATAATTAACAAGGGAAAATATTACCACACGAGGGAAATCATTGTTGTGTCCATGAAGATGTGAATAAATAGGCATAAATCTAGATTACACATTTACCCAAATTATTCAGGCTAATTGTAGTAATGACGGATCAAACCCGTTTGCTCAATAGTGGCGAGACACATCGGTATATGAGGACACCTGACAAAGTGTGTTATCCGTCAAGAACCAGGAAACTCAATTCTGAAGACGGCGAGATCACCGTTACCATCATGTAAGTTGCGTGCACTGGCAAACCCGCCGTTATAATAGCAATCCGCCGTTATAATAGCGATCCGCCGTTATAATAGCGATCCGCCGTTATAATAGCGATCCGCCGTTATAATAGCAATCCGCCGTTATAATAGCGATCCGCCGTTATAATAGCAATCCGCCGTTATAATAGCAATCCGCCGTTATAATAGCGATCCGCCGTTATAATAGCAATCCGCCGTTATAATAGCGATCCGCCGTTATAATAGCGATCCGCCGTTATAATAGCGATCCGCCGTTATAATAGCGATCCGCCGTTATAATAGCAATCCGCCGTTATAATAGCAATCCGCCGTTATAATAGCAATCCGCCGTTATAATAGCAATCCGCCGTTATAATAGCGATCCGCCGTTATAATAGCGATCCGCCGTTATAATAGCGATCCGCCGTTATAATAGCAATCCGCCGTTATAATAGCAATCCGCCGTTATAATAGCAATCCGCCGTTATAATAGCGATCCGCCGTTATAATAGCAATCCGCCGTTATAATAGCAATCCGCCGTTATAATAGCAATCCGCCGTTATAATAGCAATCCACCGTTATAATAGCGATCCGCCGTTATAATAGCGATCCGCCGTTATAATAGCGATCCGCCGTTATAATAGCGATCCGCCGTGGAACAAGCGCGCCGGCTCTTAAAGGGAATGTGAGAGGACGCTCTGATTGGTTTATTTCACGTTATGCCCAAACCACACCTATGAATAATGAAGCGACTTCAGACCAACACATTTTAGATTTGCGACGAGATCCGCCCACAAAGTTACTTGCGTTTCGCGTTTGATACTTGCGTTTCAGATCGTTAAAATAGGGCCCTGAGTCCGAAATTTTCACTTTAAAAAAAAATAAATACGACCATGTTGTGTCAAACACATTTACACACTGCCTCTGAAAATTTATTTGGATGAAAATTCAGATTGGGTTCGATTTTGGTGTTTTTCGCGAAAAAACGCATACGAAAATTTCGAACTCAGTGTGCAAGGACCTTAAATGAGAAAGTATTAGCCTATAGTGTTTGCCTTTTTATTACTAATGGAAGCATGGGATCAGCGCTGCCAAAATAAAAGTCCCGCGTCCGACTCCTCAGCCAAACAGAAAAAGGCATCAGCCAATGCCGATATTTCAACAATGGCAAATATTGGTGAATATATCAGCCGTGGCAATATATCGGTCGACCACTGGGGAAAAATAAAATATATATATTGCAATGATTCACATAATGTGTTTATAAAAATAATATTTAAAAACTGGAATGAGAACCTAAGTGTGAAACACACTAATTGTGTGTGTGTGTGTGTGTGTGTGTGTGTGTGTGTGTGTGTGTGTGTGTGTGTGTGTGTGTGTGTGTGTGTGTGTGTGCGTGCGTGTGTGTGTGTGAAAGAGACTTTCCTGCAGCAGTTTGTCAGTACTCAGACCATGAATGCACCAAAGAAGTTCTCATGTATGTTATGGAGAACCAGAGAGCTGTTGTTGACCGTCACGAACACACTGTCTCCTTCACTGAGGCGGAAGATGCCGCCCAGATAACTGCTGCCCCGCTCGCTGCTCGACTGGGGTTTCTCCGACACGCAGAGGTACCTGCAGTAAACACATTCATGACCTTAAAGGGATAGTTCACTTTAAAATTAAAATTCTGTCATCATATACTCACCCTCAAGTTGTTTCAAACCTGTATGAATTTATTTCTTCTGCTGAACACAAAGAAAGATATTTAGAAGAATGTCAGTAACCAAACAGTAGACTGTACCCATTGACTTCCATAGTAGGAAAAAAAAAATACTATGGAAGTCAATGGGTACAGACTACTGTTTGGTTACTGACATTCTTCTAAATATCTTTCTTTGTGTTCAGCAGAAGAAATAAATTCATACAGGTTTGAAACAACTTGAGGGTGAGTAAATGATGACAGAATTTTAATTTTAAAGTGAACTATCCCTTTAATATAGTCATCTACAGTGGCTACATTTACATGCAGGACTGAATTCATTCCCATTGATGAATCTGATGTAGTGTTTACATGAACGCTAAACGTGATCGGGTTGATGTATGTGTTGACAGTTTCCCGCTGTTTGCGCATAATAACAACTATTTCCTACATTGGTTCTTTATTTGTTTTAAACAGCAGACTTAATAGTTATCCATTTTTTGGTCATAATTTGGAGATAATGATCATATGAACCGTTGTGCCGCTGCTTATATTTATAACGCAGTAAAAATGGACAAAACTTTTTTTTTAGAATTATAGGATGACGGGACACTCGTTTATAGTCATTACGCTATTTCTACGTCATTACGCAGTTTCTACGTCATTACGCAGTTTCTACATCATTATGCTATTTCTACATCATTACGCTATTACTACATCATCATGCTATTTCTACGTCATTACGCTATTTCTACATCATTACGCTATTACTACATCATCATGCTATTTCTACGTCATTACGCTATTTCTACGTCATTGCGCTATTTCTACATAATTTTTTCTATGCTATTTCTACATCATCATGCTATTTCTACATCCTTACGCTATTTCTACGTCATTATGAAATTTCTACGTCATTACGCTATTTCTACGTCATTACGCAATTTCTATGTTATTACGCTATTTCTACGTCATTACGCTATTTCTACATCATCCCGCTATTTCTACGTCATTACGCTATTTCTATGTCATTAAGCAATTTCTACGTCATTACGCTATTTCTACGTCATTACGCAATTTCTACGTCATTACGCAATTTCTATGTTATTACGCTATTTCTACGTCATTACGCTATTTCTACATCATCCCGCTATTTCTACGTCATTACGCTATTTCTATGTCATTAAGCAATTTCTACGTCATTACGCTATTTCTACATCATTTTTTCTACGTCATTACGCTATTTCTACGTCATTACGCTATTTCTATTTCGTTCCTGTGACTCCGTGGGAGCACCCTATATTTTGTTGTACTTTCACAGTGCAATGACAATAAAGGCTACTCTACTCTATTTCTACGTCATTACGCTATTTTTACGTCATTACGCTATTTCTACATCATTACGCTATTTCTACGTCATTATGCTATTTATTCATTATTACGCTATTTCTACGTCATTGTTACGCTATTTCTACGTCTTAGCGCTATTTCTACGTCATTATGCTATTTCTACGTCATTACGCTATTTCTACGTCATTACGCTATTTCTACGTCATTATTACGCTATTTCTACGTCATTACGCTATTTCAACGTCATTACGCTATTTCTACGTCATTACGCAATTTCAACATCATTTGCTATTTCTACGTCATTACGCAATTTCTACGTCATTACGCTATTTCTACATCATTACGCTATTTCTCCGTCATTATTACGCTATTTCTACGTCATTACGCTATTTCTACATCATTGCGCAATTTCTACATCACTACGCGATTTCTACGTCATTACGCTATTTCTACGTCATTATTACGCAATTTCTACGTCATTACACAATTTCTACATCATTCTGCTATTTCTACGTTATTATTACGCTATTTCTATATCATTACGCTATTTCTATGTCATTACACTATTTCTACATCATTACTCTATTTCTACGTCATTACGCTATTTCTACATCATCACGCTATTTCTACATCATCACGCTATTTCTACATCATTACGCTATTTCTACCTCATTACGCTATTTCTACATCATTACGCTATTTCTACGTTATTACGCTATTTCTACATCCTTACGCTATTTCTACATCATTACGCTATTTCTACGTCATTACGCTATTTCTACATCATTACGCTATTTCTACGTCTTTACGCTATTTCTATGTCATTACGCTATTTCTACGTCATTACTACGTCATTACGCTATTTCTACGTCATTACGCTATTTCTACATCATTGCGCTATTTCTACGTCATTACGCTATTTCTACGTCATTACTACGTCATTACGCTATTTCTACGTCATTACGCTATTACTACGTCATTACGCTATTTCTACGTCATTACGCTATTTCTACATCATTGCGCTATTTCTACGTCATTACGCTATTTCTACGTCATCGCATATCCGCAGTCCTTTCAGTTTCAGTTCTCAATCCGATCCAGTGTTTATATGTTCTCTCGTATAATAAACCTTCCCTTTCTATCCGATGGAAATCTCATTGGGATCGAGATCAACCGGATCGGTTAAGGCGTTTACATGAAGCTTTGAGTCCGATTGAGCCGTCAATCCCATTACTAACGGATTATTTGGATGCATGTTAAAGGAGAACTCCGGTCAATTTTAACATTGAGCTCAATTTTTAGTAAATTTGGAGTGCTGTCAATACAGAGAACAACGACAAAAATCGGTGTTGCCTACACCGTGTTATCCTATTTTTAAAATGTGCACCCTATTGACTTGAATGGGGCAAGTTTTAAACCTGCTTTTATCCTCTTAACATCCTTGATGTGTCATACAAGTGCCCAGCCATGTTGAGTGATTCCTTCAGAGTGAACACGGTGGATCTGACTGCAGTAGATGTGAAAGATATGAATAAAAATGATTTTAATTCAGCCAGCGCAAATACCTGTATTTAGTTCCTGTTTTCGGTGGAAGTCCAAAGTAGTCGATTGTCGAGTTCACGCGCGTGATCATAGTAACTAAACCTATGCGCGTGAACTCGACAATCGACTACTTTGGACTTCCACCGAAAACAGGAACTAAATACAGGTCTGTGCGCTGGCTGAATTAAAATCATTTTTATTCATATCTTTCACATCTACTGCAGTCAGATTCACTCGTGTTCACTCTGAAGGAATCACTCAACATGGCTGGGCACTTGTATGACACATCAAGGATGTTAAGAGGATAAAAGCAGGTTTAAAACTTGCCCCATTCAAGTCAATAGGGTGTAAATTTTAAAAATAGGATAACACGGTGTAGGCAACACCGATTTTTGTCGTTGTTCTCTGTATTGACAGCACTCCAAATTTACTAAAAATTGAGCTCAATGTTAAAATTGACCGGAGTTCTCCTTTAACATAGCCAGTGATTTCTGGTGTCAGATTGAGTACCTGGAGCCCTCCATCAGCTCGATAGGCGTGTTGCTGTAGCTCTGCGTGCGCAGCATGACTTTGTGTTGGAAGAATATGCAGTTCTCCAGGTGGGAGATCTTGGAGAAGATGTAATAATACCCGTTCTGAAGGATATACAGACTTTTCTTCTTTAAGTCCATTTTATTAATGAACACGGAGAAGCTGCCAGTCCTCCAGCCCAGGACACCGTTGGCTCCAGACGCGGCCGGATCGACTACACACACACACACACACACACACACACACACACACACACACACACACACACACACACACACACACACACACACACACACACACACACACACACACACACACACACGGCAGGAACAGGAACACACAGTATAGTTAGATATAGTTATATATAAAATCATAATATCATATTTAAAAAAAAAAAAATTATGTGATGACCAAAACATTCTTTTTTCATCCTTCAAAGATTACCCCCATTTATAAAACTAAAAGTTTCGAGAAAACTAGAATTTTTGTTTTAATAATTTCTTTAATCATTTTTTCTTTCTTTTTGCTGTATCAAAAACGTACTGAATTGTGACACCACTGTGTCGTATCGAACCCAACCGTGAATTTTGTGAACTGTTACACCCCTAATATATATATATATAAGGCATATTATAGTATATTACATTTTAAAGGTGTTGTATGTAACTTTTTCACTCTACTAAAGCATACAAATATTTCCTCGAGCCGAGAACAGATATAACAAATGAAGTCAGAACAGACCAAATGGTCTTCTGCAACGGCGGCTATGTCAAAAATCACATGATCAGCGACAAGCCGACGTCAAGCTTAAAGCGTAATGGCAGAGCACTGAAGTCAACAAGTCTGTGAAACCCCTATGCTACTGCCAATCGATGCACAGACACACTGCGGTGAGCATGTCAGATAGGCAGGCGGAGCTGGGGAGGAGGAGGGGTTCAGACGGACTATCCTACAGCAAACACTCAACCAGACTGTTCAGATGCTGAGCAAGCAATCTCATTGGCTGCAGGATCAGCTGAGCCAATCAGCTTGTGCCATGTGGTAATGATGTGACTGCTTGCAGACTTCATGTAAAGGTCGTGCCTGCGCCGTCTAGAGTTTCATGAACTAGATATTGAATGAAAAGTCTAAAAGTGTAACGGAAGGAAGGATACAATTGTTTTTAACGAAAATATGACACGGGTTATAATATAATGATTTTACTAGAAGTTATTGTATTATTAATGGAGACTCTCTCTCTCTCTCTCTGTGTGTGTGTGTGTGTGTGTGTGTGTGTGTGTGTGTGTGTGTGTGTGTCATACTTTGCAGAAATGCTGCCGGTTTGCTGTGGTTTTTTTCAGGTAAAATGTTGTTAGAGTCTGTTGAGAAAACAAGCAGGATGAACATTAAACACATGATGAATAGCAGAATTTCAAACGTGTGTGTGAGTGTGTGTGTGTGTGTGTGTGTGTGTGTGTGTGTGTGTGTGTGTGTGTGTGTGTGTGTGTGAGTGAGTGAGTGAGTGAGTGAGTGAGTGAGTGTGTGTGTGTGTGTGTGTGTGTGTGTGTGTGTGTGTGTGTGTGTGTGTGTGTGTGTGTGTGTGTGTGTGTGTGTGTGTGTGTGTGTGTGTGTGTGTGTGTGTGTGTGTGTGTGTGTGTACCAACCATGTGCACTGCTGGTAAAGGCGTCCTTCTTTCCCTGTAAATAAATATTTACAGCAGAATTAATAAGATCATCCAAGACGTGTTTATATATTGACACACACACACACCTGAGTAAAGATAAACTCACTTTTACATATTCCACTCTCGGGATGTTTGATGAAATCTAGGGGAAAAGAGAACATATTTGACAACATGTTGTTTCCACAACTTTTTCCCAGAACATTTTGGCGTTTGAGATGTAAATTTACTGGGAAATGAAAGCCTGCACACAGACAATTTAATAAACAGCTGTTAATGCATCTATTCAGACCAACACAAACACATAACCAATCAGATTGTTGTAAGATTGCGGTCAACATAAAAATATGACTTAATGGTGTTCACGACTTAGTCTGTTAATCTCATAATTATGACTTAGTATGTCTTCATTTAGATTTTGTAATCTCATAATTTGACGTTTTCCTCATAATTTATCTCATAATCATGATTACGACTTGTCATAATTATGACTTTTTATTAAGATTGACCCAAGCATGATTATTTTTACTTCTGTGGTTGAAATAGGCAAAGATGTCAGTATAATCTGAACCTGATTTGTTAAAAGGCGTCTAATGTGTGTTCATGTGTTTGCTCTCAGACGCTGAAACTAAGTGTGCAAACCAATATACATGTTTACAGGAAATCAACACAGTAACAAAACTATGAGCAATACTGCGGGGGTTGTGTAACCTGGTGGTTAGTGATCTGGGCTAGTTACCCAGACTCAAGGGTTCAAACCTCCATCACCAGACACACACACACACACACACACACCACAGGTTAGCTTTGAACGAAGATCCATTAGCGCACAGATTAGCCAGTCATTAATGACACTCATCATTAAGGGGACACTAGATATGACACGGATTCGTGTGTAAAATCGGTGTTCAAGAGAACAAAATCATCCTGGAAACTGGAGCTAAATATCAGTAATGAACAGAAAGTTTCTGCATTTGTCTTTTTTCGTCCATCATAATCGAGTACACAGGGCGATGGAGATTTGGAGATATTCGGCAGCATCCAAAAAGAGAAACTAATAAATATTCCCTACAACGTTTGAGGAAGTGATGTCAGCACAGGGGTGGGAGGAGGAAGTGATGTCAGCACAGGAGTGGGAGGGGGAATGGTCATCTGACCTGCACTGATGATGTCATGACACGTCCGGCATTGGGAACATCATCTCACTCGTGTAAATATTGCACATGCAAGTTTGATGAGCTCACATTAACTCATTAGATGGGATATTTGCGGTAGTAAAAAAAAAAAAGCCAACGCAGGACCAAATAGTGATTAATAAAGGGAGGGGGGGGGGGGGGGGGCTCAATAACTTATTTTGTAATATGACTAAATGCCAGCGTGAAAGAAGGAATGACATTGTTCAGATGTTAACTATGAATGCGACACTGAATACTTGCAGTCATAGGCTACATTTCTGAATGAGATGAAGAAAAACTCACATAATTAAAGAAGTCGTTTGACCGACGTTATAACGAGTCATTAATGTATTTTAACTTATATGTTTCATATAATAGAACCGAAGCTATAGATTGTGAATTTAAACATGTCTGGTTTACCAGCGGCAGACGTCAGGAGGACTAGCCGAGGTGAGGCTGCTCTAGGCGGGTTACATGAGCGCCCGGTGATCGCCTGGATCTTACAACTCCGAAACGTCAGATACAATTTTTTTAATAGGCGCTATCTTTATAAATAAACCACAGATTTGAGCTTTAAACAACTACATTCTCGACTGAACAACTCTTAAAACTATATTTTGTGACACAATAACAGTAGTATTTTAAAATTTCGCTGCCTTTCTTGCAAACAGAACCGCCTAGCACTGGCCCCTCCCACAAGAAGCGGATTTCAATTTCGCTTCAAACGCTTGCTTTGGACGCGCAAATGCATTAAAAATGTTCAAGCGTCAAACTAGACGCAAATTTAACGCTCTATTCGCATTTGGTGTGAACGCAGTATAATACTTTTTCTATGTACATAAAAGGCCTATTTCTCTCAAATATTGTTCACAAATCTGTTTAAATCTGTGTTAGTGAGCACTTCTCCTTTGCCGAGTACATCAGGAGTACTCACGAGTGTGTGTCTGCTGTAGAGATGGCAGATAACTCTATAACTAATAGACATCAGGAGTACTCACGAGTGTGTGTCTGCTGTAGAGATGATAGATAACTCTATAACTAATAGACATCAGGAGTACTCACGAGTGTGTGTCTGCTGTAGAGATGGCAGATAACTCTATAACTAATAGACATCAGGAGTACTCACGAGTGTGTGTCTGCTGTAGAGATGATAGATAACTCTATAACTAATAGACATCAGGAGTACTCACGAGTGTGTGTCTGCTGTAGAGATGACAGATAACTCTATAACTAATAGACATCAGGAGTACTCACGAGTGTGTGTCTGCTGTAGAGATGATAGATAACTCTATAACTAATAGACATCAGGAGTACTCACGAGTGTGTGTCTGCTGTAGAGATGACAGATAACTCTATAACTAATAGACATCAGGAGTACTCACGAGTGTGTGTCTGCTGTAGAGATGACAGATAACTCTATAACTAATAGACATCTGGAGTACTCACGAGTGTGTGTCTGCTGTAGAGATGACAGATAACTCTATAACTAATAGCCATCAGGAGTACTCACGGGTGTGTGTCTGCTGTAGAGATGACAGATAACTCTATAACTAATAGCCATCAGGAGTACTCACGAGTGTGTGTCTGCTGTAGAGATGACAGATAACTCTATAACTAATAGACATCAGGAGTACTCACGAGTGTGTGTCTGCTGTAGAGATGACAGATAACTCTATAACTAATAGACATCTGGAGTACTCACGAGTGTGTGTCTGCTGTAGAGATGACAGATAACTCTATAACTAATAGACATCAGGAGTACTCACGAGTGTGTGTCTGCTGTAGAGATGACAGATAACTATAACTAATAGACATCAGGAGTACTCACGAGTGTGTGTCTGCTGTAGAGATGACAGATAACTCTATAACTAATAGACATCTGGAGTACTCACGAGTGTGTGTCTGCTGTAGAGATGACAGATAACTCTATAACTAATAGACATCAGGAGTACTCACGGGTGTGTGTCTGCTGTAGAGATGACAGATAACTCTATAACTAATAGCCATCAGGAGTACTCACGAGTGTGTGTCTGCTGTAGAGATGACAGATAACTCTATAACTAATAGACATCAGGAGTACTCACGAGTGTGTGTCTGCTGTAGAGATGACAGATAACTAATAGACATCAGGAGTACTCACGAGTGTGTGTCTGCTGTAGAGATGACAGATAACTCTATAACTAATAGACATCAGGAGTACTCACGAGTGTGTGTCTGCTGTAGAGATGACAGATAACTCTATAACTAATAGCCATCAGGAGTACTCACGAGTGTGTGTCTGCTGTAGAGATGACAGATAACTCTATAACTAATAGACATCAGGAGTACTCACGGGTGTGTGTCTGCTGTAGAGATGACAGATAACTCTATAACTAATAGACATCAGGAGTACTCACGAGTGTGTGTCTGCTGTAGAGATGACAGATAACTCTATAACTAATAGACATCTGGAGTACTCACGAGTGTGTGTCTGCTGTAGAGATGACAGATAACTCTATAACTAATAGACATCAGGAGTACTCACGAGTGTGTGTCTGCTGTAGAGATGACAGATAACTCTATAACTAATAGACATCAGGAGTACTCACGAGTGTGTGTCTGCTGTAGAGATGATAGATAACTCTATAACTAATAGACATCTGGAGTACTCACGAGTGTGTGTCTGCTGTAGAGATGACAGATAACTCTATAACTAATAGACATCAGGAGTACTCACGGGTGTGTGTCTGCTGTAGAGATGACAGATAACTCTATAACTAATAGACATCAGGAGTACTCACGGGTGTGTGTCTGCTGTAGAGATGACAGATAACTCTATAACTAATAGACATCAGGAGTACTCACGGGTGTGTGTCTGCTGTAGAGATGACAGATAACTCTATAACTAATAGCCATCAGGAGTACTCACGAGTGTGTGTCTGCTGTAGAGATGACAGATAACTCTATAACTAATAGACATCAGGAGTACTCACGAGTGTGTGTCTGCTGTAGAGATGATAGATAACTCTATAACTAATAGACATCAGGAGTACTCACGAGTGTGTGTCTGCTGTAGAGATGACAGATAACTCTATAACTAATAGACATCAGGAGTACTCACGAGTGTGTGTCTGCTGTAGAGATGACAGATAACTCTATAACTAATAGCCATCTGGAGTACTCACGAGTGTGTGTCTGCTGTAGAGATGACAGATAACTCTATAACTAATAGCCATCAGGAGTACTCACGAGTGTGTGTCTGCTGTAGAGATGATAGATAACTCTATAACTAATAGCCATCAGGAGTACTCACGAGTGTGTGTCTGCTGTAGAGATGATAGATAACTCTATAACTAATAGACATCTGGAGTACTCACGAGTGTGTGTCTGCTGTAGAGATGACAGATAACTCTATAACTAATAGACATCAGGAGTACTCACGAGTGTGTGTCTGCTGTAGAGATGACAGATAACTCTATAACTAATAGACATCAGGAGTACTCACGAGTGTGTGTCTGCTGTAGAGATGACAGATAACTCTATAACTAATAGCCATCAGGAGTACTCACGGTGTGTGTCTGCTGTAGAGATGACAGATAACTCTATAACTAATAGCCATCAGGAGTACTCACGAGTGTGTGTCTGCTGTAGAGATGATAGATAACTCTATAACTAATAGACATCTGGAGTACTCACGAGTGTGTGTCTGCTGTAGAGATGATAGATAACTCTATAACTAATAGACATCTGGAGTACTCACGAGTGTGTGTCTGCGGTAGAGATGACAGATAAGTCTATAACTAATAGACATCAGGAGTACTCACGAGTGTGTGTCTGCTGTAGAGATGGCAGATAACTCTATAACTAATAGACATCAGGAGTACTCACGAGTGTGTGTCTGCTGTAGAGATGACAGATAACTCTATAACTAATAGACATCAGGAGTACTCACGAGTGTGTGTGTGCTGTAGAGATGACAGATAACTCTATAACTAATAGACATCAGGAGTACTCACGAGTGTGTGTCTGCTGTAGAGATGACAGATAACTCTATAACTAATAGACATCAGGAGTACTCACGAGTGTGTGTCTGCTGTAGAGATGGCAGATAACTCTATAACTAATAGACATCAGGAGTACTCACGAGTGTGTGTCTGCTGTAGAGATGATAGATAACTCTATAACTAATAGACATCAGGAGTACTCACGAGTGTGTGTCTGCTGTAGAGATGATAGATAACTCTATAACTAATAGACATCAGGAGTACTCACGAGTGTGTGTCTGCTGTAGAGATGACAGATAACTCTATAACTAATAGACATCAGGAGTACTCACGGTGTGTGTCTGCTGTAGAGATGACAGATAACTCTATAACTAATAGCCATCAGGAGTACTCACGAGTGTGTGTCTGCTGTAGAGATGACAGATAACTCTATAACTAATAGACATCAGGAGTACTCACGAGTGTGTGTCTGCTGTAGAGATGACAGATAACTCTATAACTAATAGACATCAGGAGTACTCACGAGTGTGTGTCTGCTGTAGAGATGACAGATAACTCTATAACTAATAGACATCAGGAGTACTCACGAGTGTGTGTCTGCTGTAGAGATGACAGATAACTCTATAACTAATAGCCATCAGGAGTACTCACGGTGTGTGTCTGCTGTAGAGATGACAGATAACTCTATAACTAATAGCCATCAGGAGTACTCACGAGTGTGTGTCTGCTGTAGAGATGACAGATAACTCTATAACTAATAGCCATCAGGAGTACTCACGAGTGTGTGTCTGCTGTAGAGATGATAGATAACTCTATAACTAATAGACATCAGGAGTACTCACGAGTGTGTGTCTGCTGTAGAGATGATAGATAACTCTATAACTAATAGACATCAGGAGTACTCACGAGTGTGTGTCTGCTGTAGAGATGACAGATAACTCTATAACTAATAGACATCAGGAGTACTCACGGGTGTGTGTCTGCTGTAGAGATGACAGATAACTCTATAACTAATAGCCATCAGGAGTACTCACGAGTGTGTGTCTGCTGTAGAGATGATAGATAACTCTATAACTAATAGACATCAGGAGTACTCACGAGTGTGTGTCTGCTGTAGAGATGACAGATAACTCTATAACTAATAGCCATCAGGAGTACTCACGAGTGTGTGTCTGCTGTAGAAATGACAGATAACTCTATAACTAATAGACATCAGGAGTACTCACGAGTGTGTGTCTGCTGTAGAGATGACAGATAACTCTATAACTAATAGCCATCAGGAGTACTCACGAGTGTGTGTCTGCTGTAGAGATGACAGATAACTCTATAACTAATAGACATCAGGAGTACTCACGAGTGTGTGTCTGCTGTAGAGATGGCAGATAACTCTATAACTATTAGCCATCAGGAGTACTCATGAGTGTGTGTCTGCTGTAGAGATGACAGATAACTCTATAACTAATAGACATCAGGAGTACTCACGAGTGTGTGTCTGCTGTAGAGATGACAGATAACTCTATAACTAATAGACATCTGGAGTACTCACGAGTGTGTGTCTGCTGTAGAGATGATAGATAACTCTATAACTAATAGACATCAGGAGTACTCATGAGTGTGTGTCTGCTGTAGAGATGACAGATAACTCTATAACTAATAGACATCTGGAGTACTCACGAGTGTGTGTCTGCTGTAGAGATGACAGATAACTCTATAACTAATAGACATCAGGAGTACTCACGAGTGTGTGTCTGCTGTAGAGATGACAGATAACTCTATAACTAATAGCCATCAGGAGTACTCACGAGTGTGTGTCTGCTGTAGAGATGATAGATAACTCTATAACTAATAGACATCAGGAGTACTCATGAGTGTGTGTCTGCTGTAGAGATGACAGATAACTCTATAACTAATAGACATCAGGAGTACTCACGAGTGTGTGTCTGCTGTAGAGATGACAGATAACTCTATAACTAATAGACATCAGGAGTACTCACCAGTGTGTGTCTGCGGTAGAGATGATAGATAACTCTATAACTAATAGACATCAGGAGTACTCACGAGTGTGTGTCTGCTGTAGAGATGACAGATAACTCTATAACTAATAGACATCTGGAGTACTCACGAGTGTGTGTCTGCTGTAGAGATGGCAGATAACTCTATAACTAATAGACATCAGGAGAACTCACGAGTGTGTGTCTGCTGTAGAGATGACAGATAACTCTATAACTAATAGACATCTGGAGTACTCACGAGTGTGTGTCTGCTGTAGAGATGACAGATAACTCTATAACTAATAGACATCAGGAGTACTCACGAGTGTGTGTCTGCTGAAGAGATGACAGATAACTCTATAACTAATAGACATCAGGAGTACTCACGGGTGTGTGTCTGCTGTAGAGATGACAGATAACTCCATAACTAATAGCCATCAGGAGTACTCACGAGTGTGTGTCTGCTGTAGAGATGATAGATAACTCTATAACTAATAGACATCAGGAGTACTCACGAGTGTGTGTCTGCTGTA
>NC_136881.1:43667251-43682251 GCF_949152265.1 Phoxinus phoxinus
GCAGTGAGACAGGAAACAGTTGCTGTCACACACAAGCTGTCACACTGACCATGAATCATCTCTACACACACACACACTGCTGATCTCTCATCAGTTCTCAATGTGTGTGTGTGTGTGTGTGTGTGTGTGTGTGTGTGTGTGTGTGTGTGTGTGTGTGTGTGTGTGTGTGTGTGTGTGTGTGTGTGTGTGTGTGTGTGTGTGTGTGTGTGTGTTCAAAGTTCAGCTCTCACCATCTCAGTTTCATTTATTTCACTGTGACATTTGGCAGGTTATTCCACCGCTTCTGTGAGTCTATAAATGCTTTTGTGAAGCGTTTATGTGCATTTAATAATGTAATAATAACCACAAGCCATTTCCAAGAAATGGTAATAACGATATAACTTAGCAAATGCCACTACTGCCGATAGTAGTAATAATGTGACCCTGGATCACAAACCCAGTCTGGAGCCGCACGGGTATATCTGTGGCAATAGCAACTATACATTGTATGGGTCAAAATTATCCATTTTTCTTTTATGCCAAAAATCATGAGGATATTAAGTAGGCTTATATAGTATATATTTGGTAAATTTCCAGGCGTAAATATATATAAAAAATATTTGTGTGAGTGGATGCAGCACAATCGTGAACATAAATGCACAACTTTAAAGGAGATTTTCTCAATGTTTTGATTTTGTTGTTGTATCTCGGACAAATGTCCTATCCTAACAAACCATACATCAATGAAAAGCTTATTTATTCAGCTTTCATGTGATATCTCAATAATAAAAAAAACTTGTGACTGTTTTTGTGGTCCAGGGTCACATATTAATAATCTTTTCTTTTTTTTAAAGCAACTGATTGTCAGTCATTTATTATTTTCAACACGGATGTATACACGTGTCTTTCATCAGCAGAACTAAAGGAGCTCAGTATGTTTGACTGTGCTGACATCTAGCGATAGCAGATCATATCAGTGTGTGTAAAATAATATCTGATAAACACATACGTGTCTTACTGAACTACTGTTTGAAGTGTGAATTACAACTAGCCTAATTGTACCAATATCTATATTTTTATATATGATAAGGGTTTATAAAGTTAATCTTATCCGTGATTGCTTGATAATTACGTTTATAAATAATAATAATAAAAAGTTTCGATACCATGGTTTTACCCCGCATGTGTATAACGCGATTCCCTGCGCGCTGATTGGTTGCCGCGCGGACACTCGGTGAGCTCTGATTGGCTGAGAGCGAAAGTTGAGCTACGGAAGCGGAACACATCCGTCGCTGGACGGACGGAGGGTTTTAACTGGTTTTCCTGCAAGAACCCGTTCACAAACCCGTTTAAAAGCTATTTCTGTGATAAAACAGCATGGATGATGTGCGGAGGTTGAGTGTGTCTCTGCTCGCGGTGTTCATCTGCGTGGCGAACGCGTTCAGTCCCACCGACAGCGAGTTCACGTTTCTGCTGCCAGCCGCCAGTAAAGAGTGTTTCTACCAGAGCGCCGTTCACAACGGCAGCATCGAGATCGAGTACCAGGTAACGTCACATCACCAACGGCGACACGGAACGTTTCATCGTTAACTGTGAATATACACGTAACAGGGAACGCTTTCAGGGCTTTAGATAACGTTCTGGAGAGGTTTTCCTCAAACGTTCTTCCAGTGACGTCAATATAACGTTCATTCAGTCTAGTGTTTTTAAAATGTTCGCTCAAAACATTGTAAGTGTAACACTTTATTTTACGTACTTACCATAGTAATAACAGTAAATTATGTATTATTACATCCAACTAACCCTCAACCAAATCCTAATCATACACTAACCCTATAAAGAAAGTACAAAGTTGCTTAATATTACTTAGTACTTAAATATAGAATCATATCATAAACATTTTTATAATATTTTAGCAGAATTCGCTAACTTTTCGGTAACGATAAATACGTTTGGTTTAAACATCTGTAAGAATATTGATCTAGTGTCGAACTACATGAATTTACCAGAGTAAGTTACCACAGTAAACTACTACAGTGTCGATCTACATGATTTTACCAGAGTAAGTTACCACAGTAAACTACTACAGTGTCGATCTACATGATTTTACCAGAGTAAGTTACCACAGTAAACTACTACAGTGTCGATCTACATGATTTTACCAGAGTAAGTTACCACAGTAAACTACAGATGTGTCGATCTACATGATTTTACCAGAGTAAGTTACCACAGTAAACTACAGATGTGTCGAGCTACATGATTTTACCAGAGTAATTTACCACAGTAAACTACAGTAGTGTCGATCTACATGATTTTACCAGAGTAAGTTACCACAGTAAACTACAGTAGTGTCGATCTACACGATTTTACCAGAGTAAGTTACCATAGTAAACTACAGTAGTGTCGATCTACACGATTTTACCAGAGTAAGTTACCACAGTAAACTACAGTGTGTGTGAGATGTTTGTTTATCGTGGCCTGCTGTATATCCTGCCTCAGATCCGTGATGACATGAGAATCATATTAAGTCAACAGTCACAAATATGATTCTCGTATTTATTTTTTTATACATAAGAAAGTGAATGCTGATTACCTGGACAACTGTGATATGATGTTGCGGTTGGTATTCCTGTGCCGTTGTTAAGCAGCTCTGAGTGGTTGCTAGGGTATATAAGGAGGATATGACGTTATTTTTCCTCAGGTGATCGCAGGAGCGGGAATGGATGTGGATTTCTCCGTCGTCTCTCCTGAGGGAATGTACCTGGTCTCGGAGTTTCGTCGTTCAGACGGCGTTCATATGTGAGTGTTCCCTCACTCAACGTTTATTTTTGGGCACATACTATGGTACTTGAATATGATGATTAGCTAGTACTGGCTATTAGTACTAGCCACCTCATCATACATAATTGTACCATAGTACTGCCACGGTAGGTCTTCGAAAGTGTTCACACTGAACGCGGTTTGCGTTCACCCGCGCTGCTTTTCTATCGTTTTTCAATGTAAACGCGCGCGCTACACCATTACTTTATAACTTGCCTTATTTGTCATTACACTGCGTCTCACATTTTTAAAAGCAAAAACTCGTTCTGTGTGAATCTCCCCTCAAGAAAATTGCACAAGATTCATCATCGTGTCAGAATGATTGGCGTTGCTCTCCCCAGGGCTGTTTTCTCGCCTGTGAACTATACTGTTATCCGGACCACACATGTGTCTTTTAGTCCCGTATAGTCATCCCTGATGGGTCTTAACCCCAGTGACGGGCAGGTTTAGGGGGCGGGGTTAGGGGTAGGCCATCGTATGATTGGTCTTAACCCCAGTGACGAGTAGGTTTAGGGGCGGGGTTAGGGGTAGGCCATCGTGTGATTGGTGTTAACCCCAGTGACGAGTAGGTTTAGGGGCGGGGTTAGGGGTAGGCCATCGTGTGATTGGTGTTAACCCCAGTGACGAGTAGGGTTAGGGGCGGGGTTAGGGGTAGGCCATTGTATGATTGGTGTTAACCCCAGTGACGAGTAGGTTTAGGGGCGGGGTTAGGGGGTAGGCCATCGTATGATTGGTGTTAACCCCAGTGACGAGTAGGTTTAGGGGCGGGGTTAGGGGTAGGCCATTGTATGATTGGTGTTAACCCCAGTGACGGGTAGGTTTAGGGGCGGGGTTAGGGGTAGGCCATTGTATGATTGGTGTTAACCCCAGTGACGAGTAGGTTTAGGGGCGGGGTTAGGGGGTAGGCCATCGTATGATTGGTGTTAACCCCAGTGACGAGTAGGTTTAGGGGCGGGGTTAGGGGTAGGCCATCGTGTGATTGGTGTTAACCCCAGTGACGGGTAGGTTTAGGGGCGGGGTTAGGGGTAGGCCATTGTATGATTGGTGTTAACCCCAGTGACGAGTAGGTTTAGGGGCGGGGTTAGGGGGTAGGCCATCGTATGATTGGTGTTAACCCCAGTGACGAGTAGGTTTAGGGGCGGGGTTAGGGGTAGGCCATCGTATGATTGGTGTTAACCCCAGTGACGAGTAGGTTTAGGGGCGGGGTTAGGGGTAGGCCATCGTATGATTGGTGTTAACCCCAGTGACGAGTAGGTTTAGGGGCGGGGTTAGGGGTAGGCCATCGTATGATTGGTGTTAACCCCAGTGACGAGTAGGTTTAGGGGCGGGGTTAGGGGTAGGCCATCGTATGATTGGTGTTAACCCCAGTGACGAGTAGGTTTAGGGGCGGGGTTAGGGGTAGGCCATCGTGTGATTGGTGTTAACCCCAGTGACGAGTAGGTTTAGCGGGCGGGGTTAGGGGTAGGCCATCGTGTGATTGGTGTTAACCCCAGTGACGAGTAGGTTTAGGGGCGGGGTTAGGGGTAGGCCATCGTGTGATTGGTGTTAACCCCAGTGACGAGTAGGTTTAGGGGCGGGGTTAGGGGTAGGCCATTGTATTATTGGTGTTAACCCCAGTGACGGGTAGGTTTAGGGGCGGGGTTAGGGGTAGGCCATTGTATGATTGGTGTTAACCCCAGTGACGAGTAGGTTTAGCGGGCGGGGTTAGGGGTAGGCCATCGTGTGATTGGTGTTAACCCCAGTGACGAGTAGGTTTAGGGGCGGGGTTAGGGGTAGGCCATCGTGTGATTGGTGTTAACCCCAGTGACGAGTAGGTTTAGCGGGCGGGGTTAGGGGTAGGCCATCGTGTGATTGGTGTTAACCCCAGTGACGAGTAGGTTTAGGGGCGGGGTTAGGGGTAGGCCATCGTGTGATTGGTGTTAACCCCAGTGACGAGTAGGGTTAGGGGTAGGCCATCGTGTGATTGGTGTTAACCCCAGTGACGAGTAGGTTTAGGGGCGGGGTTAGGGGTAGGCCATCGTGTGATTGGTGTTAACCCCAGTGACGAGTAGGTTTAGGGGCGGGGTTAGGGGTAGGCCATCGTGTGATTGGTGTTAACCCCAGTGACGAGTAGGGTTAGGGGTAGGCCATCGTGTGATTGGTGTTAACCCCAGTGACGAGTAGGTTTAGGGGCGGGGTTAGGGGTAGGCCATCGTATGATTGGTGTTAACCCCAGTGACGGGTAGGTTTAGGGGCGGGGTTAGGGGTAGGCCATCGTATGATTGGTGTTAACCCCAGTGACGAGTAGGTTTAGGGGCGGGGTTAGGGGTAGGCCATCGTATGATTGGTGTTAACCCCAGTGACGAGTAGGTTTAGGGGCGGGGTTAGGGGTAGGCCATCGTGTGATTGGTGTTAACCCCAGTGACGAGTAGGTTTGGGGCGGGGTTAGGGGTAGGCCATCGTATGATTGGTGTTAACCCCAGTGACGCGTAGGTTTAGGGGCGGGGTTAGGGGTAGGCCATTGTGTGGTCCGGATAACCGTATAGTACCCTCGCCTGTTATTGGTCCGTCGTTTTCTCGTCAGTGATTGGTCCGTTGTTTTCTCGCTTGTGATTGGTCCGTTGTGTTTTCAGGGTGGAGCCCACAGAGGCGGGAGATTATCAGATCTGCTTCGACAACACCTTCAGCAGGTTCTCCGAGAAGATGGTCTTCTTCGAGGTCATCCTGGACAACCCGTCCAATGACGCGGGAGCGGACGACGAGTGGGCGGGGCTAGGAGAGCCAGAGAACCTATTGGAGTACAAGCTGGATGACATAAAGGTGTCGCATGATTATATAGCGTTGAATTATAAATTATTATTCTTGTTAAATATAATTCGCTCTATGGGCAACATCAGATCATCTTAGTGTAAATGTTTATAGTAATTAATTTACAGTTGCAGTCTATGGGCCACGTGTCTGGCTGACCCCTGTGGTTTTGTTAAAGCCCTTACATTAATTAGTCTGAGAACTGTTTGATCAGTGAACTCTTTTCGATGCGTTATTCGATGATTATTAGTGTTTAATAGGGGTGTAACGGTACGTGTATTCGTACCGGACCGTTTCGGTACAGCACTTTCGGTACGGTGCACATGTGTACCGAATGCAAATTGCAATCATTCACGTAAATTAGGCTAGTTTTGTTTGCGGAACATAGGTCAATTCCGGGTTTCCACACGAACATATTAAGTGTCGGAAGTCTCCGTGTTGCACTTGAGCGCGCGCTGTACAACTGTACGGGCCGGGTTCGGACAGATATTTAGATATGTTCGGCTTCGGGTCGGGCTCGGTCACATCAGCGCGATAAGGCATTGAACATTTTACACTTAAAACAGCTTATTATGTAGGTAGCCAATGTGCCTGATGCTTTCACTCGATGCAAACGTTCATTTTTGTGATTAAAATACATGCAAAATATTACCATAACATCTGTCTTCCTGTGTGCGGACATTTGTTTATGTTGCTGTGACAACGAAACATGTGCATGCGCGCCTGTGTTAAGAGCGCTCATCTGTTGACATTTCCAAATGCCTTTCAGTTGCTTAAAAGCAGGCTTTCCACACAAACAAACGTACGCGTGTCATTAGTATGAGAAAAAAAAAAGGGATTTTAACTGTCGGTTTCGGGTCGGGCTCGGACATAAATATCTTTATGCCTGTCGAGCATTTGTTTTCTCTCTCTCCTCTCGCTAGCTAGCGTCATGGCCAATATTGGTTTGAGAGTATTTTATTTAGTGGAGAACTTTGCAGCAGTATTTTATTTATTATTCTTTTTTATTTATTATATTTAATTAAAAACTGTGTTTAAAAAAGTGTAAACAAATTGTTAAAAAAAGTTTATAGTAAACAACCAGCAGTTTAATGTTTTGCATTTCTTTCCCTTACTATACCGAAAATGAACCGAACCGTGACTTTAAAACCGAGGTACGTACCGAACCGTGATTTTTGCATACCGTTACACCCCTAGTGTTTAATTTAATAGATCAATGTAATAGATTTATTCGACTATTATTTATATACTATCATACTTCTTATTAATATTTAAATTTGTTTTTATTTTTATATATTTTTTAGTTTTTAGTAATTTCATTATTTTTTAATTACATTTTTTTGTAGTTGAATAATTCTAAAGTTTAAGTTTCCGGCCGCTTCAATATTTATATTTTAATGTAAGCTTTATTTCAATGTCTGTAAAAATATTTTAACCAGAACCGCATTGACCAAGCAAAATAGAACTTCAAATTTTTTAATGTGTATGTTTGGGTGAAATATGGCCTGCACATGTTTTCATGATATTTGATAGATCTTCAATTGTATTTAACATGTAAGCTGGTTTCTTCTAACTACGCAAGGCCATTTCGACTATATTCTGACTTTTTCCTCAGAATTACAAGACAAAAAAAAAAATTATAATTGACTTTCACACATTCGCATCCGTTTACATCTCGCAATTTGGATGTAAAAAAAAAGAAAAAAAAAAGTACAAATTCTGAGAAAGTCAATTACCTTTTAGATTTTTTGGAAACAAGCTTCCGTATTTAACGGAGTATAAACCGCTGGACTATACTGAATAACCTGGTGTTTCCCGCGGCAGGAGTCCATGGAGGCGGTCCACCGGCGTCTGGAGCGCAGTCGTCAGATGCAGACGGTCCTGCGCGCGTTCGAGGCTCGCGACCGAAACCTGCTGGAGGACAACCTGTGGCGGGTCTCCTTCTGGTCCTGTGTCAACATGCTGGTCATGCTGAGCGTAGCGCTCACTCAGGTCTACACCGTCCGGCGGCTGTTCGACGACAAGCGGAGAGTCTGCTCCTAACACACACACACACACACACACACACGTGTGTCGAGGCCCGAGACGGCACCGCCGTGCCTTTAGATGGAGTAGACGCTTTCCTATTGGACGATCCTTCGTGGTGTTTCCGGGTGCCTGTGAAGCTCAGTCGCGCACAGTCGAATATCGAACTGCTGAAGAAATAATAATAATAATAACATCAGACTGCGAATCGATCGTTTTGAGGACGCAAGACTTCACATTTCTGTCCGCTTCATGTCTTCCTGTCATAGTGTGGTCACTTGTTTTTTCAGTCCTGTCATTTCATGATGATGGCGCTTTGGGAGAGTGACGTTACGGTTTGCAAAGGGAATCTTCTGTACAGCCTTTTTAAAGACTTTTACACAATAAAACTAATAAAACGGGTTGTATATTTGAACGTGGTGTCGCTAGTGTTCAGTGATCAGGGCAAACTCTGTACTGGAGAAGAAGAAACCACTCTCCTTCTCAGTGTACGGCAATGTTCATATTCATATTGAGACGCTCGATTCATGGATGGAAATCAAGACTCGAGTGTCAGATTACAGAACTGGTTTTATTTGTAAATGCGGCACATTTTGAAAGTACAAGGAATTTTCATGTCAGTAATTTTTAAGACAACAAGAGAAAACATCTTTGGGTTTCAGACTGAGAGTACTTGAGGGAATGGATCTAAGCAGTCGCTAAACTAATGGCCCTTTTATTGATAATAATAATAACTGCACTTCTGCTTTTGTCCAGTCTTGAGAAAGAGAGAGCACAGTGAAGGCATGTTCACACATCTATAAAACTGATGTACTTGAGAAGTGAAGCTGAATAAGACTCAAAACTTGATTCAAGATTTATTCCCGGAAGACGAGTGTTCGTAATTAGAGGCGAAACATGTTTCTGAGACGTTATCTGAACCCTCATCCACATTAAAAGTGCTGAATATCATGTGATCCCACCACAGAGTCATCATCCGCAGCCTGACACGCTTATAAACACACACACACACACACAGAGGAGGAGTGTTTAAGACGCGCGTGTGTGAAATGAACGGACCATACGTGCTGGATGATGTCACACGTGTAAAGTGTTACTCGTTCTCCCGACAAGTTCCCTGAAGTTCCTGAAGCACTGGAAAAGCTCATCTAAACACATCACGATACGTCAGTTACTAGAGCTACTATTGAAAGTGTATCAAAAACCACGTGTCAATCAAACTTAGAGTTGACGCCCTTATTTGCACTTGTGTGTATATTAGTGTGTGTATTAGTCTGTGTTTGGTTCCTTTTAGTGTATGTGTATTAGTGTGTGTGTGTGTGTGTGTGTATTAGTGTCTGTTTGTGTGTGTGTGTGTGTGTGTGTGTGTGTGTGTGTGTGTGTGTGTGTGTGTGTGTGTGTGTGTGTGTGTGTGGTTGCTTTGGCAGTGTTTGAGTGTAAAGTGTCTCAGTCCAGCAGAGACGGTTCTGACGGTCTGATGATCGTGGGCCGGTTTGGAGCCGCTGGAGGTCTCCTGCTACACACACACACACACACACACACACACACACACAGGACAACACATCATGGTATTACTGCATTATGTAATTAGTTTGACTTTTTTTCTGTATTTCATTTTTTCAAGTTTTTCAGTTTTATTTGTTCAAGATTCTGTTTATATTAGGGCTGTCAAACAATTAAAATATTGAATCGCGATTAATCGCATTAATGTCATAGTTAACTCGCGATTAATCGCACATTAGAACATCTATTTTAAATGTCTCTTGATTTATTTCCGTCCCATTATTTTTCCTCATTTTAATGCTCTTATCAACATGGAAAGTGGATCGGCTTGCTTTGTGCAAATGTTTTTTATTGAAAACAACATATACTGTGTTCAATTTCACACTAACATTCTCACTTGGAGCAAATAATCTCTCACACAATGTGACACTGTCCATCAATAAAAGGGTGACAGAAATACTGACGAGGTGACGTTGCTGATATTGACGAGTGGGCGTAGAAACGCATCAGCGGTGTGTGTGTGTGTGCTTGACCATCGAGTGGTATTAGACTGGACGATGATCGCTCAGTTCACAACGACACACACACATCACTTTGGTCTTGTCAATTGAACCATTTGGAAACTTTTTAAAAGTAAACTTTCCATTCAGAATCTTATTGGCCTCCATTTCGGCGTCTCGCGCTCATCATTCATCCACTCAAAACGTAACGTTAAAGGGGTTCGCACACCGGACGAGAAGCGCAGCGCCTCATATTTAAAATTCTAACACATTATTCTCTATGAGTGTACACACACCGGCAGCGCCATTCTGCGTTTATTGCTGGCCATAAACTGGGAAAGCGCGCGTCCGATGTGCGATACGAGTTGTCCTAGACGCGGCGCTTCTCGTCCACTCTTCGGCCGGTTCGCATCGCAAGCCCAAACAAGTGTGTGCCTGTTGTTTTGTTTCTGGTCTAGCTAGATCCGCTGTGGTGTTGTAGTTTTAATAACGTTACTAGTTGTTGCAAAAGCATGTGAAAAAAAACTACAAAGCTTGCTAGGCGTTAATCTCGCGATAAAAAAATTGACGCCGTTAAGAACGCGTTTAACGGACAGCCCTAGTTTAAATAAATTTTTTAGAAATCAATAAACTTGTCTAATCAACTGAATTACATTTTTTAAATACAATTGAACAAAACTAAAAATTTTAACATATTATAATTTTTAGTGCCCTATGAAATAAGTTTAATTTTTTCCCATATAATTTTTTTTTTCCAATTTTATATTTTCTGGATTCCATATATTTTTTTTCTTCAGTTTTTATTTTGTTCAAGATTTTGTGTTGGTTCAATTCCATTTTAGTAATCAAGAAACATGCCTGAAGAATTCAAATGTATAAGTAAAAAAAAAAAAAAAAAGGATTTTATGGCCATATGAAATTAAGTTTTATTTTTCCCCCATTTCAATTGGTCTAGCTTCCATTTTAATGGTTTAATTGAATTTTAATAATTAATTAATTGAAATGTATATAGCAGATAATTACTGCTGTCACAAGACCAACCATTACTAATATCAGTAAAATCTCCAGCTTCACACTCTTCATTATCTATGATATCCGTGGCTCATGAATATTGAATAGGTTATGGGACTTGACATGTGATCTAATTAATATTCATACGCCTTCACAATAGAGGCAATTGGAAGTTGTGTGTAAATGTGTGTGAGGAGGGTGTCGGTCGTACCTGGGGATGCCGGGCGGCAGAGCGGGCGGCACGCGCGCGGGGCGGGACGGCACCTGAGGGGGCGGAGCCAGCGGGTCCACAGCGCCACTCCCGAACACATTAGCGGCGGCTGGAGGCGGGCCGGGCCTGTACGGCACCGGAGGAGCCCCGAACGCAGGCGAGGGGTTCAGCGGCGGCGGGGCCGGTGGGCCGGGGGTGGAGCCGCGCACTGCAGGGGGCCGGCCTGGGGGCGGAGCCACGCCTGCCGACGGCTTTCGCTGAGACGGGGGACTGACGGAGACAGAGCAACACCGTCAGAACTAGAGCAGTCACGTGATTTATTAGATCTGACATATTCGTGGTTAAAGGGATAGTTCACCCAAAAATGAACATCAGCCCATGATTTACTGTCCCTCAAACATCCTAGTGTATATGACACTCTTCTGTCAGACGAGCATAATCTGAGTTATAATACATTAATACATGTCCTGGCTCTTCCAAGCTTTATAATGGCAGTGAATGGCCGTTTCTGTTTTGAAGCCCATAAAAGTGCATCAATCCATGATAAAAGTGCATCTGTCCATCATAAAAGTGCATCTGTCCATCATAAAAGTGCATCTGTCCATCATAAAAGTGCATCAATCCATGATAAAAGTGCATCTGTCCATCATAAAAGTGCATCTGTCCATCATAAAAGTGCATCTGTCCATCATAAAAGTGCATCTATCCATGATAAAAGTGCATCTGTCCATCATAAAAGTGCATCTATCCATCATAAAAGTGCTTCTGTCCATCATAAAAGTGCATCTGTCCATCATAAAAGTGCATCTGTCCATCATAAAAGTGCATCCGTCCATCATAAAAGTGCATCTATCCATCATAAAAGTGCTTCTGTCCATCATAAAAGTGCATCTATCCATCATAAAAGTGCATCTGTCCATCATAAAAGTGCATCTGTCCATCATAAAAGTGCATCTGTCCATCATAAAAGTGCATCTATCCATGATAAAAGTGCATCTGTCCATCATAAAAGTGCATCTATCCATCATAAAAGTGCTTCTGTCCATCATAAAAGTGCATCTGTCCATCATAAAAGTGCATCTGTCCATCATAAAAGTGCATCTGTCCATCATAAAAGTGTTCCACACAGCTCCGGGGGGGTTAATAGATATATTTATCAATTTATTTATCTCCGGATAGATGCACTTTTATGGACTTCAAAACAGAAACGGCCATTATAAATGAATTATGTTGAATATCTGTCAGCTGGTAAATTTAACTACACAATTAGATAATACCAGTTTAGCTCAACCAGTGACCAAGCAATGCTTCATTGTGTTCAGTGTGTGTGTAAAAAGAGCATTAGCAGTTACAGACACACACTTCAGCAGAACATGACCAGCTCAAAGTGGCCCAATCAGTTTTGTGTAAATGTTACTGTTAGTCTCTGTATGAAGAGTTTATGGGTATAATATGTCCCAGTTTACTGTATTCTGCTCTCCTCACTTACAGAAATGAACTGTAGAGTCCTGCACACACTAGTGAAATGTTATCAGGTGTCTGGATAATGTTTGTTTTGACCTTGAGCGGGATGCTAGTACCTGGGGTCGGTGTGTATCCAGGTGTCGTCCACCGGCGGCGGGACCGGTGCTGATATGGTGCTGGTGCTGATGTCCCCGATGAGGAGCAGCGCCTCCTTGAGCGCGTGATACATGCGTAGCATCTCGTCTCGCCGCTGCGCCTGATCCGCCGACTCCTCCATCAGACTGTTCTGATCGCCGGACGAGTACAGGTACGCCAGCAGCTCCGAGTGGATGAACTCCTTCGCCTGACACACACACACACACACACACACACACACACACACACCGGATCAGTCCGGCTTAAACAAACACCTGGATGCTCTGAACAAACTGAACACTGCTGGTGGCGCTAGAGGCTTCGAGGTAGAGACAGCAAAACTCAAAGAAAATTAATAAATCCCCAGACTAAACTCCAATGGGAAAAAACTTAATTAAATGAATAAGATAATAATAATAAAAAATACCCCCCTATATATATATATAAATAAAATAAATAAAACAAATAAAAATTAACCCAAAACATAAATAAAAGAAAACTCCAACGCAAAAAACATAAATAAAAAAAATAAGTAAACAGAAAGAAAAAACTCCAATGCAAAGACATAAACATATACAATAAAAATGACCGCTAAAAGAAAATGAAAAAGCGAAGTGTCTTCTGTGATTGACAGCTGATTAAAGTGAATAAGACATGTGATCAGTGTGAGATGATGGCATAAGCCCCGCCCACACTCACGCTGTTGATCATCAGGTGCATGATGGCCTTGGGCATCAGGTCTCGGATGCTCTTGTTGACGATGCCGATGTAGGAGTCCACCAGGTTTCGGATGGTCTCCACCTGCCGCTCCAGCTGAGGGTCCATGGAGAGAGAGTCGGCCGCGACCCCATCCCCGTTCTCCACCTGGGAATCAGACGAGAGTCAGCACTGAGAGTCTGGAGAGTCTGTGCGTTTGAGACTCAGGTGAGATTCAGGAGAGAGTCACTGAGACTGATGTGCTTTTGAGACTCGGGGTGAGACGAGACTCAAGGTGAGACTGGGGGTGAGACGAGACTCGGGGTGAGACTGGGGGTGAGACGAGACTCGGGGTGAGACTGGGGGTGAGACGAGACTCGGGGTGAGACTGGGGGTGAGACGAGACTCGGGGTGAGACTGGGGGTGAGACGAGACTCGGGGTGAGACTGGGGGTGAGACGAGACTCAGGGTGAGAGACGAGATTCAGGGTGAGACTGGGGGTGAGACGAGACTCAGGGTGAGACTGGAGGAGAGACGAGACTCGGGGTGAGACTGGAGGAGAGACGAGACTCGGGGTGAGACTGGAGGAGAGACGAGATTCAGGGTGAGACTGGAGGAGAGACGAGATTCAGGGTGAGAGACGAGATTCAGGGTGAGAGACGAGATTCAGGGTGAGACTGGGGGTGAGACGAGACTCAGGGTGAGACTGGAGGAGAGACGAGACTCGGGGTGAGACTGGAGGAGAGACGAGACTCGGGGTGAGACTGGAGGAGAGACGAGACTCGGGGTGAGACTGGAGGAGAGACGAGACTCGGGGTGAGACTGGAGGAGAGACGAGACTCGGGGTGAGACTGGAGGAGAGACGAGATTCAGGGTGAGACTGGGGGTGAGACTGGAGGAGAGACGAGACTCGGGGTGAGACTGGGGGTGAGACGAGACTGGGGGTGAGACGAGATTCAGGGTGAGACAAGACTCAGGGTGAGACAAGACTCAGGGTGAGACAAGACTCAGGGTGAGACAAGACTCAGGGTGAGACAAGACTCAGGGTGAGACAAGACTCAGGGTGAGACTGGGGGTGAGACGAGACTCGGGGTGAGACGAGACTCGGGGTGAGACTGGGGGTGAGACAAGACTCGGGGTGAGACTGGAGGAGAGACGAGACTCGGGGTGAGACTGGGTGAGACGAGATTCAGGGTGAGACTGGGGGTGAGACGAGATTCAGGGTGAGACTGGGGGTGAGACGAGATTCAGGGTGAGACTGGGGGTGAGACGAGATTCAGGGTGAGACTGGGGGTGAGACGAGACTCAGGGTTAGACTGGGGGTGAGACGAGACTCAGGGTGAGACTGGAGGAGAGACGAGATTCAGGGTGAGACTGGAGGAGAGACGAGACTCGGGGTGAGACTGGAGGAGAGACGAGACTCGGGGTGAGACTGGAGGAGAGACGAGACTCGGGGTGAGACTGGAGGAGAGACGAGACTCGGGGTGAGACTGGAGGAGAGACGAGACTCGGGGTGAGACTGGAGGAGAGACGAGACTCGGGGTGAGACTGGAGGAGAGACGAGATTCAGGGTGAGACTGGAGGAGAGACGAGACTCGGGGTGAGACTGGAGGAGAGACGAGACTCGGGGTGAGACTGGAGGAGAGACGAGATTCAGGGTGAGACTGGAGGAGAGACGAGACTCGGGGTGAGACTGGAGGAGAGACGAGACTCGGGGTGAGACTGGAGGAGAGACGAGATTCAGGGGGAGACTGGGGGTGAGACGAGACTCGGGGTGAGACTGGAGGAGAGACGAGACTCGGGGTGAGACTGGAGGAGAGACGAGATTCAGGGTGAGACTGGGGGTGAGACGAGACTCAGGGTGAGACT